>NC_083330.1:22002994-22607019 GCF_963455315.2 Globicephala melas
TTTCTCAAGAACACATTGAATATTCTCCAAAGAGAGCAAATTATGGGCCATAAATTGAATCTTAACAAATTTAAAAGAATAGAAATCATATAATGTCTGCTATTAGATCACAATAGAATCAAACTAGAAATCAATAACAGAAAGACAACTGGGACATCCCAAAGTATTTGGAGATTAAACAATACACTTTGAAGTTATATGTGGATTGAAGAAGAAATTTCAAGAGAAAATTTAAAATATTTGAAATAAATAAAAATATAACATTGAAATCTGTAGGATGCAGTGAAAGCAGTGCTTAGAGGGAAATTTATAGTATTGACTGCATGTGTTAAATAAGGAAAGTATCTAAAATCAATAATCTAAACTTCCACCTTAGGAAACTACAAAAGGAGAGAAAATTAAATCCAAAGTAAGCAAAAGACAAAAAAAAAAAAGTAATAATAAAAGTTAAAGCAGAGATCAATTAAATTGAAAACAGGAAATCAATAAACTCAACAAAACAAAAAACTTCTCCTTTGGAAATATAAATAAAATTGATAAGCCTTAGCCAGATTAACTAAGAAAAAAAAATGACACAAATTTCCTAATATCAAAAATGAAAGAGGGGACATCATTACAGATCCCATGAACATTAACAGGGATAATAGATACTCTAGATGATAATTGATAATCTAGATGAAATTGACCAATTCCTTAAAAGACACAATCTGCCAAAATTTACCAAGGAATAGGCAATCTGAATAGGCCTATATCTATAAAAGCAGTTCAATCGTCAATAAGCTTACAAAACAGAAGCACCAGGCCCAGATGGGTTCACTGATTATTTCTATCAAACTCTTAAGGAAGAAATCATAGCTATTGTCTATAATCTCTTCCAGAAGAAAGAAGCAGAGGGAATACTTCCTATCTTGTTATATGAGGCCGGGCTTACACTAATACTAAAACCAAATGAAGACAGTACAAGAAAAGAAAACCACAGATCAATATATCTTGTGAAAATAGATGCAAAAATCCTCAACAAAATATAAGAAATTGAATCCAACAATGTATAAAATAATTATACACCATAACCAAGTGATATTTACCCATATATGTAAGACTGGTTCAACATTCAAAAAAATCAAAGAATGTAATCTATCACTGTAAGAGGGTAAAGAAGAAAAATCACATGATCAAATTAATAGATGCAGAAAAAGCAGTTGACAAAATCCAACATCCATTCATTAAAAACAAAACAAACAACCCCCCCCAAAAAAAAACCTCTCTGTAAACAAGGACTAGAGGGGAACTTCCCCAGCTTGATAAAGAGCATCTTCAAAATCCTATAGCTAATAGCATACTTAATGGTGAGAAACTCAGAACTTTCCTATGATCAGAACAAGGCAAAGATGTCCCTCTCACCATTGCTTATCAACATTGTATTTTGAAAAAACCTAGGTGATTCAATGTGACAAGAAAAGGAAAAAAAAGATATAAAAATTAGGAAGGATGAAATATAACTGTCTTTTTTACTAGATGACATTGTAATTTATGCAGACAATCCTAAAGAATAAACAGGAAAAAAAAAAAAAACCAAACCTCCGGGAACTAATAAATGATTATGCAAGGTTGCAGTATACAAAGTTAGACAAAAGTTAATAGTTTTCTTCTATACTAGCAATGAACAAATGGAATTTGAAATTAAAAACACAACACATTTAGAGTACTTAGGTATAAATGTAACAAAATATGTACACGATCTTTATGAGGAAAACTACACAACTCTGGTGAAAGATCAAAGGAGACCTAAATAAATGGGAAGATAGTCCATGTTCATGGATTAATGGATTGGAAGACTCAACGTTGTTAAGATGTTTGTTATCCCAGATTGACCTATAGATTTATCATAATCTCAAAAATATCAGCAAGTTATTTTGTGATATCAAACAACCTGATTCTAAAACTTATATGGAGAGGCAAGGAGAGGACTTGTTTACTAAGGTTGTTCATACAGACAGGTGGGGGAATCAACAGATTAACATTCTGTCATTTAATGACTGCATTTGTGATTAGCCTTACATTCACAGTGACTGATTTCTTAAGAACTTAAATGTTTTTAAATATCATTTAATATCAGCATTCTAGCCAGAGGTGATTTTACCTAGACAAGATGAATACCGAGATAGAAGTGTAACGTTCTCTTGCCACCTAGGGTCCCATAAAAGTGGCCCAGCGTATATTGAAACCATAGATTCCTGCCTTAGCTATATCAAACCTCAGACATTTTTAAAATTGAGACATAATTGACATATAAGCTTTGTTTCAGGTGTTCAACAATAATTTGATATTTTTATACATTGCAAAATGATCACCACAATCAGTCTAGTTCGATAAGTTTAGTTAACATCCGTCACTACACATAGTTACAATTTTTATCTTGTGACGAGAACTTTTGAGGTTTACTCTATTAGCAATTTTCAAAATATACAATACAGTATTATTAACTGTAGTCACTGTGCTGTACATTACATCCCCAAGACATAATTCCCAGTTTTCTGGGATCATTCTGGATTATACCAGAATTACAACCTGTTTGGTTAGCTCCCTCTTGCATTCTTAAAAGTGTTTCAGTTTGGGCAATAACATATTTTCTCACCCTATTTGTACTATGGTGTTTTGATTTTGGTTTGCATGATATGGTTTTCCTATCTTTTAACTTTTTAAATTATTTTGAACATAAAAATATTTTAATGTCATATATATTACTTGCTTATCATTATTCAAACAATACTGAGATATATAATGAAAACCTTAAAATTTTTCTCCACTGCACCCACTAGAATCACCTACCTGAGGTGATTCATATTAGCAGTTTGATAAGAATACTCTTCTTGCTCAAAAAACCTATGCATATGTGTAATGTACATACATGCATACAAAAGTCACACATATACATGCATATATAGGGATTATGAAGGCACTTTCCTTTACCATTTAAAAATATAGGATCATAATATATACATTACTCTTCGACTTGTTTTGTATTATTTTATATTATGATCATCATTCTAAGTCAAACATATCTAGAACAGCTTTTTTAAAATAGCTACATAATATTCTACATTAAGTGTATTCCAATGTTTATTCAACACTTCTCTTATTGATGAAAAAAGTCAATATTTGCTCCAACAAACAATACTACAATAGACATCTTTGTATGTGTATGTGTGTTTATATATTTGTATGTGTATATTATCTCCTTTTATATTAATGTTTGCATTTTTGTAGAATTGGTTCCCATAATTGAGACTTGCTAAAGGAAATGGTATATTCATTTAAAAATCATTGTGTTCAGTAAAAATGATTCATACTTCTACCAGCAAATAAGGGAGCCCGTTTTGTCACATCCTTGTCAGCACCAGATGTCATAAGCCTTTCACAATTTTACCAACCCTGATATGTGAAAATTTGTGCCTCATTATAGCTTAAATTTTCACTTCCATGACTACTAGAGAATGAGCATCATTTCATGTTAATTGACAGTTTGCATTTCCTTTTCTATGAATAGCCTGTTCTTAACAATTTTCTTAGGTTGTCTGTCTTTTACTGATCAGTTTCTACATTTTATATAAGGATTTTTTTTAAACTTTCTATGTTTTGTTTCAGGTGTATTTCTTACATAATGCATTTTTTTTATACAATTGGTTTTAAGTTCAGAGATTAAAATAATTCATATTTATTATCAGATATTCTTTACTATTTCTTTATGCTCCTTTTCATTTTTTTTTAATTTTGGTATATTGTTGGCTTTAGCATTTATTCTTTGTTATGAGTAACTATGCTCTGATATTCAAGAACTGGGGGAGATATTTAATAGCTAAAATGTTTCCTACTAAATTTTATGCTAAAATTCTAAGGTGAATATACAGTAGTATTAATTAACAACTATAAGTTAATTAATCAAAGCTCTGAGGCTACCAAAGTGTGATTATGTTATTTCCAGTCCTTCCTATGACCAAGAATAGCCAAAGTAAAGCAATTCTAATGAAATTTATTGTCATTTTGCTTCTCATTTAACTTACATTCATAAAATAGTATGTTTTATATTGCGTGTCTCCATAGTACATAAACAACAGTGGAAATAGGAAGTTAAGTGATTTAACAATTAATATTGATGGTCATTCTGTAGAGAACAGGCCAGGAATAAAAGCAAAAAACACCAGTCCAAAAATAACATTGAAAATGACTCTATTATCAAATATAGTGTATCAAAATAATATAATAAAGGTACCCTCAATATGCTTTTTATGCAGAAAAGTTAGGAAAGAAAATTTGTTAATGTGAATTTCAACTTGTGAAAATACCTCTATAGAATTTCTTTGATGAGGCACAATTATAAAAAAGTCAATCATACAAAATGCTATGTATAAAATAGATAACAAGATCCTACTATATAGCACAGAGAATATATTCAATATCTTGTAATAACCTGTAGTGAAAAAGAATATGAAAAAATATATATGTATAATGGAATCACTTTGCTGTACACCAGAAACTAACACAACACTGTAAATCAACTGTACTTCAATAAAAAAAAAATTAAAAGTCAATCAGCCAGCAAAATTCATTAGAAACTCTTACAGTGTTATGAATACGAAACAAAGGGGGATACCACGAAAGGGTAATAAGTAAATCTTAGTTTTATTATTTATTTATTTATTTATTTTTTGCGGTACACGGGCCTCTCACTGTTGTGGCCTCTCCCGTTGCGGAGCACAGGTCCCGGACGCGCAGGCTCAGCGGCCATGGCTCACGAGCCCAGCCGCTCCGCGGCATGTGGGATCTTCCCGGACCGGGGCACGAACCAGTGTCCCCTGCATCGGCAGGCGGACTCTCAACCACTGCGCCACCAGGGAAGCCCTAAATCTTAGTCTTAAACCCATTTTTTATCTTGTGTAAAATTGTATATGCCTTGCATGTCTTTTCTGGAAGTGAATATATTTGCTCTATTTATGGGATGACTTTCCAGTGTTAGCAACACCCCTTAGATACATAACTTGATATTTTATTCATTTGTGTTAATCAAGGTGTGGCTAGGTAAGCTTGGGGATAAGAAACAGTGTTCCAGGACTGGTATTATTCAGCAATTGGCAGATTTCCCTAGATATCAATGTTCATGTCAAATAGAAACACGGAATAATTACTGAAACCTGGCAGCATATTCACCTATAGCTGGTGTAGTGCCACAGATCAAGAAGTTGTGATATCTACTCTGGATGTGTAGGAATGTTATTATGAGACATATATAAAAGTTTCATACAGGGCATCCATTCTCTGTTTCTTCTAAATAGACTGTAGTCCTACATCAGTGCAAAGGGAAGAACACTGAAACTGAGGTGTGGATAACTACATCTTAACATTTCCACTATCTGCATTAAATAATTTTTCAGCAGTAATGGACTTCAGAGATTATGCAAGCCAAATTTCTAATCTTATGAATTAGAAAAGTAAGGCACAACAGCAGTTAACTGACTTGTTCAAAGTCTCAAAGACAAAGTGGCAAAGCTGGGACTCTGACCCAAACATTTTCATTCCAGAACAGTAGACCTATAACACCATGCTGACATATGGTAGCCTCTCCTTGAATTTCTTCATCTGTAAAACTGAGTTCATTGAACTTGAGAAGTAGTTTTCATACAGGATTACCCCAGGTAATCCTGGGGTTCCACAGGATGACTTGGGGGGCCCTTATAAATAGGCATGAGATGATGCATAATAGTCAAGGTTCAGGGCCTCACTGGAGTTCTATGTAGGGGTCATTTGAAAAAAAAATTCATGGATTAATAAATATTTGAAATCACAGTTATTAATGATTTACTTCCAAGTTCTATAGATGCAAAATCGTCATGCATAAGTTTGAAGTTCAATAGAATTTCACCCTGATAAATCAAGCAATTTATAGTCTCCTCTTTTTCTCTCCAGCTGCTGGGGGATATTTCAGTCCCACTACTCCTTTTGGGAACTTTGCTCTAAGAACTCCATCTACTCACTACTTTTTATTTACTTGTTTCTGGTGCAAGAACTACATTTCATCAGTTTTTAAGTTTTCCATTGTATCTTCATAAAATCAGAGTTACTGCTTGATTGACAGTATCAATAGTCACACATTCCCAAACTTTCAGAGGACATCCACTGTCATATGTAAACTCTGAATACTGAAATAACCATTTTTCTGAATATTTCTCATCTCTAATTTATTTTATATGAGCCATATGAATTACCTTTCTAAATCCCAGATCTAATTCTATGAAGTTTATGAAGTTTAAAAAGCCATCAATGGCTCCCTATTACATAGTCCTAGAAAATCAAGTTCACATTCCTCAGGTTGCCACACAAGGTCTTCCAAGATCTGATCACAGCCTAACTTCCAAACTTTATACACTCACATCTCAACCAAAGCTCAAGCCACATAGGCCATTGACCGTTAAAGGCAACTCCCCAACTCCCATACCTTATAAGTTTCTGTCTCTAAATATTTTTATCTTTAATATCAGCATTATCCCATTGTGTTATAATTCTTTATTTAAAAGTTTGTCTCTCCTCAAAACTGTGATCTTACAGGACTGGGACTTTGTCTCGTAGACTGGTCTTTTTTATACTCATGTTCAATATCTAACAGCTTACCAACAAGGGATTAATTTCCAAAATATACAAACAGCTCATATAGCTTAACGTCAAAAAACAAACAACCCAATCAAAAAATGGGCAGAAGATCTAAAAAGAAATTTTTCTAAAGAAGACATACAGGTGGCCAACAGGCACATGAAAAGATGCTCAATTTCACTAATTATTAGAGAAATGCAAATCGAAACCACGATGAGGTATCACCTCACACCAGTCAGAATGGCCACCATTAAAAAGTCCACAAATAATAAATGCTGAAGAGAGTGTGGAGAAAAGGCAACCCTCCTATACTGTTGGTGGAAATGTAAATTGGTGTAGCCACTGAGGAGAACAGTATGGAGGCTTCTGAAAAAACTAAAAATAGAACTACCATACGATCCAGCCACTCCTGGGCATGTATCCAGAGAAAACTCTTAATTCGAAAAGTTACATGCACCCCAGTGTTCATAGTAGCACTATTTACAATAGCCAAGACAGGGAAGCAACCTAAATGCCCATCAACAGATGAATGGATAAAGAAGATGTATATGTATATATATATATATATATATATATATATATATATATATATATAATGGAATATCATTCAGCCATAAAAGAGAATGAAATAATTCCATCTGCAGCAAAAGGGATGGACCTAGAGATTACCATATTAAGTGACTTCAGACAAGACAAATATCACACGTTATCACTTATACGTGGAATCTTTAAAAATGATACAAATGAACTTATTTACAAAACAGAAATATACTCACAGATATAGAAAACAAACATGGTTACCAAAGGGGATGGGGGGAGGGGAGGAGAGATAAATTAGGAGTTTGGTATTAACATATACACACCACTATATATAAAATAGATAACCAACAAGGACCTACTATATAGCACCGGGAACTATTCTCAATATCTTGTAATAACCTATAATGGAAAAGAATCTGAAAAAGAATGTATATAGAGATATATATCTATATCTCTATCTATATATGTATAACTGAAAAAAATTAACAACTTGCAGGTAATGACTAGCAGACATTTTGTAGATGCATACAAAATTGCATTAAAACCTGGACTCCAATCTTACTTCCTTAAGACCTACCCATTTTTCAAAGTCCTATTAAAATTGTAATTCTCCAGTCACTAGAGTTCTTAGAGAGAGTGCATATCATACATCTTTGAATTGGCAGATTATAATCGGCAGATGCTTAATAAATGCTAAACTGAACTATTAAGGAACAGAAGTTAAGATTTTACAGAGATCTAGAAAAACTCATTGCAAATCTGCCAACGTATGCACAATGATCATTTTAGGAGATTTTAATCACTCATCAATCTTAAGGTTAATATGCAGTAATGGTTACATATTATGTCATAAGCATGGCAATCAGCAATTAACAAATGTGCCAAATATAAAATTCTAATCACCGGTGCTTGTATACTCTATTCTCTAACTGCCTTACTACTTGCCTGAACTTTATATATCACTGTCCAACTATAGGACTCATAGGATTTTATGAATGAGAGAAAATGAGCGGCCAAGAACTAGACTGAATCTATTTAAAGATTCTGCTGAGCTGAGGTGCGATGGTCACGGGTAGAACAAAGATAGAGATTTACTGAAGAAAAATGTCAAGGAAAGCAATATAACCAAGCATGGTAGACCAAACTATCATGCAGAGTCACAAGGGAGTGCTTTATTCTGAAAGCAAAACTGTAAACAATGCCTGGTCCAGCAACAATAAGCAAGACATTAGGTAAATTACATGTACGTGTATTGGTAGCACATAAACCAAGCGTGGTAAGAAGTCATGAGTATAGCTAGTATGGTAAAACCTGTAAGTCATGTAATAAATTTTACAATGTCACACATGTACATTAACATCTTTACACTATAATTTAAAAATGACATTTCAAGTTTTTTATATAAATATAGTAAAGTATGTACATTCATTCATTCAGTCAATAACTGTTTTTGAGGGGTCTACTCTGTGCTAGGTAATAGTCTAGATGCTGGGGGATAGTGATTAACAAGAGAGTCTCTGCCCTGACAAATAAGAAAATTTCAGATAGTAGCAAGAGGTATGAGGAAAATGAAAGAATATAAGACATTGCAGGGAGAGGAGAGGCCACTCTAATTCTAGAAGGAAGTGAATTTTATGCTCATCAATTCACTTTTCACCACAGAGTCTGCATTTTTCTTTTAGTTGGTTGGATTTTGTGGCTACTGTAGCAGATTTTTTCTTCTTCTTTAAGAAAAGGCTCATGAGTGCTCTGTCCCCTACATTTTGACATGGATGCATAATTTTCTACCCATGAACTTTATACTTAAACAATAACTTGGCTAGGTATAAAATTCTTCAAGTCACATTTTATTTCCCTTGGAATTTTGTGGCTATTATTCCATTATCTTTTGTATTTAGGTGTGGAAAATCTGAAGCCACTTTGATCACTGCCCCCTCCCGCCCCAGGATGATGTGCCGTTCTACCTGAACGCTTAAATTATTCTTCTTTTATCTTGAAGTTCAGTCATGCTACCATGATATAATGTACTGGCAATCATTTTATATTAATTTTTAAATAGTATATGATATTCCCCTTTGTTAATTCCATTGTTTCAGTCATTTGGAGGAAAATTTTCCCCTGTCACAAATTATTTTACTTTTCCATTTGAGGGTTATCTTTTGTAGGAACATTTATCTATAAATTGCCTTATTACTGTCCCTGGTATTTCTATATAGTTGCCCTGTTATTTTCATCTGAAATTTACTGTGGCCAACTCTGTTCTAATATTTATTCTCTACTCCTTATCCCATGACACTTTTCTCACCTACCAGACAACATTGTCTTTTCTCAGCACTTCTAAATGAGGACATGGTATTGTCTCTTCTATCTGCTCTTATGAAGTCTGGGAACACAGGGTGGATGGATAGGGGTGTGTGAGGGTGGTAGTAAAGCAGGGGAATGCAAGAAGGCAAAGTTATGGTCAGTTGTATTGGTGAGCAAGGATGTGCTCCTTTTTTAACAATTTATTTTTTTAAGTTCATTGTGGGGTTTGATGAGCTGCCTTTCTTGGTGAGAGAGTGGTCACTTGGTCTTCAAGATTTCCTTCCAATTAAGAGTGAAGTGTTTTGCTTTTGACAGAGACTATGATATTCAGGGGTCATTTGCCCACTTCACTTGCCTTTCTCCAGCAGACATGTCCACTGCCTCTCTCCAAGGTGGAGTACTACTGAGATCTGTTTCAGAATTTTACCCACTTTTGTTACCATCTATATAAGTTTTCTATGACTGCCATAACAAATGTCCGCAATCTGGGTGGCTTAAAACAATAGAAATTTATTCTCTCACAGCTCTGGAAGCCAAAGTTTGAAATCAAAGTGTTGACAGAATTCCATGCCGCTCTCCTAGCTTTAGGAGGCTGCTGGTGTTCCTTAGCTTGTAACTGCCTAACTCTGATTTCTGCCTCTGTCTTCACATGGCTTTTTCCTTTTTGTCTCTTTTCCCCCGTTCTTCATTTGCAAGGATGCTTGTCATTGGATTTAGGACCCACTTAATCCAGGACTATCTCATCTGGAGATTCTTAAATTAATTATATCTGAACAGACCCTTTTTCCACATCAGGTCACATCCACAGGTTCTAGGTGCACATATCATTTGGGGTACCACCACTCAATTCACTACACTATCTATATTATTATTTTTGGAGGGGTGTCATTTTAGGAGATGCTATTAGTCATGTGGGTTCTTGAAAGATTTTTCTCATTCTCGGGCTGCCAGCTTTCAATGACTTTTTTGCATAAAGTGTCTTTTACTTAGTTTGATTCTCTATTTTATACTTTCGTAAGGTTTTAGGTACCCAATTTTAGCTCATTTTAATGTGCTTCCATCTGTCATCTTACCCCACCAGTACATTTTACTTTATGAATGACAGGGATACATATACCTTTAGACTCTATTGTGTAATCATTAGATTAGTATGTTAAGTCCATCATGAAGGTCAGAATCTATGTTATATCATTTCTTTGCTGTAATGAGTAGTTTTAGAAAGAGTATGATATGCCATCAAAATAGGTATGACATACTTCAGCAGATTGAGAGTACTCATGATGTCATATCTTTTCAATTTTTCCAATTAAACTAGTTCTATCTCCACTTGCTAAATTTGTAGAAATCTCAAATTTTTGAGATTTCTTTTTGGTCTCCTGAATTGTCCAAGAATACAGAGTTTGTCCAATGAGAACAAACTAGGTTTCTTTCCAAATGCCATCTAGAGAAAACAAGATTATCTGATCCATTCACAGATTTTGGTTTATGCTTTTCCTGTTTTTTGTTTTTTTTTTCAAATTTTTGTTGCAGCTAAAAGGTATCAACACAGTGCAACATAGTTTGATGTTCTTGCTGGTCCAGATACCTGTACAAGCTCCAACGGTGCACAGGTCTGAGTCCCAAATTTATAATTATCTAATTCATACTTATATGCCCAGCATTGTCTCCAAAGAGATCTGCAATGTCAGGGTTCTTGGATCTGAAAGTGATGCCAATCCTTACACTCTTTTCCAGAGTAAACGTTTCTCAACAGATATCTTGAACCTGGCATTGAGTCCAGGTGACCAGTCAGTATTCTTTTCTCTCATGATGAATTCACCCTGTCAGTGAATATCAGTCAGGAACAATTCACTCTTTCGTAAAGACTATCATGGGACCTCAAAAAAATAAGAGGTTGGGTTCTTAATCTCATTCTGCCCAGGAAACTACCTATGGAAATGTAATTATTTCCTCCTTAGCACCCAGTTGTGCATAAAAAAGCATATTGGACCTGTAGAATTTAAGTCACCATAAAATAAGTATTACTAGTCTTCATTTATTTTTAATTAATTATTTTATTTTGCATCTTTTGGTAAAAAGAATAAACTGTACTTTCTTTTTAAATTGAAGTATAGTTGATTTTCAATGCTGTGTTAGTTTCTGGTGTACAGTAAAGTGATTCATATATATATATATATATATATATATATATATATATACACACACACACACATATATATATACCTTATACCTTTTCATACTCTTTTCCATTATGGTTTATTACAGGATATTGAATATAGTTCCCTGTGCTATGCAAAGGACCTTGTTTACCTAAAAAAAGGACAACGTTCACATATATCCCCTCCCCTCCATCCACAGTTTCCTTTATTATTGATGTCTTGCATTAGTGGCGGCTTTGTTACAATTCATGAATCAATATTGTTACATTATTATTAAGTTCATTGTTTACATTTGGGTTCACTCTTTGTGCTGTAAAGTTCTGTGGGTGTTGACAGATGTATGCCATGTGTCCACCATGAAAGTGTCATATTGAACAGTTTCACTGCTCTAAAATTCTCCTGTGCAGCACCTATTCTTTCCTCCCTCCCACCCTTCTCAATCCCTGGAACCATTAATCTTTTTACTGTCTCCATATTTTTGTCATTTCTAGAATGTCATATAGTTGGAATCACACAACAGGTAGCCCTTTAACACTGGCCTCTTTTGCACAATATGCATTTGAGATACCTCCATGTCCTCTGTGGCTTGATAGTTTATTTCTTTTTATCACTGATTATATTCCACTGAATAGATATACCACATTTGTTTATCCATTTACCTGTTGAAGGACATCTTGGTTGTTTCCATTTTTGACAATTATAAGTAAATAAAACCTCTATGAACATTGGCATGACAGTTGGGAAGAATTGACATCTTAACAATAGTGAGTTTTCCTATTGATAAATATGGAATATCTATTTACTTAGTTCTTTTTTATTTCTTTCATCAGAGTTTTATTGTTTTACTCATATATATATAGTACTTATTTTGTTATTGTACTTATTTTTACCTGATTACTTCATTTTCATGCTAATGTAAATGGTGTTGTGCTTTTAATTTCAAATGACAATTGTTCATTACTGGTATATAGAAATCAATAGTCTTTTGTAATTAACCTTGTATCTTATAACTGTACCTTTCTATAATTGCTTATTAGTTCCAGGAGTTCTTTTGTTGATTCTTTTGGGTTTTTTTTATCAAGACAATCATGTCATCTAGAAACAGAACACTTTTTTATTTCTTCTGTATGTATTTTACTTCTTTTTCTCATTTAATTAGATTAGCTATATTTCTCAAATGATGTTGATACGAGTGGTGAGAGGATTACATCATCAACTTGTTCTTAGTCTTAAAGGAAAGCATCTAGTTTCTTACAATTAAGTATGGTGTTGGCTGTAGGTGTTTTGTAAATAAATTTTACCAGATTGCGTAAATTACTCTCTATTCCTAGTTTGCTGCAAGTGTTTATAATGAATCCCTGTTGGATTTTGTAAAATCCTTTTCTGCATTTATTGACATGATTTTTCTTTTTAGCCTGTTGATGTTATTGATTAATTGATTAAATTAACTGATTTTCAGTTATGGAACCAACCTTGCATACCTGGAATAAATTCCAGTTAGTCATGATGCATAATTAATACACTATTGGAATTAATTTGCTAATATTTTGTTGAGTTTTTTTTCCCACCTACGTTCATGGAAATATTCATCTGGAGGTTTCCTATCATGTAATGCCATCATCAGGTTTTGGTATTAGGGTGATGCTGGCCTCATAGAATGAGTGAGTAAATATTCTCTCTGTTTTTACTTCTACAAGAGTTTGTAGAGAGTTGGTATACCTTCTTCCCTAAATGTTTGGTAGAATTCACCGGTGAAACCATCTGAACCTGGAATTTTGTGTTTTGGAAAGTTATTAATTGTTGATTCAATTTCTTTAGTAAAGAAAATAGACCTATCCAGATCATCTGTTTCTTCATGTGTGAGTTTTGGTCACTGTGTCTTTTAAGGAATTGGTTCATTTATCTAAATTATCAAATTTGTGGGCATAGAATTGTTCATAATTCATTAGGCAAGGTTCTCCAGAAAAACAGAACTAATAGGGAGTATATACATACATATATATATATATGTATATATATATTTATATTTAAGTAATTAGCTCATGTGATTTTGGGAACTGGGAAGTTCAAAATTCGCAGGATAGCTCAGTAGGCTGGCGGTTCAGGGAAGTTGATGTTGGAATCTTGTATCTGAAGGCAATCTGGAGGCAGAATTCCTTCTTCTTGGGAGAACACAGTCTTTACTCTTACAGTTTTCAAGAGACTGAATGATGTCTTAGTCTGCTCAGGTTGCTATAACAAAATACCACAGACTAGGTGGCTTAAACAATAGATATTTATTTCTCACAGTTCTGGAGGCTGGAGAGTCCAAGATCAAGACGCCAGTCAAGTTGGTTTCTGGTGAGAATCTTCCTGGCTTTCAGAGGACCATCTTCTCACTATGTCCTCACATGATGGAGAGAGGAAGCTCTGATGTCTCTTCCACTTCTTATAAGGGCACTAATCCCATCATGAGTACCCTACTTTCATGACTTCATCTAAAATTACCTCCTGAAGTCCCAACCTAATACCATCACAGTTGAATTTAGGGCTTCAATATATGAATTTTGGGAATAATACAGGCATTTAGTCCATAACAAACAAGGATCATCCACATCAGGAAGGTAACTTAACCTGTTTTCTTCATAGTCTATAGATTTAAATGTTAATATCATCTAAAATATACCTTCACAGCAACATATGGACTGGTGTTTGACCAAGCAACTGATTACCATAGCCAAGCCAAGCCAACCCATAAAATTAAACATCACAGTAATATTCCTTTATTATTCTTTTAATATCTATGGAACTAGTAGTAATGACCCGTCTTATTTCTAACGTTAGTAATTTGTCTTCTGTCTTATTTTCTTGGTGAGCCTGGCTGGAGAGCCGTTTACCAATTTTATTCATCTTTCAAAGAACCAGATATCAGTTTCAATGAGTTTCTCTATTAATTTTTGTTTTTAATTTGTTCTCTAAATTTTGTTAATTCTTTTCTTCTGATTAATTTAGTTTTTTTTTTTTAACATCTTTATTGGAGTATAATTGCCTTACAATGGTGTGTTAGTTTCTGCTTTATAACAAAGTGAATCAGGTATACTTATACATATATCCCCATATCTCTTCCCTCTTACATCTCCCTCCCTCCCACCCTCCCTACCCCACCCCTCTAGGTGGTCAAAAAGCACTGAGCTGATGTCCCTGTGCTATGCAGCTGCTTCCCACTAGCTATCTATTTTAAATTTGGTAGTGTATATATGTTCATGCCACTCTCTCACTTCGTCCCAGCTTACCCTTCCCCCTCCCCATATCCTCAAGTCCATTCTCTATATCTGTGTCTTTATTCCTGTCCTGTTCCTAGGTTCTTCAGAACCACTTTTTTTTTTTTTTTTTTTTTAGATTCCATATATATGTGTTAGCATATGGTGTTTGTTTTACTCTTTCTGACTTACGTCACTCTGTATGACAGACGCCAGGTCCATCCACCTCACTATAAATAACTCAATTTCATTTCTTTTCATGGCTGGGTAATATTCTATTGTATATATGTGCCACATCTTCTTTATCCATTCATCTGTCAATGGACACTTAGGTCGCTTCCATGTCCTGGCTATTGTAAATAGAGCTGCAATGAACATTGTGGTACATGACTCTTTTTGAATTATGGTTTTCTCAGGGTAGAAATTATGGTTTTCTCAGCATTTATTGTTTCTAGATTTTTTGATGATGCCCATTCTGACTGGTGTGAGGTGATACCTCATTGTAGTTTTGATTTGCATTTCTCTAATGATTAGTGATGTTGAACATCCTTTCATGTGTTTGTTGGCAATCTGTATATCTTCTTTGGAGAAATAGCTATTTAGGTCTTCTGCCCATTTTTGGATTGCATTGTTTGCTTTTTTTGATATTGAGCTGCATGAGCTGCTTGTAAATTTTGGAGATTAATCCTTTGTCAGTTGCTTCATTTGCAAATATTTTCTCCCATTTTGAGGGTTGCCTTTTCGTCTTGTTTATGGTTTCCTTGGCTGTGCAAAAGCTTTTAAGTTACATTAGGTCCCATTTGTTTATTTTTGTTTTTATTTCCATTTCTCTAGGAGGTGGGTCAAAAAGGATCTTGCTGTGATTTATGTCATAGAGTGTTCTGCCTATGTTTTCCTCTAAGAATTTTATAGTATCTGCCATTACATTTACGTCTTTAATCCATTTTGAGCTTATTTTTGTGTATGGTGTTAGGGAGTGTTCTAATTTCATTCTTTTACATGTAGCTGTACAGTTTTCCCAGCACCACTTATTGAAGCGGCTGTCTTTTCTTCATTGTATATTCTTGCCTCCTTTATCAAAAATAAGGTGATCATGTGTGTGTGGGTTTATGTGGTAAATGGGAGTGTTTCCTTAATTTCTCTTTCAGATTTTTCATCATTAGTGTATAGGAAAGCATGTGATTTCTGTGCATTAATTTTGTATCCTGCTACTTTACCAAATTCATTGATTAGCTCTAGTAGTTTTCTGGTAGCATCTTTAGGATTCTTTATGTATAGTATCATGTCATCTGCATGATTAATTTAGTTTTAATTTGTTCTCTTTTTTCTATTTTCCTAATATGGAATCTTAGAGAATTAACTTACCTCTTTCTTCTTTTTTAATATATGCATTCAATGTTCTAGGTACTGCTTTTACTGTGTTACACACATTTTGTTAATATGTATTTTATTTTCATTTAGTTCAAAATATTTTAAAATTTCTCTTGAGACTTCTTCTTTGATCCATATGTTATCTAAAAGTGTGTTTTTTAATCTCCAAATATTTTGGTATTTTCCATCTATTTTTCTGTTGTTGATTTCTAGTTTAATTACATTTTGGTTTGAGAGCATACTTTGCATGACTTCTATTTTTTAAAAACTTGTTAAGGTATATTTCGTGACTCAGAATGTGTTCAACCCTACTGAAAATTCCATGTTAACTTGCACAAAGTGTGTATCGTGTAGTTGTTGGATTAATTATTTTACAAATGTCAATTAGGTCTGGTTAATTTACAGTGCTTTTTAGTTCAATTACATCCTTACTGATTTTCTGTCTGCTGAATCTGTCAATTACTGCTAGAGGAGTGTTGAAATCTCCAGTTATAACAGTGGTTTTATCTATTTCTTCTTGCATTTTATCAGTTTTTGCTCCCAAGGTTTCAATGCAGTTGTTAGGTACAATCACATTAAGAATTATTATGTGGGCTTCCCTGGTGGTGCAGTGGTTGAGAGTCTGCCTGCCAATACAGGGGACATGGGTTTGTGCCCTGGTCTGGGAAGATCCCACGTGCCACGGAGCGGCTGGGCCCGTGAGCCATGGCCACTGAGCCTGCGCGTCTGGAGCCTGTGCTCCGCAACGGGAGAGGCCACAAGAGTGAGAGGCCCGTGTACCGCAAAAAAAAAAAAAAAAAAAAAAAAAAAAGAATTTTATGTTTTCTTAGAGAATTGACCCCTTTATTATTATGTAATTCCCCTGTTTATTCCTGAGAGTTTTTCTTGCTCTGAAGTCAGCTTTGTCTGAAATGAATATAGCTACTTCAGCTTTCTTTTGATTAAGGTTAACATGACATATCATTCTCCATCTTTTCACTTTTAACCTTTATGTGTCTTTATATTTAAATTGGGTTTCGTGTAGACAACATAAAATTGGGTCTCATTTTTTTTTATCCACTCAGAGAGTCTCTGTCTTTTAACTGGTGTATTTTTATTTCATTTTTACAACTTTACAAAGTCATTAATTTTTAGTTTTTTAAGGAACCGCCATACTGTTCTCCATAGTGGCTGTATCAATTTACATTCCCATCTACAGTGCAAGAGGGTTCCCTTTTCTTCACACCCTCTCCAGCATTCACTGTAGATTTTTTTTTCTTTTAGATAAAAGGAGCATTTTCATTTATTTATTTATTTATTTATTTCGTGCAGTTTTTTTTTTCTGACAAGTTGATTAAGATATAATTCACATACCATAAATATCAGCCATGTAAAAGTGTACATTTTAATGACTTTTAATACAGTCACAGAGGTGTGCATCCTTCCCCATAAAATGTCAATGCTACTCTCTCACTTCATCCTACCTTCCCCTTCCCATGCCCCATGTTCTCAAGTCTGCTTTCTACGTCTGCATCTTTATTCCTGCCCTTCCACTAGATTCATCAGTACCGCTTTTTTAAATCGCATATATATGCATTATGATACAGTATTTGTTCTTCTCTTTCTGACTTACTTCACTCTGTTTGACAGACTCTAGGTCCATCCACGTCTCTACAAATAACTCAATTTCGTTTCTTTTTATGGCTGAGTAATATTCCATTGTATATATGTACCACATCTTCTTTATCCATTCATCTGTTGGTGGACACTTAGGTTGCTTCCATGTCCTGGCTATTGTAAATATTGCTGCCATGAACATTGTAGTATGTGACTCTATCTGAATTATGGTTTTCTCAGGGCCATTAGTGGGATTGCTGGGTCATATGGTAGTTCTATTTTTAGTTTTTTAAAGAACCTCCATACTGTTCTCCATAGTGGCTGTATCAATTTACACTCCCACCAACAGTGCAAGAGGGTTCCCTTTTCTCCACACTCTCTTCAGCATTTATTGTTTGTAGATTTTTTTTTTACATCTTTATTGGAGTATAATTGCTTTACAATGGTGTGTTAGTTTCTGCTTTATAACACAGTGAATCAGTTATACATATACATATGTTCCCATATCTCTTCCCTCTTGCATCTCCCTCCCTCCCACCCTCCCTATCCCACCCCTCCAGGAGGTCACAAAGCACCGAGCTGATCTCCCTGTGCTATACAGCTGCTTCCCACTGGCTATCTACCTTACGTTTGGTAGTGTATATATGTCCATACCTCTCTCTCGCTTTGTCACAGCTTACCCTTCCCACTCCCCATATCCTCTAGTTTTTTGATGATGGCCATTCTGACCAGTGTGAGGTGATACCTCATTGTAGTTTTGATTTGCATTTCACTAATGATTAGTGATGTTGAGCATCTTTTCATGTGTTTGTTAGCAATCTTTACATCTTCTCTGGAGAAATGTCTATTTAGGTCTTCTGCCCATTTTTGGATTGGATTTTTTTTTTTTTTTTGGTATTGAGCTCCATGAGCTGCTTGTATATTTTGGAGATTAATCCTTTGTCAGTTGCTTCATTTGCCGTTATTTTCTCCCATTCTGAGGGTTGTCTTTTCGTCTTGTTTATGGTTTCCTTTGCTGTGCAAAAGCTTTTAAGTTACATTAGGTCCCATTTGTTTATTTTTGTTTTTATTTCCATTTCTCTAGGAGGTGGGTCAAAAAGGATCTTGCTGTGATTTATGTCATAGAGTGTTCTGCCTATGTTTTCCTTTAAGAGTTTTATAGTGTCTTGTCTTACATTTAGGTCTTTAATCCATTTTGAGTTTATTTTTTTGTATGGTGTTAGGAAGTATTCTAATTTCATTCTTTTACATGTAGCTGTCCAGTTTTCCCAGTACCACTTATTGAAGATGCTGTCTTTTCTCCATTGTATATTCTTGCTTCCTTTATCAAAGATAGAACTACCATATGACCCAGCAATCCCACTACTGGGCATATACCCTAAGAAAACCATATTTCAAAAAGAGTCATGTCCCACAATGTTCATTGCAGCTCTATTTACAATAGCCAGGACATGGAAGCAACCTAAGTGTCCATTGACAGATGAATGGATAAAGAAGATGTGGTACATATATACGATGGAATATTAGCCATAAAAAGAAACGAATTTGAGTTATTTGTAGTGAGGTGGATGGACCTGGCGTCTGTCATACAGAGTGAAGTAAGTCAGAAAGAGTAAAACAAACACCATATGCTAACACATATATATGTAATCTAAAAAAAAAAAAAAAAAAAAAGGTTTTGAAGAACCTAGGGGCAGGACAGGAATAAAGACGCAGACATAGAGAATGGACTTGAGAACATGGGGAGGGGGAAGGGTAAGCCGAGACAAAATGAGAGAGTAACACTGACATATATACACTACCAAATTTAAAATAGATAGCTAATGGGAAGCAGCTGCATAGCACAGGGACATCAGCTTAGTGCTTTGTGACCGCCTAGAAGGGTGAGATAGGGAGGGTGGTAGGGAGAAGCGAGAGGGAGGGGATATGGGGATATATGTATACATGTAGTTGATTCACTTTGTTATACAGAAGAAACTGACACACCATTGTAAAGCAATTATACTTCAATAAAGTTGTTAAATAAATAAAATAGTTCCAAGAATTTCCAATATCATAAAAAGAAAAAAGTCATTAATAGAATGAAAAGACTTACCTCTTAAAAGGTTACTTTTCCTGTTAGATTGTAACTGATTCATTTATGCTGCTAAATCATATACACAGGAAATTTGGTTTATCTTCTAGCATAACTTGATTAATAGAGAACTAATTTAGTCTTTATTTAGTCAATTTAAATCTCTTCTCCGTTAATTACAGTTATTTAAACATAATATACTTAGACATATTTCTAAAGTAATATGCGACTAGAATTTGATCATTTATTTTCTTAGCTGCCTCTGTTAACATACCAATCAAATGCAAGATCAACAGATATTAGGGGAGAGAGACTTTAAAGAATTAAAAAGTTTTTGAAAAGGAGAGAGAAAGAGTATTAGATTTGATTTTGGAAAGATAACTCAAGTGCCAGTAAAGAGGACAGATGCACTCAGGTGACAGGGAGATCAGCTGGGGCTTACTGAAGGGTATAGAAGTGGTTCCAGTGAAATTTTATGATTGCCTGAACTAAGACTAAGCTAGTGGAAGTCAACAGAGTGAATGACTTATACAGATGTTAAGGAAATATACTACTCTGTAGGATTTGGTGATGGATGAGATGAAGGAGCAAATGTATTAAGAGGGAGTCCAGGCTTTGATGACTAAATGATTGGGCAAATGTTGCTCCCTAAGACAGAGAATGTAGAAGGAGGAACAGGCTAAAAGTGATGATAATCAGTCTTCCATTGTGCCACATACATCTGGGTAGAGATTTCTAATTGGTATTTGACTTGAATGGTTTTAAAGTTCACAAAAGAGGTATAGACTTGAGGGTATTTGAGAGCTATCTATGGAATTTAAATCTGTGAGGGCCCCTGGAATAGAGACAGAGAGAGAATTAAAGATATTAGAAATGATAAAAACCAATTATAAACTATTAATCATTAGATTTTATAATTTAAAGGGCAGCCCTTTATATGCCTGCAATTAGACTGAGTCATTCCCAGAAAGTATTTGGCCATATTTATCAGTCTTTATTATTTTTACCAGACTCTGTTTTGGTGGCTAAGAATTACATCATTCAATCATATGAGTCATATTTAGGCAAAACGATTTTTATGGATAAAATAATGTTGTATACATCTAAAACTAGCTCATACTGGATATCAGAAAAGTACTTGACATTTGATTCATAACAAATTTCTAAACAAACAGATGTTCAACAAAAAGAGACTTCTTAGCCTATTTGAAACAAGTTCTGGATTTCCATCAAATTATGGTGTCAATTTACAATTCATAAGTTATTTATTATACATTATCACAATTCATATTATTATTTACATGAAAAACTACAATGTGCATCGTATTGTGCTGAGCATTCTGTGGGATACAAAGATGAATCAGATGTAAACTGTCCTTAAAATACTTATAGACTCGTACGGGGAACTAAGACACAGACTTAGGTAAGTATACAAGGAGTACAGAGTTAAGAATCACAGACAATTTTAAAATGAAATTAAGAGAACAATCCTATTTGCAATAGCATCAGAGCCACATAAAATATTTAGGAATAAATTTAACAAAATAAGTTCAAAGCTTACAGTCTGGAAATTACAAAACATTGTTGAAAGAAATTAAAGAAGATCTAAATAAATGGGAAAACATCCTATATTCATGGATAAGAAGCATTGTTATGCATTGTTAAAAAGGCAATACCCATCAAATTGATCTATAGGGGCAATAAAATCCTTAGCAGAATCCCAGCTGACTACTTCTGAGAAATTAAAGAGATGATTCTAAAAGTCTTATGTAATTGCAAGGGACTGAAACAGCCAAAACAATCTTGAAAAGAACAAACCAGAAGGATTCACACTTTCTGCTTTCAAAATTTAATCCAAAGCAATGGTAATAAAACTCTGGTAGTGGCACAGGATAAATATGTATATGAATGGAATAGAATTGAAGAGTCTAGAAATAAACCCATACATCTACAGTTAACTGATTGATTTTTGACAAGGTGCTAGGACTAATCAATGGGGAAAAGAGTAGTCTTTTCTTCTACAAATATGGTTTATTTGTTGCTTTATAAGATAATTATTTTTGAATAAATTTCACTCCAGTCCTTGATTATATATCTTTTGGCAACAGATAGCTTATTGTTAATTATTATTAACTTAGAGGCATAATGTTTGACACAGAGCATTCCACATAGTAGAAGATTGATAAATATTTATAAAAGGAGGAAAATAATCAATTTAAGGCCAGTAATGAAGGAAGGGAGGAAGAGGAAGAAGAAAATAAAACATGATTTCTTTTCCCTGTCTCAAAAAATTTGAGCACTATGATAGACCCCAGAGATAATTCAATTTTCACATTTCATAGGGAATTTAAAAGTACTAAAGAGGTTAAATGAGCTATCCAAGATCACAGTGCTTGCTAATAACAAAGCTAGTAACAAATTAGGTCTTCTGATCCTTCACTCAGTGTCCTTTACACTGCACTGCAAAGCTATTTCACTGAAAAGAAATCTAATCAAGGCTATCAATGAAAATATATTTTTCCATGCTGCAAAAGATTGCTTTATTTATCCTTAAAATAGATGTTTAATCATGGATTCTAAAATAAAATGGATAACTTTAAAATAATGGCTAATTGAATTTATTGTGTAGCTTTTCTTACTGTGGTTGAGCTAAATACTGAAAAAAACAAAGAAGCCTCATAGCAGCTGATACCTGCAGAGTGTAATATATGGCTTTGCAGATTTGATGCAATAGAATTTAGGTATCAGATTAAAATCAGGGTACTATTCTAATTTTTCCTTTAACTTTATGAATTTTTTCCATACGCGTCAAGGACATACGTGAAGTTATCCAGTGGAATTCCCAGATGGCCAAAATTCCTCAAAAATAGGAGCCTCTGGGAGTAGGGCCCAGAAATTTGTGTTTTAACAAGGCTTTCAGTTCATCTGAAAGATGCTGAAGTTATGAATCACTGCCTTAGTCTACAACCATCAATGATTTACACCTAAATCACTGAAGTTGTTTCCCACTGTCTCCTTGCTTTCCATCCTAACACACAAATTATCTACATGGTTGCCAGAAAACAGTTATAAGATAAAAATCTGATGATGTTATTTCATTCTTCACTCATTCATCAAATATTTATTGAGACTTCTAACCCTTCAGGGTACAGCAGTGAACACAAAGAACAAAGATTTCTATTCTTGTGGTGGTTATATTCAATGCCTTTTATTCCCCTCCAAATTCCTCAGTGACTTCCTAGTGCTTAGATAAAAAATTCAAAATCCTTTTTATAATAGGCCCAGCACTCAGTGGTCCAGGCTTCCTCTGAGGATTTGGTTCTCTTCTTGTATCCTATAACCCAACCACACCATGCAGTTGCTTTCTTACCTACATTCATTTGCAAGGTGATCTATCCCCTTCCTGGGGGAGACCCCCAACCCTGTTCTGCTCCATTTTGCAAAACCTACATGCATTTTAAGATTCAAGAATTATTTGTGACCAAAATTCACAAGAAGAAATAGATGATCTGAATAGGCCTATATCTATTGAAGAAATTGAATCAGTAATTAATAACCTTCCAAAACAGAAAGCACCAGGTCCAGATGGTTCACTGGTGAATTCTAACAAATATTTAAGAAAGAAATTAGACCAAATTTCTACAATCTCTTTCAGAGCATAGAAGTAGAGGGAACACTTTCTAACTCACTCTATGAGGCTATCATTACTTTAATAGCAAAATGAGATGAAGACATGACAAGAAAAGAAAACTACAGGCCAATATCTCTCATCAACATAGATGTAAAAATCCTCAGTAAAATATTAGCATATCCAATCCAGTAAAATACAAAAAAGAATTATACACCAAAACCAAGGGGGATTTATTCCCAGCATGCAAGGCTGATTCAACATTGGAAAATCAATTAATTTAATCGACCACATCAACATATATATTTTTTAAAATCACATGATCTTATCGTTTGATGCAGAAAAAGCATTTGACAAAATCTAACACCCATTCATGAAAAAGACTCTCAACAAACTAGGAAAATAGGGAGCTTCCTCACCTTGATAAAGACTATGCAAAAAAACTACAGCTAATGTCTTACTTAATGGTGAGGAACTCGAAGTTTTCCCACTAAGATCAGGTAGAAAGCAAGGATTTCCCCTCACACCACTCCTTTTCAAAACTGTACTGGAAGTACTTGCTAATGCAATAAGTCCTTGTTAATGCAATAAGTCAAGGAAATAAAAGGTATACAGATTGGAAAAGGAGGCATAAAGCTGGAAAAGGCAAAACAATGAGACAATATAAAGATCAGTGGTTGCCAGAGGTTGGGGGGAATGGAAAGATAAATAGGCAGAGCATAAAAGGACTTTTAGAGAAGTGAAAATACTCTGTATGATAATACAATACAATGATGGATATATGCCATTACACTTTCTCCAAATCCATAGAATGTACAATACAAGAGTGAACCCTAAGGGAAAACTGTGGACTTTGGGTGATTATGATAAGTCAATGTAGGTGCATCCTTCATAAAAAATGTACTTCATAAAAAAGCGAGTGATGTTGATAATAGGGGTGGTTATGCATGTGTGGGAGCATGGGTACATAAGAAATATGTACCATTCTCTCAATTTTGTTGTAAACCTAAAACTGCTCTAAAAAGTTGTCTTTGAAAATAAGTCAAGACAAAAAAAATTCATGTGTTCTATGAAGTCTTGACTGACCTCCTCCCTAAAGAGGGAAATGGCAGCTCCCATTTTGATGCCTACATTGTGCCCTATTTTATATGTAAATCTATTTTATAGATGTGACTACATAAAATAAAATCTGTATATCAAAAAAAACAAGATAAAAATAAATGATAAACTGGAAAATGTTTTCATCAAATATGACGGTCATAAAGTTATCATACTTAATATATAATGAGCTCTGACCAAGTGATGGGAATATCAATAAAAGCCAATAGGAGAATGGCAAAGGATCTTGAGGGCTATAAGGGAGAAGATATCCTTAAGCTGGTCTCCGCCTTGTCCACTGTTATTGCCTCTGTCCATGCCACTGACTCGGCCATGATTACAGGTGTGTGGAGTTATGTGGTATAATTATTGCACAGAGGAATGGCATCACCAGAGTTTTGTACTGCATTTAAATTCTAAAGCTTTTAAACGACAGAATCCCTAAGTAGAATAAATATCAACAATTGATTTAATATAAGTGATGAGGAACCATAAGAGCCAAAACAATCTTAAAAAATACATAGTTGGAAGACTCACACTTCCAATTTTAAAACTAACTACTGAGCTACAGTGATCAAGACTGTGTGGTACTGACAAAAGGATGGGTATATAGACAATGGAATGGAATTGGAAATCTAAAAATATACTCATACATTTTGATACAATTTATTTTCAATAAAGGCGCCAAGACAATTCAATGGGGGGAAATAGTCTGTTCAACAAAAGGTGCAGGAACAACTGGAAAAGAATGAACTTGGACCCCTATCTCATATCACGTAAAAAGATTAACTAAAAATAGATCAAAGACCTAAATATGAACTAAAGCTATAAAACTCTTAGAAAAAATGTATAAGTGTAAATCTTTGTGACCTTGGAATAGGCAATAGTTTCTTAAATATGACACCAAAAGCATTACCAAAAAAAGGAAGAATAAATAAATTGGACTTTATCAAAATCAACTTTTGTGCTTTAGAGGACACCATAAAGAAAGTGAAAAGAAACACAGAGAATGGGAAAAAATATTTGCAAATTGTACATCTGATAAAGGTCTAGTATCCAGAATACATAAAATGCTCTCACAACCAAACAATAAAAAGACAACCCAATTTAAAAGTGAGCAATGTATTTGGAAAAAAAAATCTTCAAAGAAGATACACAAATGGCCAGTAAGAATGGTCAATATTGAAAAGATGCTTGACATCATCAGTCATCAGGGAAATGTAAATCAAAGGAAAAGTGAGATACCACTTCACACCCACTAGGATGACTAGAGTAAAAAAGTCAGACAACAAGTTTCGGTGAGGATACGGGGGAATTGGAACCCTCCTCATACACTGATGGTGTGAGTGTAAAATGGTACAGTCACTTTGGAAATAGTTTGACATTTCCTCAAAAGTTAAAAATAGAGTTACCATATGACCCAGCAATTCCACTTGAAGGTGTATATCAAAGAATATTCCACAAAAACTTGTACAACTAACATTTGAAGAAGCATTACTTGTAATAACTAAAGAGTGGAAACAACTTATCCATTCAACAGATGAATGGATAAACAGAAATGTGGTATATACATTCAACAGATTATTGATCTATAAGAAGAAATGAGGTACTGATTCATGCTATAATATGGGTGAATCTTGAAAACATTACGCTCAGTGAAAGAAGTCCAGTACAAAAGGCTGTGTATGGTATGATTCCATTTGTATGAATCACCTAGAAAAAGCAGATCCATAGAAACAGAAAGTAGATTAGTAGCTACCAGGGTCTGCTAATGAGGAATGGAAAACTAGAGTAAATGGTTTTATCAATCTTTGAGGTGATGCAAATGTTCTGGAAGTAGATAATGATGATGATTGCACAGCTTGTGAATACACTAAAAGCCACTAAATTGTACACTTTAGAGAGTACATTGAATTTTATCTCAATGCAAAATAAACACAGAAAACATAAACGATGGATACATGTTAAAAAAAAAACAGTCAATGTCACTAGCAGTCAAAGAAATGTAAATCAAAACAGAAGGTTATTTTTCCACTACCCTGGCAGATATTATCAAAAATAAAAATGCTGACAAAAATGATGATCTCATATATTGTTGTAAGAACTGTAAACTGATGGGTCCTTTCTGGAAAATAATTTGGTAATATGTATTAAGAAGCTTAAAGTGCTGATTCTATTTAACTTAGTCATCCCAGTTCTAGGAATCTGAATTCCTTATTTAGTAGACCATATAGAAGAAGGACCTTTGTTATTTATTATGAACCTCCCATTCCCTCTGAGCTAGGTGGAAAAATGTGTCTCACTCTTACCCTGGGCCCTATTTGGACTCTATGTAATAGTTCCCATCATTCTTATTTTCTTACTTCTACAACTCAATTCTACCTTATTGACCTGCTCTGGATGATTTTAACAGTATTCAGAATATCTGTGCAGCTCCCCGTCACCTTTCCCTACAATTCAACTGGTTCAGTCACCATCTAGTGTCCCTGATACTCTTCTTTCATTATGTTCTCATCATAACTATCTTGTGTTTTCCCTCAAAAAACAAAAAAAGAAACAAACAAAAAAACCAGGGCTATTATCTGCTTTGCCTCATAATAATGAGGGCTTTTTCTGGAACCAGATTGCTTGGGTTTAAATTCCAGCCTTGCCACTTGCCAGCTATGTGGTCCAGGTCTCAGTTTTCTCATTACCTGGAATTATCGTAAGAATTATATAATTATTACATGGAAAGTAGTCAGAGCAGTTCTGGCACATAGTAAACCCTGAATTTGTGTTAGTTGTTATTATTATTATCACCTCATAGAGATATTATGGAGCTCAAATAAAGTAATGTGTATGAAACTGTTTTTTAATGCACTGCTATTATCATTTTGTGACATGTGTATACCTTAGTGACATGTGTATACCTTATCCTCATAAATTATAGAAGAGCAAGGACTATCTTATTTTTAATGGCTCACATTGCACATAGTAAATGCTCAAAATTTGCATTGTAATTCAATGTTACTTTTATGATCAAATCACTATTGACTTTTGGTTGTCTAAATACCATCACATCAAGACCACTGACAATCTTGTTATAACATATATCCACTTGTGTCTTCCACTATGTCAGCAGTCTTTTCAAAGTGGAATCCACAATGAACAATCCACTGCAAGTATGGGAGGAAAATTTTTAGGAACTCTATCTACATTTTTTCCTCATCTTTTGTAAATTTTCATTATTTGGTATTTATCATTACTAATGTGTGCAAAATTACTATGAAAATGCTATGACATATAAATAAATGCTAATGTATATTGGAAGTGCAGGCTCAAGATAGTTTTACTAAAGGGTGTACCGTCTAAAAAGTCTGGAGATCAACACACTATCCCACAATATGGTTTCTCTCCTAGGATCAAGCTGATCTATTCAACTCCTCCTAGAACACAGTTTATATCTCTTTGTTTCCAAATCTGACTCACAACCAGTCTGTCTGAAATGAGAGTATGACAGCCACTCCTTTTCAAGCTGCAACTTGCATTCTTCACACCAAGACTTAACCATCACCAAACGAAAGCTTCTTAAAAGAAGGGTCTGTATCTGGTCCACCTTTGTGTCTACTGCCACAGCTCCACCACCCCACCACAAAAAAAGGGTTTCCATAATAACTGGCACATAATAGGCTCCACATAAATGTTTGCTGAATGAATAAACTGGCAGAGAGATTGTTATTGGAAGGCAGGAGAGTGTGCTGGTTAATAGCAGAGGCTCAGATCCTGGCTCTGCCACTTAACTGGGTGGCCCTGGGTCTCAGATTTTTCCTCTGTGAAATGAAGATAATAAAGTAAGTAACAAGTAAAAAACATTATCTTAACTCAAAATGATTAATTTAGTAGCATAATTTAATGCAAAAAATGCCCCAATTAATGAAATATAAAATGGGGCAATTACCATGTAGTGAACACTTTTTTTTTTGTCAGTGGACAAAAATCAGCATTTCTCTGTGATACAGTGTTCAATACATATCATCTTGAGTTTCCCATATCCCTCCAAGAGGTATAACACTGAATTTCCCAAGGTGTCATGCCACTTCTCTATGAGTATGCGGAAAAGACAGTAGAGTGGAAGGAGGGGAAAGGTTAGACAATTTCCTCCCATCTTATGAACATCTGAGATGGTTTTCCTTTGTCATTTGGGGTTTCAAGTACTGGTCACTGTTAAAACAACACATCCCATTATTTTAATACAGCTCTTAAACTGTAAAAAAATTAATTTTGGTAGATGACTTATTTGTCTATGTTGAAAACCCCAAAGAACCAATAACAACAACAACAACACCTCCTGGAACTAAAAAGCAATTATAGAAAGGTTTCAGGATACAAGGTTAATATACAAAAGTCAGTTGCTGTCCTATATACCTGCAATAAATAATTGGAATTTGAAATTCAAAACAGAACACCATTTACAAAAGTACCAAAAATACAAAATACTTAGATATAACTCTAACAAAATACTAACAAGATCAACACAAGGAAAAGTGCAAAATTCTGATAAAAGAAATTAAAAAATTAAATAAATAGAAAGATTTCCATGATCATGGATAGTAAGATTCAATATTGTTAAGATAGATAAGATGTGAGTTCAGATACCTCACCAAGGAAGATATATAGATGGCAATAGTATATGAAAAGATGTTCAACATCATATGACGTTAGGGAATTGCTAATTAAGACTACAATTAGGTACCAAGGCACACCTATTAGAATGGCTAGAACTTAAAACACTGACAACACCAAATGTCAGGAGTTCTCATTCATTGCTGGTGAGAATGCAAAATGGTACACTTTGGAAGACAGTATGGCAGTTTAATACAAAGCTAAACATAGTCTTACCATATGATCCAGCAATCATTCTCCTAGGAATTTATCCAAATGAGTTGAAAATGTATGTCCACACAAAACCCTGCACATGAATGTTTATAGAAGCTTTATTCGTGACTGCCAAAAATTAGGAGCCACCAAGACATATCCTTTAATCAGTGAATGGATAAACAAACTGTAGTACATCCATTCAATTGAATTTTATTTAAAAATAAAAAGGAATGAGCCATCGAGCCACAAAAAGTCATGGAAGAACCTTAAATACACGTTGCTAAGTGAAAGAATCCAGTCTAAAAAAGCTACATACTGCATGACTCCAACTATATGACATTGTAGAAAGGCTAACCACAGAGACCATAACAGATCAGTGATTGCCATGGGTTCAGAGGCAGGGAGGGAGGGAGGAATCAGTGGAGCACAGGTAAGTTTTAAGGGCAGTGAAACTATTCTCTATTATACTGTAATGGTGGATCCACAACCTGATGCATTTGTCAAAACCCATAGAACTGTGCAGCACAAAAAGTAAACCCTAATGTCAACTACGGAATGTAGTTAATAACAATGTATCAATATTGGTTCATCAATTGTAACTAATGTAGCACACAAATGCCAGATGTTAATAACAGGGGAAATTGTGTAGAGGGAAAGTGGGTATATGGGAATTCTCTACTTTCTCCTCAACTTTTCTGTAAACCTAAAACTACTCTAAAGAATAATAGCTATTATTTTAAAAGTCCATAGTAAGTAAAAAAATAACAGCAAATTTTATATATATACACATATGTATAAAAATACCTAAGGATATTCATGTACACACTTTCAGATAAAATAAAATAACTATACAACTTTTTCACGATAATTTTTAAACATTATATTCCGGTATTTTCCTTCTCCTAATATAATATGTTTTTACAGGGACCATCAATGGGAGGTGAGGAAATGCAGATAATTATGCTAAGTTATGTTCAGAAAAATTTTGGTAGTGAAGGACAGCTGTGGGAGTCTGAGGTCTAGGAAAGAATTCTTTTTACAGGATATAATAATGCCAACTTAAAAAGAAATATTGTTAGCAGCCTATTTCAAGGAATATAAATAAATATTAGAACATAAAACTGCATACCAACAGTATATTTCAAATTTTCCCAGTGAGTTAAAACGTGAGGAAAACAAACACATACCAAATCATTGATGTTGACCATTAGAACATTCTGATAGGCTCCGCCGTCTTTACCTTCAATATCACAATCAGATGATGCTACTGGCAACAGAACAAGGATCAGGGGAGGAATTCCAAAGATATACCTAAAAGAAACTAAATTCAACAATAAGTAAGAATAAGCTAAATGTCATAAGTCATATTATATCATTTGATGGTGGTATTTCAATTGGCCTGACCACTTATTTCTAATAATTTTTAAAATGTATCTTGGTTTTACATAATGTAGGAAGAACTCTAAAGTTCAATATTATGTAACTACCAAAGAAAGACAATATTTTAGAGTCTAGGTTTCTTTCAGTTTTTATTCAGATAAAACTCTTTGGGAATATGCAGAACAAGTGTGAAGACAGCAAAATCTCTTTGCCTCATCAACAGAAAAACAGGTAAACTACAGGTTAACAATTATACATTTTTGAAATTTTGTGATCTAAGGCACGTGATTGTATATTTATGTAAAACTTGATGGTTGTTCAAGTGTCCAGCTGCTTCCTGGAAACAACATTGCAGGAAGTTTATCTGCATGGTACTGCATGGTGATTATATTCTTTCTTTTTAATGATGGATCCTAGAAGGCTTACCCTCCTCAGAACTGTGACAAAGTTGATATTTATATTATGAGACTCCTTATCTTTTCAGTATCTTCTTTTTCTAAATACCCAGAGACCGACATTCTCTTCAAACACAGCCCTGTTTAGCTTCTTGACATGTTAGGAAAACCCAATAAATAAATTCATACCCTGTAAACTAATGATTTATATCTATTTTTAAATAAGTCTTCTCATTTAGGGGCAACTGTTAATCAAAAGGAATGAAATTATAAATGGTATCATTTTGGGCAGTAGTAATACACTGCTAGAAAGCCAGTGATTCCCTGAGGCATTAAAATCTGGTTTTATAGGGACTGATTTTATTTCTTCATAAGCCTGCTGGAGTGTCTTGTTTGCATCTTTCTGTAAACCATCAAGTATTGTTGACAATATATTTCCTGTGATTTTCCCCAGTGAACTTTAACTGTTCTTGTTGAGTGCAAGATATTTCACATGTATGCCTTCTCCTGATTAAGATTACAAACAATACTCCTTGGAATCCAAGGAACTAATATTGTGAAAACAACCTAAAGTCTGTCAAATATATCATAAATTTCCCATAACATTCTCATCTATTACATCATTCCCTGTCATATAAAAATTAGTAGCTCTCCCCAGTAAGTTATGTGCCATTAGTGACCTATATTTTTACAATAGAGAATGTAGGCTGGGCAGCAGATAGGGGAACAAACATGAATCCTACATCTAATCTTAATATGTCACTGACACCTAACAAGGTAAGAGAAACAAGATGAGATGTGGAGTCTATTCATAGCTCTGCCACTAAATTTCTATATGCATGATGAGCAAGAATTCGCTTTGGAGATTAATAATGATGATGAGGCTAGTTACCTTTAATTGAGTACCTGTCATGTACCAAGCACTGTTCAGTGCCTTATACTTACTATCTAAGGAGCAAAAGTGTCCTACCTGCTAGTTAATCTTTTTATAAAACATAAATAGTAAGGTGCCAGGTCTGGATTCTAACCTGAGCTGGTTACTTCACCAGGATTTGATCAGAAATGCCCATTATCTTCTGATAACATGTCATCACTTTGGTATTCTGAATGAAAACCACTTCCATGTACTATTATACAGCCCTACCTCTCTTTCTTCTACCACAGTCCCTTCATCCTGAATATTCTCAAACAATGATCAATTGTTAATTATTTACTGAGTCCTAGCTTTGTATAGATTGCACAGAGCCAAACTTTTTACTTTCTCTGTCATCATACAGATGTCCAGCAGGGATACTTTGCGAGAAGTAGATGGTAAGGAAAATTTATACAGCATATAACTTGAAATGAGCTTTAAAAGAAATATAACAAAATAATTAAATACTAGAATGCAAAAGAGGCATTTTTACTATTTACTATACATAAACGTCATTTCAAAGGTCCACATTTTATGTTTTAATAAAGGAGGTGGTTTTATTTTCTATGAGCACTAGTTGTTGTGCCCTCTTCACTCCAAATTTCAGTAATTAGTGCTCCCAAAATTCACATCGACCCATTTACTCATTGGATGGCATTTTGTCAATGCTTTCAAATGATGGCTTAGTGGAAAATTCAGTCTTTTTTGAGTAACTAGTTTCTCAATTCTAAAACAATATTTGCCTTATCTGGAAAGCAAGTCTTTGGTTGCCATCTTTGTTGTTAAATAGGCTAGCCCCAGATAGACTAGGGCAATGCAAAGTACAGAGGGAGATGCAGGGTTTTGTGTTGGTATGCCAATGAGTTGTGTGACTGACTGAAGGACAGAGTCTCATAAAACTTCACTTTAGACTAAATGATCTCTTAATGTGGCTTTCAACTCTCAAGCACCTTAATTCTAAGAATCTACCCAGCCATCCAAATACAATAACTCTTTAGATTTGAAATCGCCTGACCAACAAGTTGCAAACACACCCAGGGCTTCAAATCCACATCTCAGAGGTTCCCAGGTTTCTCATTAATGACTTACAGTTTGGTCTGCAACTGAAGTCTTTTCTCCACACCACATAGACAATAACATATTAATATTGCCTAGTTTGAGCCCCCTTTTGACATTGTTGTCACAATAGAAAAGGACTCTGCTTTTATTTTTGTTTTAGATTATACATAGATACCCATTCCTTCCCTCCACCTTGAACTTTCCCTTAGGTTACAAAAAAGACAAACCATAAAGAATAATGCAAGGCAACCTTGGGCTTGTGGAATTTTCTTCAGATTTCCGGAAGGGATTGAAACTGGAGAATTTGTTTTCAGTAGGGAATTTGGTTAAACCAGAATGATGGCTGTCTAAAAAAATCTTGTTGGTTTTTAAATTAAGCCAAATAATACATTTAATCCTCAGATGCTTAAGTTATGGGGTCAAAGTGAACATGAACAAATTAGTTTCAACAGTCCTTCAAATCCAATCTTTCCTTAGTGTTTAAGACCGATCAGTGTTTATTGATTGTCTATTATAGACATTATATAGACCTATTTTCACTGGGATTTTAAAGAAATGGTCAAAAGACATTTAAGATGGAATTAAAGACATTATCTGAATATATAAGACTTGGCTTTAATATGAACAATTGGCACAAGTGAGTAAAAAAGAAAAAGTTAATAAACAGTAGGCAATAACCATATGTTATATGAAAATCAGCTTTTTAAGATTACAAAAATGAATGTGATTATGCTCACATAAAGAATTCTAATACATTCCACAAACATATTAAGATTGGATTATAAATTCTATCCACAAGTCCCATGATAAACAACAGTTAAAGACATTTCTGAAGCTATCCTAGAATACTGCATACAATATTTCATTTAATCCCATAACCATTTCTTGAGGTAAGTACTACCAATCACTAACATTTTTGCTGATGGAGAATCTGGGACCCAAACATTTTCCCCCATATAAAATATATCTTGTAAGAGGCATGATTCAAATCCAAGAGTCTAGAAACTAAGCTGTTAGCCGCTGAGCTGCACTGCTTCCTATAAAAATAACTGCATGTGTGTAGTCAAGGGAAATGTACAAAAGTCCATCTTCCTCCAGATGAATCTCACTACAGCGTTTCCTTGGCCAATTCCTGAAACACGGCATCACGTACTCCTATTTCAGGAAAAAAGACACTGATTATTTGCTTTATTGCGTTAGGTTATGTGTCAGAGATGAGGCCAGAAAAGCAATCTCACATCACATGTGTGACATCAACATGTAAGCTGGTCCTACAAAATAACATTTTCCATTTTTGTTTAAGGTATTGCAACACTGATGTGGTACCCTGTGTAACCCTCCTTTATACTTGTTCAGGCTTTTTAATCTTTCTCAGTTCTCTGTTTTTATTGTTATTCCATTTTTGGGTCCTCAAATATGATTAAATTATCTAAACTAGATAGCACAATTGAGGACCACATAGTACGTGCTCAACTACTTCAACTCCCAAAAGAAGTGGCAAAGTAAAAAGATAAAAAGTAACCCACAATAGAATTAGAAATGAAAAAGGAGAAGTAACAACTGACGCTGCAGAAATACAAAAGATCATGAGAGATTACTACAAGCAACTCTATGCCAATAAAGTGGACAACCTGGAAGAAATGGACAAATTCTTAGAAATGCACAAACTGCAAAGACTGAATCAGGAAGAAATAGAAAATATGAACAGACCAATCACAAGCACTGAAATTGAAACTGTGATTAAAAATCTTCCAACAAACAAAAGCCCAGGACCAGATGGCTTCACAGGCGAATTCTATCAAACATTTAGAGAAGAGCTAACACCTATCCTTCTCAAACTCTTCCAAAACATAGCAGAGGGAGGAACACTCCCAAATTCCTTCTACAAGGCCACCATCACCTTGATACCAAAACCAGACAAGGATGTCACAAAGAAAGAAAACTACAGGCCAATATCACTGATGAACATAGATGCAAAAATCCTCAACAAAATACTAGCAAACAGAATCCAACAGCACATTAAAAGGATCATACACCATGATCAAGTGGGGTTTATTCCAGGAATGCAAGGATTCTTCAATATATGCAAATCTATTAATGTGATAAACCATATTAACAAATTGAAGGAGAAAAACCATATGATCATCCCAATAGATGCAGAGAAAGCTTTTGACAAAATTCAACACCCATTTACGATAAAAACTCTTCAGAAAGTAGGCATAGAGGGAACTTTCCTCAACATAATAAAGGCCATATATGACAAGCCCACAGCCAACATCATCCTCAATGGTGAAAAACTGAAAGCATTACCACTAACATCAGGAACAAGACAAGGTTGCCCACTCTTATTCAACATACTTTTGGAAGTTTTAGCCACAGCAATCAGAGAAGAAAAGGAAATAAAAGGAATCCAAATTGGAAAAGAAGAAGTAAGGCTGTCACTGTTTGCAGATGACATGATACTATACATAGAGAATCCTAAAGATGCTACCAGAAAACTACTAGAGCTAATCAATGAATTTGGTAAAGTAGCAGGATACAAAATTAATGCACAGAAATCTCTGGCATTCCTATACACTAATGATGAAAAATCTGAAAGTGAAATCAAGAAAACACTCTCATTTACCATTGCAACAAAAAGAATAAAATATCTAGGAATAAACCTACCTAAGGAGACAAAAGACCTGTATGCAGAAATTATAAGACACTGATGAAAGAAATTAAAGATGATACAAATAGATGGAGAGATATACCATGTTCTTGGATTGGAAGAATCAACATTGTGAAAATGACTCTACTACCCAAAGCAATCTACATACTCAATGCAATCCCTATCAAACTACCACTGATATTTTTCACAGAACTAGAACAAAAAATTTCACAATTTGTATGGAAACACAAAAGACCCCAAATAGCCAAAGCAATCTTGAGAATGAAAAACGGAGCTGGAGGAATCAGGCTCCCTGACTTCAGACTATACTACAAAGCTACAGTAATCAAGACAGTATGGTACTGGCACAAAAACAGAAGTATAGATCAATGGAACAGGATAGAAAGCCCAGAGATAAACCCACGTACATATAGTCACCTTATCTTTGATAAAGGAGGCAGGAATGTACAATGGAGAAAGGACAGCCTCTTCAATAAGTGGTGCTGGGAAAACTGGACAGCTACATGTAAAAGTATGAGATTAGATCACTCCCTAACACCATACACAAAAATAAGCTCAAAATGGATTAAAGACCTAAATGTAAGGCCAGAAACTATCAAACTCTTAGAGGAAAACATAGGCAGAACACTCTATGACATAAATCACAGCAAGATCCTTTTTGACCCACCCCCTAGAGAAATGGAAATAAAAACAAAAATAAACAAATTGAACCTAATGAAACTTCAAAGCTTTTGCACAGCAAAGGAAACCATAAACAAGACCAAAAGACAACCCTCAGAATGGGAGAAAATATTTGCAAATGAAGCAACTGACAAAAGATTAATCTCCAAAATTTACAAGCAGCTCATGCAGCTCAATAACAAAGAAACAAACAACCCAATCCAAAAATGGGCAGAAGACCTAAATAGACATTTCTCTAAAGAAGATATACAGATTGCCAACAAACACATGAAAGAATGCTCAACATCACTAATCATTAGAGAAATGCAAATCAAAACTACAATGAGATATCATCTCACACCAGTCAGAATGGCCATCATCAAAAAATCTAGAAACAATAAATGCTGGAGAGGGTGTGGAGAAAAGGGAATACTCTTGCACTGCTGGTGGCAATGTGAATTGGTTCAGCCACTATGGAGAACAGTATGGAGGTTCCTTAAAAAACTACAAATAGAACTACCATATGACCCAGCAATCCCACTACTGGGCATATACCCTGAGAAAACCAAAATTCAAAAAGAGTCATGTACCAAAATGTTCATTGCAGCTCTATTTACAATAGCCCGGAGATGGAAACAACCTAAGTGCCCATCATCAGATGAATGGATAAAGAAGATGTGGCACATATATACAATGGAATATTATTCAGCCATAAAAAGAAACGAAATTGAGCTATTTGTAATGAGGTGGATAGACATAGAGTCTGTCATGCAGAGTGAAGTAAGTCAGAAAGAGAAAGACAAATACCATATGCTAACACATATATACGGAATTTAAGAAAAAAAAATGTCATGAAGAACCCAGGGGTAAGACAGGAATAAAGACACAGACCTACTGTAGAACGGACTTGAGGATATGGGGAGGGGGAAGGGTGAGCTGTGACAGGGCGAGAGAGAGGCATGGACATATATACACTAACAAACGTAAGGTAGATAGCTAGTGGGAAGCAGCCGCATGGCACAGGGGTATCGGCTCGGTGCTTTGTGACCGCCTGGAGGGGTGGGATAGGGAGGGTGGGAGGGAGGGAGACGCAGGAGGGAAGAGATATGGGAACATATGTATATGTGTAACTGATTCACTTTGTTATAAAGCAGAAACTAAGACACCATTGTAAAACAATTATACCCCATTAAAGATGTTAAAAAAAAAAAAAAGGTAACCCTATCCTTAACCTTCTAGTGAACTCTACTGGAAAAAAATCATTATCAAAATCACTCATAATTATTATTATTAGGAGTTTAGAATTCTAATATTTTGGTTGCTGATAACTTATGATGCACGATTGGTATAGATATACTTCAGGAAATAGAGGTTCCTTGTTAGTAATGGGCACCTTAGCTTCCTTTTCTTGTTTTACCTCTCCACTCCAGATCAGAGGTGATGGAAAGATTAGATCTGGGAGTGGTCCAGAAAAAAGCAATTGCAGGAGATCCATGGGCATTGTAAGGAAAACAGGAATATACCTAATTTCTAATTCTATATTAAAGTTCTGGAGGACGCCCATTACAAATCTTCTATACGCTAAACCCGCTCCCCACCCCCCTTTACTTTGTTACTGATCCGGTACTTCTTGACTATGTCAATTTTTGATGCTTTAATACCTGTGAGTAGGGATAGGTCTCTTGATCTAACGGTGCCGCCAGGAAAGGGCACAGACCAGGCATCAAACACAAGAACAATCTGCTCCCCATTCTGGCACCCTCCCGCACCCGTCTCCTTTTGCTTAAGGAAGTATTTACTATAAAGAAGTAGAATTTCCCTCAGCAAATCCTCTCCACTCACATCTCTTTTCCCCCTTTTTTCTTCCCGTCAGCTTTTGGACCCGTTACCTTGGCCATATGGCTGCCAACGGGAATCCAGCTCGCCTCAACTCTGCCCTTGTCCATTTTAAGTCCGTATTTCGCACAGATAAAATAGACTAAGTCTCGGGAAGGGTCTAGAATTTAGAATTATGCCTGTTAATCCTGCCTCCGTCCATGAGTACCCATATAGGAAAGAAACCAAAACCCTAAAGTGGCCTTGTGCCAGCCCGAGCACTTGGGTTCCCAGCAAAAGACACAAGGTACAGCCCCAGTTGGAAACTCCCAGCCTCAATGAGGAAAAACGGGGTTTTTCCAGAGACCTGTCCCCTTGAGGTTTAAAAGCGTGTCCCGTGGGAGCTTCGCTTTCGCTTCTCTAAGGGGTTGGAGCTGCAAGAGCCCAGATCCTCGCCCATCCCGGGGCACCTGTGAGTACCGTGGCGCGACCAGGAGCCCGGGGAGGGTGGGTTGGGCGCCGGGTTGACAGCGGGCAGCGCTGGCGAGGGGAGACTGACGGAGAGCATTGGGATCTGGGCGCGGGCTGCCACCGCTGAGCGGCTCGGAGGCTGCAGCGCCCGGTCTCGGGACAGAGAGCAGGCGTCGGGGACTGCTTCTCCCACGCAGCCCGCCAGGCTCAGCAGCCCCAGGTGCAAGTGGTGATGGGCCAGAGTACTCGGGTGAGGCTGCCGGCTGCCCAAAGGCAGAGCAGCCAGGGCTCTCCGCAGATCCAAAGTGCAACGCCGGGCTCTTCCCGGACGCGCCTGGGCGTGGGGCCCCGCAGCATGTCCCAGAGTACCCTGGCGTGCCGCGCGAGCGAATTTATGCGCCCGGGAGAGGAGCGCTTACCATGGAACATGGTCTGCGGGAGGCGGGCGTGGTCATGATGACCGCAACTGCAGCAGGAGCAAGCTCTCACCGCCCATAGTCACTCCCAGGACCCTGGTCTTCCGCGGAGTTGCCGGGAGTCCGTGCCGGCTAGGGCAGTCTCTGCAGCTGGTTCCTCCTACCCACGCCGCGCCTGCTGTTTCATCCATCCCAGGGGGGGCGTCACACACCACGGTCCGGCTCTGCGCTTTGCCTTTCCCATAACTTCCGTAGGATCAGCCAACAGTGTACTTTCAGTTTCTACTTTGCGCTTGGTCTGCAGGTTCGATCTCTGAGTTAATCACTGGGGCACCTTCACCTCCCCGCACACCTCCTTCTCCTGGTCACCTGCGTCCTCCCCTAGCGCTTCCTGTGCACCTGGACCAGGACCAGAGGAGGGCGCGGAGTCCCAAAGCACCGCAGAAGGAATGAGTTAGCCTGAATCGGGGCGATTCGAGGCAAAGACTTTCCAGATGACCTCTAAACCGCCTTGGCAAAGGCGGGCGACTAGGATCTAAAAGCATCGGTTGCTAATGTGTTCACAGAAGCCACAGATGTGTAGGGCGAAAACTGGGCTATTGCAAGCGGACGCCAGGGAGGAGGCGTCGCAGCTCTTGCCGCGGATGTGGTGGTGGACGACGCCAAGTCAGTCGTCTTGTTTAAAAAAAAAAAAAGGAAGTAAAGAATGATTAAGAGGGCCACGGGCCACGCCCTCAGCCTCTCTAACCTCTCTAGTCTCCTTCCTCTCTGTCTTTTGTACATGCACCTGCCCAGGTGAGACCTCAAAGAAAAATAACTCGGTGTGTCCACCTAATCTGGTAAGTGCTATCTTTGGACCTGATAATCAAAGCCCAAATTAGGTGGAGAAAGTGGAGACTGACAATAGATGGTAACAATGACTGCCTCGTGTGCATTTATCTGAATTGGCTAATAAATCAACTTATCCATCTTGACTGTCTGTTACAGAAGGGTTAATTTTTTTTTTCTAGGTCTGAATTATTTAGGTATTTTCTGTTTTCATTTGATTTCTGATATTCTGCAGAAATCCTGCTTAAATGAAGGTGGGTAATGTAAAGTAATCACAGTGATAATAGTGTTATGGCTATCATTTATCTAGCATTTGCTCTGTACCAGTATTGTGCTAAGTCTTTTATGTATGTCATCTCAAGCAAAATTTTCTGTGTGGTAGACAGTTTTGTTATCTGCGCTTCACAGACGTAGGAACTGAGACTTCCTTGAGTATCTGCCAGATTCACTCTGCTGGTTAGTAACAGGGTTGGGACACCAACCTACTGTAAACCAGCTCTAGAGTCCGCACTTGGACCCCTGTGTTAGAAGTCCTGTGAACAATGTAGACATTGATGCCAGGAGAGAGACAGGGTCACATATCATGTGAATGTGCCTTTGCCCCAGTATGGGGACCTCAGGGAAAATTTCTGGAGTTTGTGAATTCTGAATTGAGACCCGAGCAGGTCAATTAACTTGACCATGTGAACATTCCAGCTGCTATAGTGTGAATGAAGAAAAGAGGAAAAGAAAGAAGGGAGAAAAACAATGAAATAGAGAGTGAGGCGGTGTTGCTTAAGCCTGAAACTTGGATTCCTATTTCTCTTTTAGTCTCACTTCTCACATCCAACCCACAGGCAAGTCCTGTCAACTGTACCTCTAAAATAAATCCCGAATCTATTCTGTGAATTGCCTAAGGGTAAACCATTAAAACCCTGCTGTCTAGGGGATCTTCCAGCTTTCACTCTTGCCCACAACCCTTTCATTCTCTTCATAGCAGCAGCGTATTTATTTACATTTGCCACCCTCTGTGACCACTCTCTGGCCACTTCCCACTGCACACTGGGCTTTCAAGGCCCTGTGTGATCTGGGCCCCACTGTCCTCTGTGACTCCCTCTGGTACCCATGGCCTTTGTCCTCCCTGCGTTCAGCCAAGCTGACTTCCACTTAGAACAACATCTAGCACACAGCCATGCAGAAAGTAACGGAATGAGAGGGGACAACTGAGTGAGATGCATGAGCGAGAACATGTGTGGAAGGGAAAGTATGTGAAGGCAGGAGGGGAATAGGAGGAAAGGGGAAGAGAACAAGGGAAACAAATGAGCACAGGAGGCAGAATGTGGTGGGGAAAGCCAAGTATTTCCATCTGACTGGAACCTAGCCTGGAGGTGGGGAGCAGAGAAACAGGAGGCCAGAGTAACTGGTAAAAATGAATGCTGTAACTAAACACAACTAGCTTGGCTATTGATTTATTTAAAATCCCTGACAGCAGCATTGAGGTATGTAATTGCACACAGCCTGCAGGTTTTTAAAATTGTTTTAACACTTCAGGGACAGATAAAAGAGCATCCACCAATAACTTGCTCAACAGGAAATCCATCTTCCTTTTTCATGCAATCATCATAAAACCTGGTTGAACAAGGGCTTGTGCATAACTGAACTTTTGGGGAGCATGATTGGAAATTATTCAGAGCTCCAGGAGAGAAGATGTAAATTCCACACTGGACTCTGACCCCAAACGTGAAGAATCACTCTGAAGACAATATTCGTAAAGCGTTTGGCATTTTTATTGTTATATGAAAATTGGCACATTCTAACTACATCAAGTTATTTTCTTCTATGACAGAATTAATACCATTTGAAAAAAAATCCAAATGTAGTCTTAAATACGTGTTTGCTATTTTGATAAACTGAACATTATTTTTCATAAGACAGATAGATAAGGAAAAAAGAAATGTTTTATGAATTTTTATATGTCAATGTTTTATAATAGAGAAATGGAGTGGTTACCTTTATGTTCACTCGTAGACACAAGAATTGTGCAGGAAAGCCAACATGTAAACAAAGTAGTATATAGTTTATGAATTATAACCAATAAACATTAAGAAGGAAGACATTTTCAGAATGATTAGTACAATGTACTGAAAAAAATGGAAACAAAGCAATATGAATATCAACTTAAAGAGAGAATTGTTAAAGATTAACTAATGTCTTTTTAAATGTTCTACAATCTTCAATCTAAATAGTTTATTATGGGTAACCTAAAAATCTTTTCTTGATAATTATCTGTAGTATTTTTACCCAACTTAATACAACCATTCTTTGTAGTCTGAGATCTGAATGCTAGATATCATTCTGTCTATAGATATTTTCTGAAGTTCCTGTAACTTAATTTTCCAGGCATAATATTCAACATATTTCAAACACACACACACACACACACACACACACACACACACACACACACGAAGGACTTCTTCATGGGCATGTGTTCTGTATAGAACACATGGGGCCTGTGCTTAGAAAGGGCTCTGGGTTTGATTTAATGCTCTGCAGTCACTGTCTTGAAATTCTTAATTATTTTTGGACAAGGAGACTCTCATTTTCACTTTGCATTGGATCCCACAAATTCTATAATTGGTCATGCATACTCACACATATTAAGCTACACATGGTGAATAGCAAGGCATGTCTTCAGGTGGTTTCAGTCTGGTGGAGAAAACAGATGTTAAACATGTAATTTCAAGGATAAAGAATATTATGTAAAGGAAAGTTTGAGATGTATTTCAAATCAGAGGATTAAAGCAGTCTAGACTAATTTTAAAAATTAGTGGAACTAGCCTCCAGAATAGGTTAATTTACATCCAATGGAAAGATAGCTATAAGTGAATAACCTATAATTCTAAATCAGATATGTTTGATTTTCAAGCCTGAGCTTGAGGATGAATTTTAAGTTTTGTCAAATGACTGCCTAGCATCTATTTACATGGTAATGTTTTTTTGTTGTTGCATTCCTGAATAAACCACAAATTTACCATAATGCTTAATTCAAGTTGTTAATATTTTACTTAGAAGTTTGCAATTATATTCATAATTGGAGTGTTTGTTCTTCATATTATATTCGACTGAGCCAGGGCCATTTTTGTCCAATTTTCTTAGCTTCATAAAAGGATTTGGGCATTCTGTTGTTTTCTAGAAACTGTAATGTTTAAGCATTCATTATATGACTGATTTGAGTTCAACAATGAAACATATTTAATTTCATGGGATGAAGCCCAGGGATAGGATGTGACTACCAGTTTCAAACATTTCAAGAGTGAAAATAAAAAGGTTTCTTCTGAAGGCTGAATCAAAATGGCCCCATCAAAATATCAGGAACTGCTGGAAATGTGTATGTCAGCATTATCAATGATTGCTTGAGCCATGGAAATGAATGAAATCATTCAACCTGCAACTTCAAAGAGAGAAGAGAGAGACAGTCAGTGCAAGGAGAAACCTTGAGACATGGGCATTAAGGGTAGATGGAGAATTAGGTGCCAACAAACTGACAAATAATAGGCCGTGAAGTAGGAGAGGTATTAGCATCCCAGAAAGCAAAGGGAGATAGAATTTCAAAACAGATTAAGTAGTCAGTACTTCCAAATGTCACAAAGAGATTGAACAAAATGAAGTTTGAAAAGTGTGCCCACTGAGTTTGGCATAGTAGAGATTGTCTATGGTCCTCACGACAACAGTTTGAGAAGAGCAGTGTAGTTAGATGCAATATTCCAGTTTCTGAGACGTTAAGAGAAGATGCAAAGAAAGTGAGAGGAGACAACTCTTTAAGATGTCTGGTGAAGATAAAAGGAATCAGATAATGGTTTGAAAGGCATGTAAAGCGTAATGGAAGTTTCTGTTTTCATGTATGAGAGGTACTAGAACATATTTATATATTAATGGCTAAAATTGGGTTTTTCTGTAGAAGTAGGAAAGGTTGGAACCGAGAAACCCAAGACAGCAGATTTATTTTTTTTCCCTTGTGTTCCCTCCGCTTTCATTTCACTCCTTAAATTCTGTAATTCTAAATAATCAGAATCCACTATAAATCCACTATGCCTAATTTTATGTTCCTTATTGAAACGTTCTCTAGGCCACTCACTTGTCTACTTCTGGATTGAGTATTGGCTAGTCTAAGAGAAAAATACTGCCCAAATTGCCTTTCAGAAGGAGCAGCTGTAGCTTATGTAGTTTGCATTATCCACTCTGTTTGTACACTAATGGATGTGTTGTTGGCAATCGGAGGTCCAGTCAATTCCATTTACTGAAATAGTATATTGAATTAGCTGCACCTACACAACAGGAAAAGTACCGAAAGAGAACTGCCAAGGAGATTTACTTGCAAAAACAGGTTTGCCTTTAGGTTAATTTCCTTTTACAGTTTAATATTTGATAAAGATTTATCAGGAGAAAGAAAAGAAGGAATTGTATTAAGTCAAATTTACGTCACCAAAACAAATATTTCTCAAGGGCCTCAAAAGACCTAGATAAAACTAAAGTCATAAAGATCATAGTCTCAATCAGGATTAACACAAACCAACTATAACAATGACAACACCAACAAAGTATGAATTTGATCAACTCCATCACTTTTCTAGATTCAACTCCCCAAAATTTCTTTGGGCCTCTAATCTTTTTTTTTTTTTTCTTTCTGATAGTGATCTTTGTGGCTATTGAAAATCCTCAATTTTTTTTGTTTTGTTTTGATTGTTTTTAGATTTTACTTTAAAGTCACTGATTTAAATCTGGCGGTTATTGGAGAATGCCTGCAAAAACTGCTAGTTTCAGAGGATCATTCTTAAATGACCAATGTACCAGTACACACAACAGCCATTTTTTTGTCCTATTTTTTAATTAGATCTCATTGTAGGCCACTTAGAGCATGTATTACAAAATGAAAATATATATACTGAAAACTTAAAAAATAAATTGAAATAGCTTAATACATTAAGGACATATTTGTATTTGGTAAACAGCAAATTTTAAAATTTGCTATTTTAAATTAAAATAAGCTAATCTCAAAAGCTTACTTTAGGGTAAAGAAAAATTATAGTATGGGTTAGTTTGGAGTTAGATTCAAAGGAGCCTTCCTTTTCTAATCTGAATAGAAGTTTAGAAATCTCAGAGAATGAAAATGACACAGAATATAATTTTGAAAGGAGGGAAAAAACAAGAATTAGAAAATATTACATTTCACTGGCAAAAACAATGTCTTAGTTAAGACAGATCAGCCAAAAAAAAAAAAGAATCTAATGAGGAAGACATTGTTAGAAAACCTGTTAAACATTAGGGAGAATTGCTAGCATAGTAAAACAAACAAGCAAATCAAAACATAGAGCTGCCATTTCATAGGACATGTTACTCAAGAAATATATAATACTCCACTTCATTGTTTGAAGAAATCATTGTATCTTCCTAGAAATAGTCAAGGTCAGCACATAAATGTGCTCAAGTCTCTCCCAACCCTAAATAATACTTAAAAAAACAAATTCAGCACATACTTATCAAGTAATACTATGTGCCAATCACTGTTCTAGTTGTGTGGGATATTTCAGTGCACAAAACAGAAAAAAATAATTCCTGTTAAGTTGAGATTACATTCTAGTGGAGGAGGTAAACAATAGACAATAAAAAAGTAAAAATTATATTAAATGTTAGAAATTTATTAAGGTCTATGGAAACCAAGGGTAAGATCAAGATAGAGAATGTGTGTTGTGGAGGGGAGTGTGCGTGGGGAAGAGTGTTGTGATTCTAAATGGGCTTCAGTGGGAAAGTGACATTTAAACAAAGACTGAAAGGTGATTGAGTGAGTCACATGGATGTCTGTAAGAAGGATCTTCTGACTCAGTTCTTTTGAACACTTGATTTGCAGTCTCAGCATACTCTATGTAATCTCGTCTTAAAGTTTTCATGAATTCAACTTTCTTCATGCCAACTGTTTTCCTCTCTAATTAACAGTAGTATTATGGCAAAGAGTGACAGTAGAGAAGAAATATATGATGGTCTTTTATCCGTGAGGTCTTCTCCCTTATAAAATAGCAATTCCCCTTACCATATTCCCATATATTTTTCTCCATGTCATTTAGCAACATTTGACAGATTGCATGTTTACTTGTTTGTTCATCTTTTTCTCCTCACTATAACATAAGCTCCATGAAGACATTTTTTTGGTTCACTGATGTATACTTAGTTCCTAGAACCTTTCCCAGCAAATAGTAAGTTCTTAATAAATATCCATTGAATGAATGAATACTCCACAGATAATTGACTACATCAGGGAAATAACTAAAGAATTAGGCATATTTAACCTTGACAAGAAAAGACATAATCAGGAGTACAATCAGGAGTACGATCAAGAATGTTCCAGTACTGGTTCCTACTGGCCTGGGAGAGCTGATGACAAGCATCTCTTCTCAGCTCTGCATTCAGTGACGTCCCATTGGTTGCTTGAAGCAAGCCATGGTGAGAGTACTTCTGCCACAGAAACCAGCAAATACTAAAAATGTATCATTTACCAGTACACCATTGGGCACAAGTTGTCAGATAATGGCTTAGCAAAAGAAAGCACTTTTTAACATTTAGAGCTATCCAACAATGGAATGGCCTCACTGGTGGTATTTAGGTCTATTTTAGAGATCTGCTTATTGAGGATATACATTGGAAAACTTATTCAGGCGTGCAGAGTTGCTGGTCATAGGATACATTGCTATTCTGAAAATAATCTGTCCCTTTCCCTATGACTCTAAAAATTTTGCCTATTGGTGTTAATTTTTATAAAGTTTTACTACAGTGTCTCCAGATATGGATTTCTTTTTATTTACCCTGTTTTAGATTTTTGAAGCTTCTTGATTGTGGGCTGCTATCTTTTATCAGTTCTAGAAAATCTTAGATCTTATTTCTTCAAATATTTTCTCTGCCATGTTCTCTATATTCTACTTCTCAGATGTTATACTTTATCATTTTACTCTCAAAATCTCTTACCATTTCCTCCATATTTTTCATCCCTTTGTCTTTCAGTGCTTCACACTGTTTAGTTTCTTCAAATCTTTCTTCTAGTTTACTAATTTTTTCTTTAATATTGTCTAATCAAATGATAAATCCCATAGAAATTTTTTCCAAATTTATTATGTTCTTCTGTTCTTGATTTTATATTTGGTTCTTTTTTAATGTGCTGTGCCACTTTTCATAGCTTATAGTGCCTGCTGAAATATTTAAGCTTGGTCCTTTATTTTTTATTGAATAAAGTAAGCACGTATGCTTTGTAGTCTTCTTATACCTCCACTACTCGTTTATGATAAGGGTAGAGTATCAAGTATTTGTGGGTATGTTTCTATCTCCTGTTTTTCTGCTTATTTTCACTCATGGGGTCTTATTTCTTTGTGTGTCTGGCTATGGCACATCACATTGTGTGCTAGACATTGTTTAGAAACCTCATTTGTAAGAATAATTTGAAGTCCAGAATGATGAGTATCGTCCCCTAGAAGGGACTTTTGTTTTCTTTTGTCAGGTAACTGAAGGCATTTCCAGTCTGGGATCTTCTTAAACTGAGTTCCAGGTATGAGATTTCTTGGACCATCCAGATGACGAAAAGCTTGACTATATAAGTCTATCAAAGGTTGTGTTACTTACAGTGCCTGTTTACAATAAGGGTACACTTTTTTGGTGTCTTAGTTTAAAGTAGTGAGTGGCTAATTAGAGCCTCCATTTTGAGTTCTTATTCTCTGATTCTCCCTTTTTTTTTTTTTTTTTTTTGTATAGTAGCCTAGTCTTGATTTGTGGTTGCAATATTTTCTTTTATGTTATGAGACAGGGAGAGAGATTTAAATGTCCGTTTTTTACCTGCATTATTTACACTTGAGGGATTTTTTCCCTCTTTTTTTGTTTTGTTTTGTTTTGTTCATGGTGTCTCTTGCTAAAAGCAGAGAAAAGTCTTCTTATCTCTTAGAAGAGGGTAGTTAGTATAAAGCTATCTACAAATGCTAAGGTGGAAAGGAGGGCTCTGGAGATCTACTCTTTTAAGCATGCAGATTTCTTCTTAACCTTCTTTGTCTCTTCTCTTTACCATAGTACCTCCTTCTACTTTGCTTATTGTTCAAAGTTCAGTCCCTTAGGTCCTGTTCCCCAAGAAAATTATCTTCCCTCCTATGAGGGGCTGGGGAGATGGGTGGAAATAGTAATAGTCTTCCTTTGCTTGGTAGGGTTGTGGGACTGGAATCAAACTAAGTTGCATAGACACTTGTCTCCAATGCTTCTTTGTTAGCCACACTTACTGCTGCCTTCCATGCATAGAATCTGATGAAAGAATTTTTGCTAAGGAGAACCTGTTCTCTTCTAATTGATATAACTTTTTTCATCTGCTAACCTCTTGTTCTCATTGTCTTTATGGAATTTTACAATTTTTTATTCCTTTAATTTGGGGAATGTTTCTAGACTTGGCAAAAATAAATGCACGTTTCAATCTACCAAGTTTTAAAAAGCAAATGAAATTAGGTTTTTAAATGCTTTCTATGAGCCCCATCTATTGTCATGTTTTCTGTAGCCACCTTTATTCTTGTTATTAGATCTGTCTTTCCAATCCAAGTCCCATTTCTCTACTACTACTACAAATAATAATAAAATCAACATTTGTATAAGACTTACTAAATGTCAACCATTGTTTTAAATATTTGACATGTATCAACTCATTTAAACCTCAACACTATGAGATAGCGTATCAGTTATCTATTGCAACAATAACATTGTATGACAAACCACTCAAAAACTTAAAAATGTAAAACAATTTACAACAATAGCAACACATTGTTTTTTTACAAGTCACTGTTTCTGCTGATCTGGGCTGAGCTCAAAAGACCTTGGCTTTGTTTGCTCATTTGTCTGCAGTCAGCTGTCAAGTTGTTATGGGATGGGTCTAGGATGGCCTTAGATAGGACAACCTGGCTCTTTTGTATGTGGTCTCTGATTTTTCAAAAGGCTAACCTAGGAGTATTCTCATGGCCACACCAAGATTCCAAGAAAAAGAGTGGATGCATGCAATGCTTCTTGTAACCTAAGTTTACACTGCACACAATCACTTTCTAATGTTCTATTAGACAAGGCAAATCAAAACACTAGTCCAAGTTCAAAAGGTGAGGAATAGACTCTGCTTCTTACTGAGAAAAACTACAAAGTCAAAGTGCTAAGTGAAAAAACAAAAGTGCTAAGTGTATGGATCCACAAATAGGCATTATTATTATCCTCATTTTAGAAGGAACTGAGGCTATATGGAGAGGGTAAGTATCCAGCTCAAGGTCATGGAGGAATTAGATGGTGGCCCTAGTATTTGAATTCAGGCCGTCTGACTTTAGTCTGTGTCCTTAATTCCTACGATTTACTCTCTCGCAAGTGGCATATGGAATCAGTTGAAGAGATGATAGAGAAAGAAAGGCAAAAGATATCAAAGGGAATTTGGAGTAATTCTATAGGGAGAAAAAATGAGCATGCCCCATAGAAGAAAAAAGGTTACTGCAAAAAGATGACACTAAGAACCCCTTTGTGAAATTAGAGAAAGGTTTGCATGTAGCCTCTGGGTTTTGGAAGGAGAGAAGGCATACTGTTGAAGGTAGCTGGCTTTCTGGAGTCTGGAGCTTATTAGAACCCATTTCATTACAGTAACCAGAAGGAGGGCACAGTATCCAAAATAATTCGCAATGATAAGATCTTGGTGGTATGAATAGTTGGGGAAAGGATTTTGCAACTTCTTGTATCAGCTGCAATATTAACTGTAAATCTTGTAGCTTGGTTAATTAAGTTGGTTTATAATGCATAGGTATCCTCAAATGTGTTATATAGTGGACATTCTTAATCTTTAATTTATACTTTATTAGTCTCTGCCACAGTGTCTTCCTTGATCTCAGTCTCTACTTTTTCCACCTCCATTTTTTTTACAGCAACCAGAGCAATTTTTCAAAATGCATATTTGATCATAGCACTTTCTGCTTAAAAATCATCAGTAATCCCTTCAGAGTGAAGCCTAAATTTTGTAAGGTGCTTTATCACGTGGCCTCTCTTTACCGCCCAACCTATTTCTTGCTGTCCTTTCTCTCCCAGCTAAAGACCTTGCAGGATTCCAAATATGTCATAGACTTTCATGTCTCGTTCCCTTTGCTCACACTGCTCTTTTGGCAAGAAATACTTTGATCAACACAGATTCCTTCTTTCTTTTTTCCTGTCTTTCTTTTTCTTGCCTTCCTTCCTTCCTTTCTTCCCTCTTCTTTTTTCTTAATCTTTGCCAATTTGAGAGGTTGGCAGAGAGAGCAATGCTGGAATTGGAAAGGCACATTATTAGTACTAGCTAAGGAAGTTGGGAGCAAAAGTGACCTGTGTTATTTCTGGACCAAGGCAGAGAAAAGATTACAGGTGATTCTCTTCCCTCTTCTCATACTTCTTTGTTGGCTAAGAAGGGCACGGGTTTCAAATGGAACAGCTGTAAATTGGTGGGACCTTCTTTAGGCTAGATCCCTAAGTGACTATGTGAAACAGAACTCCCCCACAATTTGTGATAAACTTGTCACACGAATGAGAAATCAATTTTCTTGTGCTAAATTCCTGAGATTTGGAGATTAATAAAGTGCCACATTATAATCTAGTATTTATTTAGTTCTTTGGTAAAATTCCTCTTCATGTCCTTTGCCTATTTTTCTACTAGGCTATTCACTTTGATTTATAAGACATCTTTATATGTTATACATTAACATAGACATCAACCTTTTTATGTCATTTATACTGAAATAATTTTGCCAGTTTATTAATTGCCTTTTGACTTTATGATGTATTTTCATCTTCAAAAGTGTTAAAATATTTATAGAGTAATCTATAAATCTTTGAAAATTTCTTTTCCTCATTTTAAGATGAGAAAGGCTATCTGAAATTTGATAGATTGATTTTTCTTCAGTTTTATTTATTTTTAATTGAGATATAATTGACATATAACAGTATATTAGTTTTAGGTGTACTGATCTGATACACGTACATATTGAAAAATAATTACCACAGTAAATTTAGTCCATTACTACACATAGTTACAAATATTTTTCTTTTGATGAGAACTTTCTTTTAATTGAAGTATGGCTGATTTACAATATTTGTTAGTTTCAGGTGTACAGCAAAGTGATTGAGTTTTATATATATAATATCTATATTCTTTTTCAGATTCCTTTCCATCATAGGTTATTACAAGATATCAAATATAGTTCCCCATACTATACAGTAGTTCCTTATTGTTTATCTATTTTATATGCAATAGTGTGTAACTGTTAATCCCAAACTCCTAATTAATCCCTCCCCCCACCTCTCCCCTTTGGCAACCACAAGTCTGTTCTCTATGTCCGTGAGTCTGTTTCTGTTTCGTAGATAAGTTCATTTGTGTCATATTTTAGATTCCACATATAAGTGATATCATGTGATATTTGTCTTTCTCTTTCTGACTTACTACATTTAGTATGATAATCTCTACGTCCATCCACGTTGCTGCAAATGGCATTATTTCATTCTCTTTTATGGATGAGTACTATTCCATTGTGTGTGTGTATATATATATATATATATATATATATAAACTATATCTTCTTTATCCATTCATCTGTCGATGGACACTTAGGTTGCTTCCATGTCTTGGCTATTGTAAATAGTGCTGCTATAAACATTGGGGTGCATGTATATTTTTGAATTAGAGTTTTCATCTTTTGATGAGAACTTTTAAGATCTACTCTCTTAGTAACTTTCAAACATACAAAACAGTATTGTTAGCTATAGTCACCATGCAGTACATTACATACCCAGGAATTATTTATTTTATAACTGGAAGTTTGTACTTTCTAACCACCTTCACCCATTTCTCTAGTTTAATTAATTCCTATTTTTAAAACATGAAATGTAATTTACTGTAATTTTGTTTTGTTTTGTTTTTTGCGGTACGCGGGCCTCTCGCTGTTGTGGCCTCTCCCGTTGCGGAGCACAGGCTCCGGACGTGCAGGCTCAGCGGCCATGGCTCACGGGCCCCGCCGCTCTGCGGCATGTGGGATCTTCCTGGACCATGGCACGAACCCGTGTCCCCTGCATCGGCAGGCGGACTCTCAACCACTGCACCACCAGGGAAGCCCCTACTGTAATTTTTGTTTATGCATGGTATTGGGTAGGGATATAGCTTTGTAATAAATACATGCATCTTAAAACACTTTGCTCTCCTTTCTAAATTAAAAAGACAGTTTGAGGGTGTGCTTTTGAATTATTTCTTAACATCCTCATGACATTAAATATCCATTCAGTACATTCAGGGCGACTTGGTCATTTAGCACTTCGCTGAAGGTCTGTCTACTCCAGGGATGCAGAGCACATCAAAGGAGGACAGGCAGGAAGCAGAGACATTTCCCGTCATGAGGGGAAATGCCTGATTCAGTGATGCAAGCAGTCTGGAACTAGACAGGAAGCAACTCTCTTCCTCGGTACCTGTGTAGTTTGCACTTTACTTTTTCACTTAGTAATTCAGTCTTCTACGCGATAGTAAAATATAGATTGAGGGCTGAGAAGCATTTTGCCAGGCTAATGGGAAACACCCTTGTTTTTTTTTCTCAGTTGTGTAGGCAAAACAGTCTAGTAATTTACAATCGTGGGGACTTTCACTATACTTGGAGATAATTACAGTATAGAGAGTGAAAAATTATCTCACTGTTTTTTTTTTGCAGTTGCATGTCATGTGTTCTAAGATTTATACTAGGCTGGAGTAATACTCAGTTCTCTAACCAAGAACCTGTAGATGCTCCTCCCTTAAAACAAAGTTCTGATCAGAACCATGAGATCTGTAAGAGCCTACAAGACCGAGATTTTACAAATTGCATTCAGAAATGTGTCTGAGTGATAGTGGTGGGATAAAGGTGTGTGTGTGTGTGTGTGTGTGTGTGTGTGTGTGTGTGTGTGTGAAAGAGAGAGAGAAAGTACCTAACCAGATGCAGCCAGGCCAGAGTCAGGTTATTTACCAGGTTGGTCTACAGTCTTTTGCTTTAGTAGTGGGTCTTACCTTTCATAAGATGGATCCCCTACCCTGTCTTAATCTGACACCTTGCAAAGAATTTTTGGTAGCTCTGGTTTACAATGGTTCTAAGAGAAAAAGAAGACAAATCTTTTTAGTACCACCAACACAGAGAGCTGATAATAGCAGTCATGTTACCAGTTTTCTGCTTTTGTAGAAACATCAGGTCCTACAGTGCCAGGTTAAAATACTTCTGTCCATTATAATTCCCCAGGAAATTGCAGTTCGAACTCTCCATAGAACTGGTCTTTTGGTTTAATATTAGAGAGAACTGAAAAATATTGGCATTAGTTTTATAGTTATTGTTCTTTTGAAATCCCTTGTCTTTTAACATCTGGAAGAGGGGAAAACAAACCAAAACTAAACACATGCATCAGTGATATTTTTGTGCATTAAAAACAGGTCTTCCAAATATTGACAGGGTCAAATTTCTAAGCTTCTCAAGACACAGATCAGTTCTTTTAATAATCTGGTCTCGTTTCTCCAATTTGAAATGTTTGAAGGCAGGTTTGTATATTCCACCAATCAGAAATGATTATCATCTTTTAGCACAGATTGATACTTGTTTTAACATAAAAATTTAGTTGCAACATGTCTACCCAAAGTCAGCAGACGGTCTAAATACTTCCAGTGTTCTGTGGGAAATTACCTTGGGGCAATTTATACTTGTAGCCTCCAAGTACATCTCCAGGTGAGTTATCTGTACCAGAGGTCACAGAGCAGGTGGGCTAACAGATTAAATTATGATACCTTGAGCTACATGTTTTATTAAATAAATTTAAAATATACTCTGACAATCAAAAGGAAAGAATGGGATCAGTTAACAATCTGAGGATCTGAGGAAAGTCAGGTGGAAATATCATAGCTCCCGAATCCTGGGGTATCACAAACCAAGCTCGGGTTTCAACAATGATTCAGCTATTTGGAAATATCTTGTTGATTGTGTCAGCCTTAAATTCAGTACTGATTTCTCTAGAAAACCATTTTGCTAACTGTAAGAGTATAAAGACCTATGGTACAAAAACTTTATACAAACAATAAATAAAATGCTAAACAATGTAAGATATTATTTTTGATATTAGTAACAGGGTATTCTGACAGCACAAATCCTTCTTGTAATTCCCATTGTGGTAATGAGCTACTCAATTAGATTCATTCATTCACTCATTTAATTGTCTTTTTGTTTACTATGTGCCAGGTATAGTTCTGAATAGTATGAATAGAGTGGGAAAATGTATAACTGAATCACTTTGCTGTATGCCTGAAACTATCACAACATTGTTAACCAATTATACTCCAACATAAAATAAAAAGTTAAAAAAATAAATAAATAGAGCAGTGAACAAAACAACAAATATCCTACCCTTACAGAGCTTTCATTCTGGTAAGTGGGGAGAGAAAATAAAATATAATAAGTTGCATGCTATGTAAAAAGATTCTAAGTACAATGAAAAATATAAAGAAAATAATAGGGTTTGGGAAAATCTGAAGGGTTAGGGGTTGCAATGAGGGTAGGCCTAATTTTGAGCAGAGTGAGCCCTATAGATACTTGGGGGGAATATGTGAGAACACTTTTGTGTTAAGAAGAGATCAGCTTCTAGAGTTAATTTGAATGTAGAGTTATCAGGATTTGTTAACAGATTGTATATGTAGGCTGTGAGAACAGCAGGTGCAAAGGCCCTGAGGTAAAAGTGTTCCTCATTTCTTCCAGGAACACCAGGGAATCTATTGTAGCTGAAGCAGAAGGACAAAGGGGAAGCAATGAGGAGGACAGAGAGGCAATGGTGGGACCAGATGTGTGGGGCATTGTAGGCAATATTAAGAATTTAGCTTTAGCTCTTAAGTGGGGAGATATTTATTTTATATGCAGGGTTTTAAGAAGAAGAGTGATATGATACGACTTACATTTTAAAATGATACTCTGGCTGCCTTATTGAGAAACGGACTGGACTGGGTTAAGCATGAAAGCAGGAAAACCGGTTTAGAAGATGTTGTAACAGTCAGGTGCAAGAAGTTAGTGACAGTCCAGGCTGACAATAGTGAGAGTTTTAGGGAGAGGTTAGGTCCTATATATAATTTGAAGGTTGAGTCATCAGAATTTGTTAACGGATTGGATGTAGGGTTTGAAGCAAAGAGATGAATCAAGATAAGCCTAAAGATTTTGATCTGAGCACCTGAATAAGTGGCAATTCCATTAACTGGGTTGGAAAGCGGGGGCATCATTTGGGAGAGAAGAAAGGCTCTGTGTGGATATGCTAATCTCAATTCTGAATGTCACTTTAGAACCTTAGATATATGAATATGTAGTTCAGGGGAAAATTGTGAGCTGCAGATATAGATTTGAGTGTTGCCCATGACAGGGTGTTACTGAAAGCCATGAATGAGAATAAAATCACCAAGGCAGTGAGGTTAAAGGACTGAGTGTGAGGCTCTTAAGAATTAAAAGGTCTGAGAGAAGAGGAAGGGCTGTAAAAGAAACAGAGTAGGAATAACCATTGAGGGTGGAAGAAAATCAGGAGCATGTCTTCTTTTTTTTTTTTTTTTTGAAGTATAGGTGATTTACTATGTTATGTTAGTTTCTGGTGTACAGCAAAGTGATTCAGTTATATATATATATATATATAATTTTTCGTATTCTTTTCCATTAAGGTTTATTACAGGATATTGAATATAATTCCCTGTGCTATACAGTAGGACCTTGTTTATCCATCCTATGTATAATAGTTTGCATCTGCTTGTCCCAAACTCCCAATCTAACTCTCCACCAATCCCCTCTCCCCCTTGGCAACCACAAGTCTGTTCTCTATGTCTGTGAGTCTGTTTCTGTTTCTTAGATAAGTTCACTGGAGTCATATTTTAGACTCTACATATAAGTGATATCATATGTTATTTGTCTTTCTCTTTCTGACTTTGCTTAGTATGATAATCTCTAGGTCCATCCATGTAGCTGCAAATGGCATTATTTCATTCTTTTTTATGGCTGAGTAATACATCAAATCTTCTTTATCTGTTCATCTGTTGATAGACATTTTGGTCACTTCCATGTCTTGGCTATTGTAAATAGTGCTGCTGTAAACATAGAGGTACATACATCTTTTCGAATTATAGTTTTGTCCGGATACATGCCCAGGAGTGGGAGTTGTCTGGATCATATGGCAACTCTATTTTTAGTTTTTTGAGGAATCTCCACACTGTTCTATGTAGTGGTGGAACCAATTTACATTCCCACCAACTGTGTAGGAGGGTACCCTTTTCTCAAGAGCATGTCTTGAAAGCCAAGTAAAGAACCACTTTAAATGCTTCTAATTGATCAAATAAGATGAAAATTGAGAGTTGATCAGGGGATTTAGTAACATGGGGGTCAGTGGAAACCCTGATCTGAATGTCATTCCGTGGAGTGGAAAAGGCCAGAGAAGGAAAGGAACAGGGGCTGGGTAGCATACACAAGGAGCAGAGTGGTGGGGTAGAATCTGAATGGAGAGATGTGGTCAAGTTTAGTATGGAAGAAATAACAAAGTGCTTGAACGCTGAGGGAAATGATTTGGTATAGAGTGGGAAATTGATGATGCAAGTAGAAGAGAGATTTGAGGTGCTGTATCCTTGAATAGCTGCACTGGATGTGATCTAGTGGCTAACTAAGAGGTTGTCTTAGATAAGGATGCAGGCAGTTCATCTATAAAAATAGGAAAACAGAGTATAGGAGGGTAGTTACTACGGCAAATATGATGGTGGGAGCCTGTGAGGGTGCCTTCTGATTGTTTCAGTCTTTTCAGCAAAGGAGGAAGCACAGCCATCAGTTGAGAGTGATGACAGGAGAAGAGTTTTGGGTGCATATGTAGGGAGATATTTATGAATAAAGTCATATAGAAGAGTGTATTAGATAATCATAATGCAGAAGTACAGGTAGGTGGGAGGTGTCTTTCTCATCATATAAGCACAGAGCAATTTGGTACATACTGTAAAGTTAGTCAGAAACTGCTGGATCCCTATCCTCTCTCTTCATCTGCCTCTGCTTCCTGATTATTAGACCTGTAATTACTCATCCTTTCCTAGTCTAACCCATACTGCCTGCACTCTTGTGATTTACTTATGGTCCTAGGTACTAATGATTTGCAACTTGTAACTTATTACCCGATTTTATTAATAATTAATGTTGACCATGGTGGCTATGTTTAGCTATGCTAGGATTTAAGACTAGATTTACAAGAAGGATATGTTTCTGAATCAAGTCTGTGGATTGGAATCATGAAAACATGATTATAAATTAGTACAACCACTTTGTTAATAAAACAATATCTAGCATCTGGCCACAAAACCTTTATTTCTGTTTAAAGAGTTTTCACAAATGGGCAAGGAGGACATGTATTTTTGTGAATAGATATGTCACCTTTATCTGTTTCTGTTCTTAGATGGGTAGAAAGGAGAGCAGGGGGCAGAGAAGCCACTGGAAAGGTGAACATTTTCCCATTTTTAGTTTTTATGGACAGCAGAAAATAAATATCTCATGGCTGTGGTAGAATGGTCAGTGTCAAATGAGAAAACACACCTGCAAGAATTTTTGATAACAGGCTAGACTGAATCTCTAAATTTCCACTGATAAATTTTGGCTCCAAGCTCAAAGTATCAGTGTGAGTTGAAAGAAATGTTTTATTAATACTCTAAAATCTAAATCAAATTCAACAAAGACCATTAATAGCCAAGGCATTATTCTTAATATAATGTGAGTGAAATGGATAAGAGAAATTAGGTAAAAGTAAAGGAAATATGGACTCGAAACCAGAAGTCTTGGGTTTTAATCCTGCCTTTGTCATTGACTAGAAACCTGAAACAAACCTCGTAAACTGTGAGTCCCTAAATTTCCAGTTTGAAAATGAGAGCTTGAGTTAGACACTTTCTAAAAATTCTTCTAGTTCTAAAACATAATTCTACAAAGTGAGTCTTCATTAAAGACTCCTTTTAAAAGTATCATCTATTAAAATACAAAGGTAAAATTTGTTGATGTGTTTTTTCAATTTTTAAAGAAAATAGATCTTTAGTTTTTTGATGATAAAATTAATACATTTCTTTTTTAAAAGCAGCATAGAAAACTAACAAAGGAGTGGAAAAAAAGCACATGTAATCCCATCTTTCACTATTAACATTTGATGTCTATAAGGCTATTGAATAACAATAGCTATTTTGATTGGAATATATTTATTTTCTTTAAAGTAGTTATTTACTGATATAGGAAAGCTGCATTTAAAAATATTAATTTTGTAACTGGATGCCTTTGTGAAACTCTCTTAAGTCATTTTAGTCAATATTTTGTTTTCTTCATGTAGAAACTTTTTTTTTTTTAATTGGGTTATAGTTGTTTTACAACGTTGTGTTAGTTTCTGCTGTACAACGAAGTGAATCAGCTATATGTATACATATATTCCCTCTCTCTTGGACAGCTCTCCCCCGCAACCCCATCCATCTAGGTCACCACAGAACACCGAGCTGAGTGAGCTCCCAGCGTTATCTAGCAGTTTCCCACTAGGTATCTGTTTTACACATGGCAGTGCACATATGTCAAGTTTTTATCTGCAAATAAAACTATTTAACAAATTTTGAGCCCCTACTATGTAAGGAGTCCTTTCAATTATTATGACATTATATTTCATATTCTTAGAAAACATTTTAAACAATTCCTTTGCTATTTCTAGAACACTATGTCATTTCTAGAACAGTATTAATAGCAGTGTTGAGAGTAAAAAGTTCTTAGTGAGTTTTTTTTTAATCATGTTAAAGATCTTTATTAAGAATTTTAAAAAGTGTAAAATAAGAGTTTGATGACTTTTTGGCACCTATTATGATTACAGAGTGTTTTTCCCTTCATCATTTGTTTTTTTTAGAGAGAAATTATATTAACAAGACTTCTAGTATTAAATCATTCTTATATTCTGGGAATAAGAAGAGTAGAATTTCAATCAGCAATGGATTATAAATATTAACATTTTATTAACAATTTTTGCTGTTGAATTTTTATTGACTGTGATTTTATTATCGCTGTTTTGGTCAGGTTTTGTTTCAGGGTTAAATTAACTTTACATAAAGTAAAGCTTTCCTTCTTTCTTGGTGCTCATAGAAGTAAACTTTTCCGTGAAATCTGAAAGAATTCTCTTGTAGTACATTCTTTGTTGTTGTATAATAGCTTCATCAGTGCTTTATTTTGTTCTTGATTTGTTTTGAGACAATTTACTTCACTTGTTTTCTGTGAAGAATTTCTTTCAAATAGATTTTCAAACTTATAATCATAGGGTTGAATACCTATGCCTATATAAATTTAATAACTTCTCTGGGAACTTGAAAAGGTGGGGAATTACCTGTAGACAATAGTTTATATTATTTCGTATATTTATAATTCTCTTAAGACTATAGTTCCTCTTTAAAAACTCATTTCGTTTCTGGAGTAAATCTGTTTGCAAAGAATATGTTAGTCTATGTTTTGCATGCTGTGTTTTCTTCACATTTTAATCAATTAATTTATTTATTTATTTTTGCGGTACGCGGGCCTCTCACTGTTGTGGCCTCTCCCGTTGCGGAGCACAGGCTCCGGACGCGCAGGCTCAGCGGCCATGGCTCACGGGCCCAGCTGCTCCGCGGCATGTGGGATCTTCCTGGACCGGGGCACGAACCCGTGTCCCCTGCATGGGCAGGCGGACTCTCAACCACTGCGCCACCAGGGAAGCCATCTGTCACATTTTTAAACTATTTTATTGTAAAATAAACCACAAAGAAAGCAAAAAAGGAATGCAGAGATTAATGAATTATTGTAAATAGAATAATTTTTAAAGCCACTTTATTAAAGTATTGTTGACATATAAAAAATCTGTACATAATTAATGCATACAATTTAATGAGTTTGGGGATAAGTAGACACTCGTGAAACTATCACCACCTTCAAGGCCATAAATATATCCATTACCTATCAAAGTTTCCTCCTACCTCTTTTATTATTATAAGTTTATTTAATTATTTATCTGTGATGAGCACTTAACATAAGATCTACCCTCTTAGCAAGGTTTATGTATACAAAACTAATATGAATATGAAATTAGCTATAGGCACTATGCAGTAAAGATCTCAAGAACTTACCTATCTTACATAACTGAAATAAAATGAATTATAACAATTACTTAGGTCAAGAAATAGAATTTTAGTAGCCATCCCAGAAGCCCCTTCATTTTCCTATTTTCTTTTTGTTGATTTTGAATCTTATTTTTTATTGAGATATAAATGACATATAACATTGTATTAGTTTTAGGTGTACAACAAATTGATTTGATATATGTATATATTGTAAAGTAATTACGATGATAAGTTTAGGTAACATCCATCACCTCGTATAGTTACATTTTTTTTTTATTCTTGTGATGAGAACTTTTAAGATCTACCCTCTTAGCAACTTTCAAATATACAATACAGTATTATTACCTGTAGTCGCCATCCTGTACATTACATCCCAGGACTTATTTTTCTTATTGTCCCATCTTAATCATGGCTCTTCTCCTTCCAAAAGTACCCACTATCCTAACTTTTAAAAGAAGTACTTCCTTGCTTTTCTTTATGATTTTATCATCCAAGAGTGTAGACCCACTTTTTAAAACTTTATGTTACTTTTAAAGTGTTTTTTTAATCTACACATTCTCTCTCTTTCCCTTTTGTTCCATCATAATAAATATCTTGAAGAACCTGAGGAACTGGATGTATAAAGTTTTTCACAGATCATCATATTTCTTTATCTTCTGAATTTCCTGTAAGTTGACAACTGGATTCACATGCTTGATAAAACTGTTTTGATTTCCATGGCAAGACCGTTGTTGTGATGTGTTCTTTTGTTAGAAATCTTTATTTCTGAATGTTTTGCTCTTTATATGTGATGGGGAAAAATGCAACAAACTTCACTTCTAGTGCGTTGTGTGAGCTCCAGCATGTATGGATTGGTGGTGGGGGGTTGGGGGTGGATTTTGTGTGTGTTTTACATTAAGGGTATGACAGAGTACTTCTTTGACTTTGGATTGTTCACCTATGGTAGCTGGGCAAGTGTTATGGACTGAATTCTTGTATTACCTCAAAATTCATATGTTGAACTCCCAATGTGGGTCGTATTTGGAGGTGGGTTTTGGGGAGGTGATTAGGTTTCGATGTGGTCATGAGGGTGGGACCCTCATGATGAAATTAGTGCCCCTATGAGAAGAGGAGGAGAAGGCATACACACCAAGGAAAGGCCATGTGAACACACAGTGAGAAGGGGACCATCAGTGAGGCAGGAAGAGAACATTTGTGATACCCACTATGCCAGCACCCTGATCTTAGATTTCCAGCTTCCAGACTCTGAGAAAATAAATGTCTGTTGTTTAAGTCATTCAGTCTGTAGTATTTTGTTCCAGGAGCCCAAGAAAATGTAAGAAGTCAGGATGGAGAAAAGTTACAGGGCCTAAGGACTTTTAGTTTGGTGAGGCCATGTTTTTTTTTTTTTTTCCTGTTTCTTGCACAACCCCATTTGCATCTGTAAAAATTACTCACTGTTGCTTCTAGAGTCTGTAGATGATGAGAATCCCTTCCCCATTGCCATGTTGGAGAAATATGTTACTTTTAAAAAGAGTGTTATCATTAAATAAACCATAACAATATGCTAAGGAGTGGCTGTTCATTTTTCTGCATTTGCTTAGTCTTGGGGCAGGGACATTCTAGGGCAGAAATCTGTTTCTTGCAAGGTCTCCTCTGTTTCCAGTCCTGTTCTCCATTTACTCTCTATTAGTGAGAACTGGCAGAATTTGCTTTAGTTACTTCTCTGAAAACTGCACATTTTCAGGAAGAGAAGTTGCTCATCAACCTTTGATGCTTTTCTTCACACTGATTAAAATTTACTGTACTTGGTAGTAATTCCTGCCAAAGATTTGTGAAACTATATCATTGGCAGTATTTACTGTTTTCAGAGATGATAAACATTTTCTTTCTCATTTTTATTTCTTTTTGGTTATATCTGTCAGTTTCCAAGAGGAGGCCTTTATAAGAGTTTCTCCTAAGGAATCGTCCATTTTTTCTTTCAAATAAAAATGAGTGAGTAAAACATGTATAAAGCACTTGGTTATTTGAACCATGAGACAATTAACTCCTTATGCAGCAGTTCTCAAATTGTGTTCTTTGGAACCCAGTTCTACGTCATGTTAATAGGAGTTACAGGAGAAAAGTTTTTCATGATAGAATAAATGTTAATAACACAAGTGAAACAAAATTTAAAAATTAAAAATTTTTTACTGAAGGACTTTTAACACCTTTAACATGCAAAAGGGCATTGTGAGTGTATAAGACAGACATAATACACAGTGTTTCCCAGAACTTATCTGAATTCAGTACCTTGTTTTCTATAAATCATCACAGAGGAAAAATAAATTTGAAGAATAGATTACGTAAAACACTGGTATAACAGCATCTTTTCCTAATTACAGGTGAAGAAGTTAAGAATAAAGGAAAAGTCTTTCATATGCAAGCCTTGCCAACTTCATCATAAAACACCCTTCATTCCCCCTCCTTCTCTGCTCCCTCCTTCCCTCTGTTAATGCAGCAAATGCTTAAAAGCCCCTGATACGCACCACAGAACTGCATACTTGACTCATGCTCTCTAGTATGTATATAAAAGGAACTTTTAATATGAAGGAAATAATATGTTCATCTCCCAGTTTACAGTAATATTGTGAAAACTGAATGAAGCAATGCATGTAAAGTGCTATAAAAATCCAATTGCTCGACAATGAAATCTACGGACCAGCACTTTTCAAACATGCTGTTGTAATACACGGACGTGTTGAGCTTCATTGTGAAATATGTTGCAAGTTCTTAATATATCCAAGTGTGTGATATTATACGTTTTTTTTTGTTTTTGTTTTTCGGTACGCGGGCCTCTCACTGTTGCAGCCTCTCCCGTTGTGGAGCACAGGCTCCGGACGCGCAGGCTCAGCGGCCATGGCTCACAGGCCCAGGCGCTTCGCGGCATGTGGGATCTTCCCGGACCGGGGCACCAACCCGTGTCCCCTGCATGGGCAGGCGGACTCTCAACCACTGCGCCACCAGGGAAGCCTACAGTTTTCTTTTTAAAGACAAAATATACTGTCCTCCAGGTTATACTTAAAATAACGTCATTGTCATTCATTTGGTTTCTGACATGATTTATCAAGTGGGAGAAAAAGGGAAAGTGTTCTAGCCAATCTTTTGGGAATTGCCCTGGGGATGGATTGTCTCTGTCGTTGTTATGTAGCATGTGGAGATAGCACATAAAGATTGCGAACTGAAACAGAAGACCCTGGGCCTTGGCATAGTGGACATTCATCATTTTGGTAAATTAAGAACAGTTTCCAAAGTGCATGATGTGGTGACTTGAAACGTTGTTGAGACATGGATTTAATCACATGAGGCCGGATAGTAGAGAATGAATCACTTGGTACTGACTGAGTTTAAGAGCTCTTGAAAGAAATATGATTTGAGAGAAAGTCCAAAGTTTATTCAAATATTTCTGTGAACAGCATGGGATGAAGGCACCTGCTTGGCTACCACCATTTTGCTGTGAGTGAAGCATGAATATTTTAAGGAGAATTTTTATGTGCATAAGGTGATGTTAACAGAAACCATGACAGCACTTTACCATCCTAGATTTTTCTTTTTGGGTTAAAGAATTTTATATAGGGGAAGAGTTATAAACTGACTGGAACTAATGGTCAGAGCAGATGAAATCAAAATTTATTGGAACGTAGAGGCTGAGCACATATATCCAGTGAGGAGAAACCATCCTCAGCACTTAAAGGGAAAGGGCACAGTGACTTTTCTACTTGGTTGCAATGCAACAGGTTTTATGATTAAGGGCAGACTGATTCTGCCCGTCTACTAACCTAAGGGCATCTAGCATCAAGAATAAGTGCGCTGTGCCTGCATATTGGTGCTGCAGTATATAAAATTGTGACACAGCATGACGCCTTTTGGGCAGATTTCATTAGGGCACACCGTCCTGCAGACGGGGCCAGAAATACAAAGCCAGATAGACTTTTATGTGCCAGTTCTCCACACTGAATTACCCTTTATTATCTTAACTGGCATGTATTCTTTTAGATACAGTAAAAACATGTGTCTTATTATTCAAGATTCCTTTTGGAAACTGCCAGCAAAGCACATTTTACCTATGTCTACCAAGGGCTACTGATTTTGGGGAGACAAATATGCCAATGGATGCTTTTGAATTCAATGCATGTTGTTCATAGAAACAACCCTCATCATGGCATTCAGCATCTCAAAAGACTCCCAGATCCTATTTAATACAAAGTATCTCTGACATTACTACTCTATTAACGGAAATGCAAAGCTAATTGGTGTTAATACGTAACGTGCATGGGGTTTTGCGGTTTACAGAATGTTTTTCTTACACTTGCTCTCAATGTTTTTGGGGTAGAGAGGTTAAACTCATATGCCTGGATGCAGGTATATACTAAAAGGTGTTAGGCCTGTTGAGGTTTTGTTGAGAGCTGCAAAGTGAGACAGAGCTGTGTTCAGGGACACTTACCTTGCTATTAGGGTTAGCTCAGTGGAGGGCAGTGAGATGGTGATGAATCTATCTCAGTTCTAACTCTGGAGGTATGTATACCAAGCTCTACAGTCCTATGGAAAGGTGGAGACCTCATGGAATGTGCCTTTCCTAGAGAACCAGGACTTGGTTTGGGCACACAAAGGAAGGGTCTGAGAAGAATTACAGAGGTCACAGGACTCTGCGACATGACCAGGAGTCCAGAAAAGTCTTCAAGTCCCAGAGGGAAAGCAAGAAAATTAGGTAGAAGAACAGGCCAGACTAGGGAATAAGTATTTCAGGAGACAGTTGGGTCCTATGCTTGGGGAGATCAAAGACCAAGGCTACAAATGCTTCCAGGCATCACTGTTTGGAACCCACAATCCCCAAGTCCAGAAGTCATGGTGGAGCCGCTATAGAAATGGGTCTTGAAGACAAGACCTGGTCAAACTGAAGGACAGAGGCTGTTAGTTTTCTAATGTACCTGTGTATGTTAGGCTCTTCCCAGGGGATTTCAGGGTTAAGAAATGCATCACTGGGGTACCTTATTCTGCTTACTCTAAGGACTGATCAAGAAACTGAAGTTGCATATAAGAATTATGGGAGGACTCACCTGAGGGCTTAGAACCATGGCAATGTGGGAAGGAGGTTAGTCTAGAAGAGCAGGTGGGTCCCTCCTGCCTCTCCTTGTTTTTACTTCTTTTGTCACCACTACTCTTGCCCCTTTGAACCAGCTCTTAGTAAAGGAGGGAAATGGTGATGTTTCCTCAAAAACAACATTGGGCAAGAAGAGGAAGGAGGATGGGAAGAAAATCAAGGAGCTGTAACCAAAAGGAAAGGAGGTGTCTTTTGACTGTTTATGTTGGGTTTGCAGCTTGACTATCTGGGTACTTCTAAATATATTAGTCATCCTGGAACATTATTACCAGAGTCACTAGGTAATTTCTGTTTTTAATTACCTAGTGGTTTTTTAAAAGCTCCCCAGGTGATTATGATATGCAGCCAGGGTTAAGATCTAGTAACCTCTATGAATAGGCAATTTGAAAGACATATAAGAATTATAAATTGGGTACAAGAACCTGGATAGTAAAACTTTGGGGAAATCTATCTATCTATCTATCTATCTATCTATCTATCTATCTAATATACATAATATATACATAATCATCTTATTAGTTTTTCACTTATCTATGACATTTTTATGATTCTGTTGTGAAGTTTTCCCCAAAGTATGCTCTGTAGGATACTAGTTCCATGCAATGTTTATAGGCTGGTGTTGACAGTGGGGAACACCATGCTTTCATACTGTGGCCATGGTACTTCCTGTGTCTACCCATTTCACCCACATACATTTGTAGGAAAGTGGAATGTAAAAGAATCCTCCTAGCCCCAAGCCTCTTTTTCTCTCTTTCATTCTCTCTCTCTCTTTTTTAGATTCAGTAAAAAAAAAAATATTTACATATTATATGTATTTTACTTCCTGAATACTTCTTTCCCCCCTTTCCTTCCTCTGCTTAATCTTCTTCTTATTATTATTCATTCCAATAATATAATATGAAACATTCCCCAACTCAGTTGATTTTGAATGTATTTTTTCTCCCTCAGAACATTGCTCTACAAGTGTCCTGGGGCATCATACTTGGGAATGTAACACTACAGTTAGAGGCTGAGAGAAGGGATGAAAATATCCATTTGGAGGGTGGTCTTTGCTGCCTGTGGCTGCCTCCTTAAATGTTTGCCAGTTTTCCATCTCAGGAGTGGTTCAGCCTCAGTTTAGCTCTTAAATTCATGAATAGCTCCTAAGATTCTTCTCATATTGCTTGTTTATAACTCAGTAGATTTCTCCAGGGCAGGAGGGATCCGGGGTAATGTGAACTGGTCAGACAGATATTCTTTCTTCCCTGTTTGCTGTGTTTGCCCTAGAAGTGATCTGGGCTACATAAAGATGGATGTACAGATATACTTATGTAAATATATACGAACTCAGAAATGAGGGGCAAATATGGTTTGCTCCCATGGGAGTGTTTGATGATTTCTGAGAATGTTCAAAATTTTAAAGCTGATCTTTTCTTTTTTTTTTAAGAAGATGTTGGGGGTACGAGTTTATTAATTAATTAATTTATTTTTGCTGTGTTGGGTCTTCATTTCTGTGCGAGGGCTTTCTCTAGTTGCGGCAAGCGGGGACCACTCTTCATCGCTGTGTGCGGGCCTCTCACTATTGCGTCCTCTCTTGTGGCGGAGCACAGGCTCCAGACACGCAGGCTCAGTAGTTGTGACTCACGGGCCTAGTTGCTCCGCAGCATGTGGGACCCTCCCAGACCAGGGCTCGAACCCGTGTCCCCTGCATTGGCAGGCAGATTCTCAACCACTGCGCCACCAGGGAAGCCCTAAAGCTGATCTTATAAACCTGAAAAAATGAGTTTCTTCTTCTATATTTGAGACCACTTCTCTCTGAAAAAATTGCTTTTAGTTCTTAAAGTACAATAATAAAAATTCATTTCAATCAGGTACAAAGGAGGAGGAGGTTAATGGAACTTGTTCTTTTTATGGTGTCCCTTAGCAGGCCATTTGAAAAAATAAGCGTGAAGAATTTGGTGAAGATTGTGATAATTGGGAAGAGGAGGCGTTCTTTATATTCTTGGAAAATTTTCCAGAAATAAGACCCACTGTCTCATTTCCATCTCTACTTCCAGAACACCCACATGCCACCATATTAAGTGCTATTTATGCCATCAGCCAAGAAAATGTATTTGATAAAGAACCTTGACAATGGTAGGAAATTGATGCTCCCTATAACTTCAGCAGAAGGGAATTTTTAACTTTACTGCCCCATGATCCTGCAAGCAGTTAGGGAGCTCACTCCACTTTCTAAAGGACACTGACAACAGTCATAATATTCCATCCTTGATCAGAGGAAATGAGAGAGGAGCTAAGGAAAAGCTGAAAACCAAATTCTGTTCTTTTAATCATTTTTTTTAGATGTTGGGGGTAAGAGTTTATTAATTAATTAATGTATTTTTGCTGTGTTGGGTCTTCATTTCTGTGCGAGGGCTTTCTCTAGTTGTGGCAAGCGGGGGCCACTCTTCATCACAGTGCACGGGCCTCTCACTATCGCGGCCTCTCTTGTTGCGGAGCACAGGCTCCAGATGCACAGGCTCAGTAGTTGTGGCTCATGGGCCTATTTGCTCCGCGGCATGTGGGATCCTCCCAGACGAGGGCTCGAACCCGTGTCCCCTGCATTAGCATGCAGATTCTCAACCACTGTGCCACCAGGGAAGCCCCCAAATCCTGTTCTTTTATGAGGACTAGTAAAGAATGAGAGAGAAATAAATCCATCTGTCAAACAGACTTTCAAATGATGACTTCATTAGTAAAGCAATTATTTGTTTTACTCTGGGACAAAACAAAATTGGGGACAGAAAAAATGGGACAAAATAATAAAGTTGTAGAGACAACATTTTGGCTATAACAATGAAAATGTTATTAGTATTTTTATTGTTGTTGATGCTGCAGTTGTTGACATTTAACCACTTTGGAATTTTTGGTACTGTTTGTGAACCCCAGAATGTTTTAATGTTTTTTTCAATTTCCATATTGCTTTCTAGAATTTTGTTCATTTCTGAATTTTACGCATCTTTAAAAATTTATAATTTGCTTTGCCTTTTCTGCTGGTTTTTGCCAGGTTTTTTTTTTTTTTTTTTTTTTTTTTTGCGGTACGCAGGCCTCTCACTGCTGTGGCCTCTCCCGTTGCGGAGCACAGGCTCCGGATGCGCAGGCTCAGCGGCCATGGCTCATGGGCCCAGCCGCTCTGCGGCATGTGAGATCTTCCCGGACCGGGGCACGAACCCGTGTCCCCTGCATCGGCAGGCGGACTCTCAACGACTGCGCCACCAGGGAAGCCCTGCCACGTTGTTTTTGTCTGTGATTGTGGCAATCAACCCAAATCAGAGTTGAATAAATTCCTCCTCTTTATGATTATCACCATACCTTAATGGGTGTCATATCTTAAAAATCAAAGAACTTTCATGTTCTACAGGAAGGTATTTTATGTAGATGCTACCTTTTTTGTTGTTGTTGTTTAGCTTTACTAACATAAAAATAATATTTTATTTAACCACCAGAGGGAGTCCCCAAATCTACTTAAAATAAATAAGTAGTAAATTTTATATCTTTTATGGTTGAAAATAAACAATTCAAACAGCTGTGTGTTATGGCATGTGGGCTCACTTATTGGGTCTTTGGTACATCAAGAGCCTAAAACCTTGTTCTACTAGAGATACCACATCGTTTTAATTAACAGTTATTAAATAATAGGCTATGGATTTTTTTCCCTAGGAGAATCAAGTGTTTCCACAGATATTATGCGGGTGTGGATTGGGAGAGGAAATTATGCAAATGTTTCCTGCAGGCAGAGCAGGGCTACCACACTGGTTCTCTCCAGGAATGAAGGGTCTTGGATCTCCCAGAAAACCTCTCTTTCAAATGTCAATCATCTTCTAAGCAAGCCTCTGAGTCACATTCCCTGCCGCTTGCCAGGTATCTTGTAGGACAATTCTTGGGAGGGGCACTTCCTGGGAACACCGTGACATTTCTCTACTGCCTCTGTACCTGACTTTAAAGCTTCTCAGAGTTTTCTCACATATTAACTCCATCAGCCCTACTTCATGGCCACAGCAATTGTTGTGCACAGAGGTTAAGCAAATTACCTGAGGCCATGGAGCAGATGAGTGAGAGACTTGGGGTTGCATCCAGTACTCTTAGCTGCGTTGGTTGGTATATTGCCTTCCATTGCTTCACAAAGCTGCAGGCTGGCCTGCTTCGTCCCATCGTGCTCAATTAGAATCAGGTATTTTAATTCCCATTTCTTAGTTGAAGTCAAAGATATTTCACCACTGTAACTAGAATGTTGTCTCAATAAGAAAAATAAGTTACAAACACTGAATAGAGGTGAAATATATTCATTCAGAGTCAGCATTGATATATTCTTCCTTCCTCATGTCCTTTAACCTCTTATTCTCTCCAGGCTCCTTACAAATACATTCAATGTATCAACAAATGTTAACAAAGACACTGTCTCAATATTAGCATTTTGGACAAAAAAGATATTCTACTTGATGTTAGCATAACTCCACCTTTGAACTAGGTAATTAGAACACTATTTGTGAATAAAGTATTAAATGCATAAGGTCTCCTGGACTCCCGAGAAAGTAATAAGCTCTTTCACCCACAATGATTATTCCCTGGGCCAGTGTTTTCACAGCTGTAGTCACAGGTGCCCAGGAAATATGCCCCAGTCAGGCCCTGCAATATTCTAGCTCCCTCAGAAGCATGGGGCATCCTGAGTGCTGTGTTCGCCTCCCCTTGCCCTCCACTGGCTCTGCCACAGCTTAAAAAGCCACAGGGCTGATTTTGCGCTGAAGTACTGGGGTCCTCAATGACACACATTCTGTAACCTAAACTGAAATAAACTTAAGGCTGCTGTCTCCTCGGCTTACCGCAGGGGGCAGACGCCGACAGATCAAGTGTTTAAAGAAACAAATTCCCAAGGACAAGCAGGGAGCTACAAAAATGTAGAAAAATGAAAAGAATAAATCTTCAAATGTGTTTTCTGGTGCCACCTTTAATAGTACATTACATGAGATGGCATTTATTTTACTTATTTAAAAATAAACAACTCTTCATTAATGCTAAAGATGTATGAACTTAAGGTTTAAAGCTAGGGTGATAAAATTTTTCTGCAGAAAAATACTTCTGGATAGTGTTCCCTTTTTTACACTTTGCATTTGAAATTTAATAATTCTATGAATATGTTTACTCAGATGTTCTAATCCCCCAAATAATACATTCTTAGAAAATATTCTTCCCAAGGGAGAAAGGCCATGAACATTTTAACTTCCCTTGCCAGTCATTGATTTTTATCCTTTACTATACTTTCTAAAAACCTGAGCAAAGGTCATAAAGCATTGTTATTTGCAATGAGATAAACTATATGCAAAAGTAAAAATAAAACTCCAATCTGTGGAAAGCATTATGAAAAAGTATAGCATTACTGGTTATTGCTCTATACAGACTTGCCTATGCTGTCTTAACTTTACTTTTTAGCATGATGGTGATGAGCATGGACACTGAAGCCTGACTGCTAGGATCTGAAATTTTGTGTCACCACTTACTGAGTTATCTTAAACATGTAATAATTTTTCTGTGCCTCAGTTTTCTCATCTGTAAAATGGAGATAATAACAGTACTTATCATGCTGTTCTGAGGATTCAATGAGTTGATATTTTTCCATTATGGATATTTATTTTAAAATAGAACAGTGCCTGGCAGTGGAATTTGTTTAAATAAAACACATATGTGTTTTTTCATAGCATCACTCTGCGCTAGGTCAACATTTTCATATTAACGATTGGGTCTCTTTTTCCCTGTCCACCCAGAATGCTTGTATTAGAAGTTCATTGGACATGAAATACATTCTGGAGCTGTCTGCTCTCAGTTTTCTTATCTATGAAATGGTGATGATGATCTTGTCTTGGAGGTCTGATATGAGATGTAGTGAGACAGCACATGTGAAATGCTTGGGAAGAGTTAGGCTATAATAGGCACGTAATAAATTCTCACTGATAAATAGAAATAACTATGTGCAAAGTCATCAGAAAAGCTCAGACAACCCACATAAAGATTCAAGGAGATAAAATGAGTATCACAGAAACAAAACACTTGTCTGTTAAAAGGTTTAGTCAGTTTTGTTGTTTGATTTATCAGATTCAAATTAGAACTTCTCAATCCATACTTTCCAAAGAGATTATTGAGACAGAATTTCTGAAAAATTTCTTCCTCTAGATTTCTTTTCTTCTTATTATTAGTCTTAATATTTTAGTATCAAAACCTTTTCCAGGAAAAAAGTTGAATGCACATATTATAAAACCTCTTCCTCTGGCTTTTGTAGCCATTTCTTGACTTAAACAATAAAAATGGCCAATATATTGATAATGAATTTCTACTTATTGGAAAGCCTTTTAGAAATACTTTTAAGCTTTACTTCGATGCATGCAAAACAAAAGGAGATACTTGTGTGTTTCTCTCTTCTTTGTGCTACTCAGTGGTGGAGGAATAACTACTCATGGTTTCCTTTGTGAGGATGATTAGAGAAAAAATGAAAACCATGCCAAGGACACATGAATTATTTACATGCAAAAAAGGGGTAAAACTTTGTGGTGTGGAGGAGACTCCATCTTACTCTGAAAGAACTGAATTTCAGTATCAGATGACTAGGAATGTGTCCTACAAACCTCCACTCATACATTATGGCATGTTCAGTAAGTCACAGTGCAAATATTTATGGCCTTCACAGAAGACTTTGACATCTATAGGCAATTCCAGATAAAGCCCTGAGAACTGACTTAGTTCTGGTGAAAAAGAATTATTATGCTAAAACTGGGGGCTTGGTGGATGGTAGGACAGATTGAATTTAGGAATGTAGGCTCTTAGGACCACATAGGCCCACTGAGGTGTGGCAGAGTTTTTTGGAAAGCCTCTAAAGTAGGCAATTGGAAGGCAATGAGAAGGCTCTGAGGAAATGTGTGATCAATGGCCAAGAGTTGCATGGAGAATAGTCGGCTGAGAACTATGTGTTGGAAGAGTTTATGTCAGGGCAGTCCATCTAGCACCTAGACTTCATCCTATCACAGGGAGTGGAGTTTCATCCTATCACAGGGAGTGGAGTTTCAGGGCAGTGCTCTAATACTTAGGCAGACTGATAAGGAGAAGGCAGCACAAAGACCTGGTAGAAAAAATACAGCCTTACTAGGGCAGAATAAAGTTACTGAAACTGAGCTACAAGACAAAAGCTTAATTTTAGAGGTGAAGATATACCATGAGAGCAAGATTAGAAATGTCTCTGCTTAAGGAAAGGGTATGTTTTAAAACCTAGGTTTAGGCTGAATTTACAGATGACAGCCTTACTGTGCAATGTAATGAACACTATTTCACCAATATCTTACAGTGAGTACACTTACAAGTTTCATAAGTTGATTTCCTTTAATATCCTTTACAAAGGCAGATGGCATAGGAAATCAAGTGCAGTTCTGTGAAAGTCAAAGCAGGGCCATTCAGCATGTATTCCATGGATATATATGATCTACTTTTATGCCAAGGAGTTTTTGTTTTGTGTTGGTGATATCAAGAATTAAGAGGTTGGTCCATATATCTCTTCTTATGAAGAGCAATTGTTGGACAGAAATACATGAATATGGAAAGATGGGGATAGGAAGTAAAATAATTTTTATTATCTAAATCAGGAGGTGAATGATGGAGGCAAAGTAGACTTGTAGCGTTACACTTGAATTACTTTTCTCTTTTTCAAACATATGGTTTTGGTTTCCACCAGTAGAATTAGAGAGCTGCAGAATTTGCTCCTGGAATGGACAGCTCAAACCAAGCAAAGAGTTGACAGCATGGAGGTTGGCTCCTGACATAGATAGACCCCAGTGTGGCCAGGCCTCTCTTATGTGAGCAGCTAGGCAAATGGTAAGCTGTATCCTGTCAGGGCTTGTTTCTTTTGCAGGCAAAGACAGCAGGGAAGAATGGTAGAGAGGCAAAGGCCCTGCTTGAATTACGCAGGGAGCTGATTATCTCGCTTTTTCTCTAAGGACAACTGGATCTGTGACCTAATATATAATTTTAAAAGATCAAAATAAAAACCCATCAGGACATAAGAATTAACCTTCCATTGCTAAATGCCTGGGAAAAAAAAGGAGGAATAGTTTTTTTGAGGGACAAAGTTGCCACTGAAAAATCCTGTACTCAGCCAGATTATTGGTCATGTGCTTTGGCAACAGAAAGTTCTTTTCTCGTATGCAAACTCTCAGAAAATAGGCTGCCAACGTTCACTTCTGAAAAAAAAGAAATTCACCAGTCAAACAAGAGATTAATTAAAATAGAGATCACAAAAATGAGGAAGCTGTGGTATAAACTGTCAGCCAGTAAGCTTTGAAACTATTCAAACATTGCTTTTTTTTTTTAAATCAACAGCTGTAAAAATTCATGTAAATATAAAAAAAAATTAAGAGAAGATACATATCATGCATTAATACCAAACTGAACCTCAGAATCCAGATTATCTTTTACTAAAACTAGGCAGTGGGGTGGGGTTGATGGAAGGAGGAGGGGAAGTAAAGCCTGCTGGGTTTCTTATCTTTCTTAGGAGGAAGCCAGTGGATGGCACTTCTACAATAATATAGAAAAATTAAAAAATATATATATATATATTACAGTACATTTTTTTAAATGTTAATTTTTAAGTAATTAGTAGAAACATAAAAATAGGGTGGTTTCTAAATCACTACAGAAACTAAGCAAAGAAAATATCTGTATAGAGAAAGACAAGTGAAAAGGAAACAGCAAGAAAGCCCAAAATAAACAGAGCACGAAACGCAGTGATGCACATATGACAATATTTCCTATACAACCATAAATGAAAAAAAGGTTAAACTCACTATTAAAACACAAAGATTAAAATTTGGCCACTCCAAAATATATAAATATGCAGAAAAGAGAACCTAAAACAAAATAGTAGAAAAAGTAAACAATAAAAGGATGGGCAAAGGTATATTCAGCAAACAAAATCTGTTATTTATTATGAGTGAGACTATGAATAGCCACTGAGACATAATTCCAAAACCAAAACAGTAAATGGAAGAAAGATAAAAGCTACTATTCACAGTGAAGATAGGTTAGAATCAAAATCTAAGCAGGAAATAACATGGTATTAACATATACAAAGCAGAAACTGCTAGAGGAAATGGGAAGAAAATAAGACAGTGCAATGGCTTTGGGACATCTTATGGCCAGTTTCAATTTTTGACAAGTGATAAGACATAAACTAAAGACATAGAACTGTCTAATTAGTAGATTTAATTATTAGACTGATAACTGACATTTCTTCCTTTAAAGATATTTCATCCTTTTCATTTTCCTTACAACATTTATCAAACTGATGATACACTAAACCACACAAAAAAAATCCCAATAAATTCCCCAGTTGGGTAATATTTTAGATCAGTGGCCCCCAACATTTTTGGCACCAGGGATCAGTTTCGTGGAAGACAATTTTTCCACGGACCGGGGGCAGGGGGAGGGGGATGGTCCAGGCGGTAATGCGAGCGATGGGGAGCGATGGGGAGTGGCAGATGAAGCTTTGTCTGCTCGCCCTCTGCTCACCTCCTGCTCTGCGGCCTAGTTCCTAACAGGCCGCAGACCAGTACCAGTCTGCGGCCTGGGGGTTGGGGACCACTGTTTAAGAATAATCCTTCAATAAATCTCAAAATTAAACAACAATATTCACTACTATGTAGAAATTAAAAATTATCCTTTAAGGAGCTCTTTATTAAAGAGGAAGTTAAAAAGAAAATTTCAGAACTTGTATTTTTGTCAATAATGCAAAATACATCCCCTGAAAAGCTTCACTATAGTGTACATTTTATATGGATGAAATGTAACAAATCATTTTTAATGTGTTCACTATAATGGAAGGAAATCCCTAGAGGTAAAAAAATAAAGAGTTAGAAAACTGATTAGGAAATAAAACTGAAATCCATAACTTTCCTGCAGAAGAGTTCCAGAAAACCAAGAAGCTGTCTCAGGAGACAAAGCCTTGAACCTAAACTGAGAAAAGAGTTTGGGATTGACATGTACATACTGCTATATTTAAAGCAGATATCCAACACAAGGAACTCTGCTCAATATTCTGTAATAACCTAAATGGGAAAAGAATTTGAAAAAGAATAGATACATGTATATGTATAACAGAATCACTTTGATGTACAACTGAAACTAACACTACATTGTTAATCAACCATACTCCAATATAAAATAAAAAATTAAATAAATAAATAAATAAAAATGCAAAGAAAGGGTTAAAGTATTATTAGTAAAAGATTAGATGGAAAAAAAATAAAACAAAACAAACAAACTAAAAACAACAAAAAAGAAATGTTTCTTGCGAACAAAGGCAGAAGACAAGATTATTTGTTTTGGCGATTACTTTCAGTGGGCAAAAAATGAGCAAAAATGTCTCCACTGAGAATGCGTGACCACATTGGTTTGGAGTTCAAATTTACACAACTCCTGTGTTTTAGGGAACAACAAGCTGAGAACTGAATTTAAGTTGATTCAAAAGCAAACAAAACATAACATACATAGCAAAAGACAAGTAAAATAAAACAGAAAAATGGACAAAATAAACAACATGAAATAAGATGTTGCACATATGTTGTATGAAAAAACATTTGTCCTCTGAAGAAGGATGGCTTATCCCAGGCCAGGTGAAAATTCCACAGAAAAAGTCCACTGAATATAAATTCACAATTAAAATTAAAACACAAGGAAATTAGCCATGGTGAATGAGAAAAACTGCAACATAGAAAGTGTGAGAAAGAAGCACAAATAATAAAAAGAACAAACATATTTTAGAAGGAAACAAAAAAACATAAAACTTGTAATGAAAAAGCTAATCAAACATATTTGTCATGAAACATTTACTCAAACCAATAGGAATTTTAGAAGAGAATTGAACCAATGAAGGAAAGGATCTATTTAAAGAGATAAAGCTTAAGATTTTCTATAATTGATTAAAGACATGAATCTTTGTATTCAAGAAGCATAAATGAACCTTAAGCAGGTAAAAGGAAGATAGTATCAATACCTATATGCATCAGAGTTTCCTCAGAGATCACCAAAGGTAAAGGGATCTTTACAAATGAAAGGACAACCCACTGAATGGAAGAAAATAGTTGCAAATTATATGACCGATAAGGGGTTAATAGTCACATATTTAAACAGGTTATAGAACTCAACATCAAAAAAAAAAAAGATTAAAAAAAATGGTCATGAAGAACCTAGGGGCAGGATGGGAATAGAGAGCAGAGCTACTAGAGAATGGACTTGAGGACACGGGGAGGGGGAAGGGTAACCTGGGACAAAGTGAGAGAGTGGCAAGGACATATATATGCTACCAAACGTAAAATAGTTAGCTAGTGAGAAGCAGCCGCGTGGCACAGGGAGATCATCTTGCTGCTTTGTGACCACCTAGAGGTGAGTGGTCACAAAGAGAGGGTGGGAGGGAGAGAGACGCAAGAGGGAGGAGATATGGGGATAAATGTATATGTATAACTGATTCACTTTGTTATAAAGCAGAAACCTAACACACCATTGTAAGGCAATTATACTCCAGTAAAGATGTTTAAAAAAAAAAAAAGAAGAACCAAATAGACATTTTTCCAAAGAGGAAATGCAGTGGCCAACAGGCACATGAAAAGATGCTCAACATTGCCAATCATCAGGGAAATGCAAATCAAAACTACAATAAGCTAGCACCTCACACCTGTCAGAATGGCTATCATCAAAAAGAACACAAATAAGAAATTCTGGAGAGGATGTGGAGAAAAGGGAACCCTTTTACACTGTTGGTGGGAATGTAAATTTGTGCAGCCACTGGGGAAAATAGTAAGGAGGTTTCTCAAAAAACTAAAAATAGAACTACCATATGACCCAGTAATTCGATTTTTGGGTATATATCCAAAAAAACCAAAAACACTAATTTGAAAAAATACATGCATCCCAGTGTTCATAATTTACAATTGCCAAGATATGGAAGCAAACTAACTGTCCATCAACAGATGAATGGATAAAAAGGATGTGCTATACACACACACACACACACAATGGACTACTCAGCATAAAAAAGAATGAAATTTTGCCATTTGCAACAACATGGATGGATTTGGAGAGTATTATTATGCTAAGTCAAATAAGTCAGACAAAGAAAGACAAATACTGTATGACAGTGGTCCCCAACCTTTTTGGAACCAGAGACTGGTTTTGTGGAAGATGATTCTTCCACAGACTGGGGGCAGGGAGGATGGTTTCAGGATGATTCAAGCACACTACATTTACTGTGCACTTTATTTCTATTATGATTACATTGTAATATATAATGAAATAATTATACAACTCACCATAATGCAGAATCAGTGAGAGCCCTGAGCTTGTTTTCCTGCAACTAGATGGTTCCATCTAGGGGTGATGGGAGGCAGTGATACCCGAAGTGTGTTGCTTATGTCGAGTCTTCTCCCTGATCTTGTTTTGGTTGCTGTCACTGCAGAAAACCCTACTTCACAAAGATAGGATGTTGGAAATGGAAACAGGCTTTTCAGTACTTTTGTGGCAATCTCAGGATATTCCACCTTTGCTTTAATCCAGAAGGTATGGAGATCTGAAGTTGTCTCAGACATACTTTTAAGGCCACCGTCATTTGCGATCTCAAGCAATTGATCCTCTTCTAGCATGGACAAAGTCGATTCACCTGGCTTATTCACAAATGGGTCGTGGATCCATTCCTTCCCAGTTCAGGGGTCTTTTGTGGATGGGAAATAATGCTCAATCTCTTTTGAAAGTTGAGATAGGTGATCATGCACCAATGTGCTGCCAGTGGTGACTGTTTTTCTAAAAGAAATCTCTGGCCCCATTCTCGTAACTCAAAAACTCTGGCCAGTGATCTACCTTTAGAAAGCCATCTCATTTCTGTGTATCAGAGAAGACGTGTGTGCTCTGCGTCCATCTCCTCACAGAGCTGCGTGAGCAGATGTGAGTTAAGAGCATGTACTTTAATGTGGTTGATAGTTTTAATCACATCCTGCAAAACGTTGTTAAGTTCAGGTGACTTTTTTCGACTAGCCAGCATTTCTCTATGGATGACACAGGTGCGTAGAATCATATTCAGAAGCGACCTCTTTGACCTGAGTAGTGAAACCAGAAAGCTGTCCAGTCATGGCAGCTACTCCATCCATGCATATGCCGATGCAAAATGACCAATTCAGATTTCCTGATATGTAATCATTCAAAGACTTGAATAGTTCTGCAGCTGTGGTGTTGGTTGACAACAAAAGTGCACATAACATATCCTCATGCACATCCTCCTGAAAAATATATCACACAAAAACAAGCATTGTTGCTTTGTTGCCCACATTGGTAGACTTGTCAACCTGGATTGCATACCATGGTGACTCATTAATCCTCTCTAACAATTGTGCCTCAATATCCTCTGCTGTTTCATCAATTCATCTAGTTATGGTGCTAGCTGAAAGAGAAACATGTGCCCCCTTTTGAACTGCAGCCTCTCCTAAAAGTTCATGACAAATGTCCTTAGAAGCAGGCAGTATCAACTCTTCCCCAATAGGAAAGGGCTTCTTAGCTTTAGCAATGCGGGTAGCCACTAAGAATGATGCTCTCAGTGCAGACACATTTGATGATGTGGTGGCCTTCAATAATTGCTTCTGTTCTTCATGTTCACATTTTTTTCTTTTGAAAAATTCCAAAGGCTGTCTTTTAATGTAGGGTGTTTGGTCTCCATGTGGTGAAGCAGTTTTGAAGGTTTCATGGCTTCACTGGATAGCAGATCACCACATATTATACAAAGCAGGACTGGGGAATGTGAAACACCTGTTGCAATGAACCCATAATTTAAGTAGCACTCTTTGTATTTTCTTTTAAATGCAGCTTTCTTTTTGTTGGCAGTTTTAGAGTCTTCTGCTGTCTCATCACTGGGTCTTTCCCCATTTTCAAAGAAGCTCTCCAGCGATGATTGCTTTTTTACTCATTTTGGCTAGGGTTAGCTTGTGGGCTTACCAAAACTGTGACTGAGACAAGTATGTGGGAAAGAGGCGTGGATGGAAATGGTAAATAAAATAATGGGTGGGCCACGCATGGACTAAAATAAGTGTCGGATTCTGACTTAAAGCCTGCCACCAGATGCAGCTGTACAATTGAAATACATCAACTCACTTGCCACTATAACGCCTGCCACAAGATGCAACGTAATTGTCACTTGCCACTCACTGATAGGGTCTTGATATGAGTCTGCAAGCAATTGATTTATTATGGTCTCTGTGCAGTCAAACCTCTCTGCTAATGATAATCTGTATTTGCAGCCGCTCCCCAATGCTAGCATCACTGCCTCAGCTCCAACTCAGATCATCAGGCATTAGATTCTAATACGGAGTACGCAACCTAGATCCCTTGCATGTGCAGTTCACAGTAGGGTTCATGCTCCTATGAGAATCTAATGCCACTGCTGATCTGACATGAGGCAGAGCTCAGACGGTAATGCAAGCGATGGGGAGCGGCTGTAAATACAGATGAAACTTCACTTACTTGCCCTCTGCTCACCTCCTGCTATGCAGGCTGGTTCCTAACAGGAACGGTAGCGGTCCATGGCCCAGGGGTTAGGGACCCCTGCTTTAGGGCTTGGTTCAGTTTTCTCTTTGAACTAACTTTGAATTTAGTGCTGAGATCCTTGCCAAAAGGAAATGGGATCCAAATAATTCATGGCATCTAGCGACATCATGACTGACAAACTTATCATTTATAGTTGATTTGTGATAAAGTATCCAGGGAAGCACATGTTTGGAGAACTGAAGTGGCTGCTGCTTCTACCTGTTATGGCTCCTGTGATAACCAAAAATGCTTGGAGTGAGATGGCTGCTCCTCGGTGCAATGAGGCGCTTTCAGAAAAAAAAATGATGTCTCTCAGATCTTTAAAATCTCAAGACATGTGACTTTCAGCCAAGTCACATTTGGAGAGCCAAAGAATCTCTATAGTGAACCTAAACATTATATCTTCCTTCCTAAAGTTCTATGATAATCCCTCTGAAAAATCAGAAAGAAAATTTAATTGTATGGGTTACAGAAGGTAAATTCACAGCCTCATCAAGTCTCTCATATGAAAGTCAGGGCATCAATAGGGAAGGAATAGACCTTAAAACTTGGAATAGAACATTTGGGAAGACTTGGTTAATGTTAAGAATGTTGAACATCTGAACACTCTGAAGTTTCTTTGCTAGTGGAAGCAGCCCTCCCTTCGGTGTTTGAGGAAATTAGCCTTCTCTTATTAAAGATTCTTTAATAAATTTTCCTGGTACAGTTATCTTATACGGAACACCTCTTTTTTTCTCAAGATTTACCTCAACCATCTTGTAACTAGGGTCAATTCTCATTATGGTCCAAGGGGTTATGCTCAAAGTGACATGGGAGGAAATATTTTGTACTCCAAAATGAATTGCAAAATGTTTATGAATGGATAAAGTCAAATTATGGTTCACCTACAAGTGAGTTTGAATGTAATGTGTTGGTTGTGGCAGGTGGAAGGGGCTCTAACATTTTACACTGGTTGGTTGAGTAAAAATTTGACTCAGAGGTTACTCAGTGAGGTTGAAATATATGCACTTCCTTGGTATAATATAGAGAAATCCAAGGGCTTAGGGAAATAGGCAAGTTGGAATGGATTTATCATGTGCAACCAGTCCTTCCCACATTGCTTTTTCTGAAAGGGCCCAAAAGGCACTCCCTTCACTAAGTCACTGAGAAATTACATAGGTGAGTAGAACATCCATATCATTAAAATATGGGAATGTCTTTCATAGACCAGGTATAATGTTGGAAGATGGCATCATTGAGTTGTGTTCCTCATGAGAATAATGCAACATTTAACTGCCAGAGACTAAGTGGGCATATTAGTGTAATATACATATGCTCTGAAGTTTTAATCCACAGAAATATTTTGCAGGGGATAATTAATTTCATGTCCCTAAAAACAATGTAAATGCAGACCAACAAAACATTACTTGATGTAGAACAAGAACAATTCCAAGTAGTGTGCCAAATTTATGATTTGACTCACTACAGTGGAAAAATCACGTGTTCTCCCTTAATTCCAGACTGAAGGCAGTTCACAGACCAAGCTCTTCTTGATTGAAGGAGAGTTTTGGGTCCCCTGAAACACTACCAGTAGAAACCTACCACTTATCTTTCATCCAACCTTGTCAAAAGAGATCTGAGACCAATTACTACAGTAATTGTGCATTAGAGAAAGTGAAATATCTAAACTCTTGGGGATTGACACTAATCCTTGGGGACTCAGAATACGAAAGTGGGCTTTATAAATAATCAGGTAATAAATGATGTTCCACGTTTGAATCACCAAGTGCCCAATAAAGTCCACAGACTCACCCGGTGGTTATTTCTCCCATTCCTAAACGCGTAATTGACCTCTGTCAGACACACTTGGCATCTGGCAGAATCTCTGCAGTGGGCCTCTGATCCAGGAAGTGAGGGTTATTATGGTAGAAAGGGTAAGTGGAAGCCTCTGAACTTTCCCTCCCTGCCAGGTTATTTAACTGAAAGCAGCACTGCATCCCTGCAGGGAATTGCAGAAGTGAGTGCCAAGGTGAAAGGCTTGAAAGATGCAGGGTGGTGATGCTGTTCACATTCCCATTTATCTCTTCCTGCTACCTTGTACAGAAGGTAATGGATCTTTGGAAATAATTGCATTATTTAAACTTCATCAGGTATAAATGCAATTGCAGCTACTCTTCCAGATGTGGAGGTTTTTTCTAAGTTTTTTTTCCTCAGATATTTTGACCGGCCATCATTTTGAAGAATCTGTTACAGGATGGAGTGAACTTAATTGTGTGTTGGGAGTAGACCTGAGAAGGGCAAGGCTGGGACCAAAGTGGACAATTTTGGTACTTTGCCAATATCTTCTTGGATCCTCTTTTTACTGTTTTTAGGTGCCATGGCCTTAGTGTGATTTTGTTTCCAACAGCCAGCGTTGGTGAACATTATATAGTATTTATATAATTGCCTTAAGGCTACTTGTGCCTTACATTGCCTGAGTGAACACGAAGAAGTGTCTGAGAATGTATATGTCGTGCGTGTGTCCAATTACCATACACTGACATGTCTGGGCATATGAAAACCGTAGCTTCCTTGCCATGGGTCTTTGCTTACACATCACAGTTCCCTGTGGGATCAACTTGAAGGTACTTTATTCAGGACTTAATGTGAATAAAGATTTGCTGGGCTTTTACCCCTTGCTGGACTTTTACCCCTTCCCTATCTCCTTCTCCCCACTCCCTGGCTAGTTTTCCATGGGAACACTTTCTTAATAAATTACCTGCCTATTAACCCTTGTTTCAGCATCTGCTTTTGGGGGAGCCAACCTAGACATCAGCGATTACCTGCTGGAAAATATGATGGAAAACTATAATTCCATTCATAATAAATCACAACAAAAATGTAAAATGCTTATAAATAACAATATGAATTAAACTATAAAAATGTTAGTGAGTATTATTTAAAAGAAGGCTTTAAAATAGAGAGACAGGCTATGGACTTCTGTAGGAAGATTAAATATCATATAAATATTTTATCCTAAATTTATATAAAAATTAAAGCTATTACAAAGTTATTGTAAAACAAATGGAAGAATTAATACATAATAATACTATTCACCACACTGAGATTACCATGTCAAAATTTTTATTGAAATGGTTATAGTAAATGTATTTCTAGTAAATCTTGCAGTATTTTGAAAATATACTTGACATGGTTAAAGGTATTATTTACAAAGTGGAAAGTGAAATAACTTCAGAGAAAACTTCTTACCGAAAAAATAAAATATCAAGAGAAGGATGTTCTTTAATTATTTAATAATAATAATAGTAGTAGTAGTAGCAAATACTTATTTAGCCTGTCATATATGCATGTCTATGGTATACACACATATTCACATGTATATGTATAATCGTTTAATCCTCACAATCTCTCAATAAATTATGTGTAGAGTTAGAGATAAGGAAATCTATGTATAGATGGTTAAGTAACTTGTTCAAAATCTTACAGGTAGGAATTGGTAGGGTTGGGATTTAAACCCAGGTGTTTTTAATTCAGATTCCATGCTCGTAACCATTTTGCTATTCATGCGTATATGCTAACAATCTATATACCAAAGACAGTGAAAAAATTAGGGCCCATCACAAGCAAGTCATTCTGTCATATGGAAGATACATATCTCTGCCAAAAGAGGTATTTCAGAACTGTTTTGAACAATGGCAGTTATGGAGAATATTGTGGATCTGTTCAAAATGATTATCCTGAGGACCAGCAGTCAATGGATATGGGAACAGGACTCAGTTGGATTATAGTCCTAAAGTTTATTAACTGTCTCATGAGCCAGTTATCTGTGTATCTTCAACAGCCATTCCTGTATGATCAGTCCTCAAAATGCCTTTAAAAATTGAAACGACAGTTATTCTTTGCTCTTCTTCATCTTCTACTTTTTCATCTGTACTATTTACTAGCATTGAACAGAGATGTATTGATTTGTTCAAACTTAGGGTAATGATTACAGATATCTTCCTGAAAAATCTCACTGCTAGTCTTATCCAGATACAGAAGCAGAATCACCATAAAATACCTCCATCTGTTCTGTAAGCTGTATGACATTGTGACTGTGGGTAGTTGAATGACCTACAGAATGATCAGGGACATTTGACCTGTACCTAACATTTAGATCATCAGTTGACAAAATAAAACAGGTCTTGGTCCCAATGTGAGATTAGATTTAGTAATAAAAATTTAACTCTTTTTTTGATAGCTTTTTCAATCACATCTCCTAAAAGACAGTACTGAAAATAAGCATGCTCTTATTCAAGAGACATGCACTATGATTGTAGTCCTATATTATTTTTCTTTAAAATATATTTTGATATCAGATATTATTTATATTTTGGTTATTATTATTTCCTTTAATATCCATTTTGTCCTAAATGTTAAAAATTAATCATCATTAAGCACATCATTTTTTTTTTTTTTTTTTCAGTACGCGGGCCTCTCACTGTTGTGGCCTCTCCCGTTGCGGAGCACAGGCTCTGGACGCACAGACAGCGGCCATGGCTCACGGGACTAGTTGTTCCACGGCATGTGGGATCTTCCCAGACTGGGGCACGAACCAGTGTTCCCTGCATGGGCAGGTGGACTTTCAACCACTGCACCCCCAGGGAAGCCCTAAGCACATAATTTTTTTTAAATAATAGAAACACTAACAATTTTAGTTCTATCAGTTAACTATAAGTATTATACTTATGAGAGGTACTACAGTCGTTTAAGTTTATTGAGATCAAATGTATTTCAATATCAAACTATTTTTATTCCATATAATTCATCAAAAATAAATTGGCAGTTAATAGCTAATTATTCTCCTTTCTGAAGGTGATTCTGTTATAATCCGTGAATAGGAAGACCAGAGAATAAACATTCCATAACTGTTCTCTTAATCTGGTCATCTTAATCTTAAAGCCAGATTCACAGAAAAGTGAAAAGAGATGGGGTTAAATACAGGAACAAAAATAAATACGTTTTTCATTTGGTATAGTGAGAGGATTACCAATGAGGGTGATGACTGTGTGTCTCTACTGATGAAAAGTGGCTGACTGGTGAGGAGTGAACACTCTGGCAGGAAACAGAAAGCAGACACATAATTCACAAACCAGACAGTGAGAGAGAAGCCTCAGAATAAAAATAAGTGTAGACATATGTGTCGATGGCAGAGTGGAACGATGGAGGCTGTCGTCCCTGTGGGAAGGGCAGTGGCATCGAGGCTCTAAGCACATTTCATTTGTAGATACTAAAAAGCAAACTAAAATGTGGAAGAATGTTTGGTCATAGAAAAGTGATGGAAGAATTATTCTTCCAGGAAGGATAATTAAGAGAAGCAGCTTAAAATAGGGAAATAGTAGCTTCAGTTTCTCCTCATGCATCCTGAATAAAATTTGGACTCAGTTTGGTATTCAATAGGAACGAACTTTGAAAACTTATCATCCATGTGTATATATATAGCATTATGCATAGAAGGAAAGTGAGGCCCAGAGAAGTTATATAACTTTCCAAGTTCCTGAAGCTGGATAGTGGCAAAGCTGAGACTAATGCCAACACTTTTCAGATGTCAGATTATATACAACTGTTTCTACTTTGGATACTAATTGTCCACCTTCAATTTTTAATACAAATTGGAAATGTTTCAGTTCAGAGATGGGCTTATAATAATTACTCGACTATGATGATTCTTAATTCAGTTCAACTCAGAACATTTATCGCACACCCAATATATGTAAGCTCTAAGTTAAGAAACAAAGTTAAAAGAGGCACTGTCCTTGCATTGAAAAAGAGATTAATAATATAAATTATTAAGAGACTCTAATATAGAAGTACATCTAACATACCAATAGCTTGTTTCCATACCTGCCTGATAATGAGATTTACCTATGACACATTAAAAATAAAGAGTCCTGTGTCTCTGCCTTGGAGATTCAGAGTCTTAGATCTGGAATGGAGGCTCTTTTACTATCTAAATTAATATTCCAGATGATTCTTATGATCAGGCAGATTGGGTAGACACTATTGCCATATTTCCCAAGTTTGTCTGCACATTGGAATCACCTAGTAAACTTCAAAAACTAAAAATTCTTCTTTCCCACCCTGAGGGACTGTCCTTTGACTAATTGTTCTGAGGTACAGCCAGCGATTTGGATTTTTAAAAATCCTCCAGATGATTCTACGGAACAAAAAATCATGGGGACTACTTCACTATACTATAGGGACATGGTGCTCAAGGAAGGTATCATGGAGGAAATAACAAAGAAGAACTTTTTAAATTAATATCTAGCGAAAAACTACCACATGATAGGCATTTTTCATATATTAGGTTTTTTAATTTTTAAAATAAACCTATCAGGTTAATACGATTATTATCTGTATTTCATAGATAAAAAAACGACCTTTAGAAAACTTGATCAAGCTCATAGTGTCTAAAAGTGGCTGAGCAGGTATCTATTTAAAACTTGATTTGTCTGAATCTGGAGCCTGAGCCTTTGTCACTTTGCCAGACCGACTTTCTGAGGCAGCTTGAAGAATGGAAAGGTTTGCAAATGGCAGAAATTGGGATGGAAGGCATCCCAAAGGAGGCACCGATGTCAGCAGAGGGAGGAAGAAACGTGATAAGTCAAGTCAGGAAGTTTGTCCCCAGATAATGGAGGGTCTTGAATTCATTGACTGCTTGTCCAATCATCAGGACACTTATTGGCCCATTGATTCATTCACTCATTCAGTTAGCATATTGTCATTTTAAAATGACATTACAAGCATTACATTTAAAACCTAAAAAAAAAAAAATCTTTTAGATTGAACACATAAGTTAAACATTCACCTGGAATTTTGAAAATAAACGTTTCAATTTTTATTTTGTTTCTTTCTGTTAATATGTTATACCAACTTATAACGAACGTATTGAGAACCATGACATCATTGCCAGCAGAGTGCTGAAAATTCACTTTTGCTGGGCCTTTAAAAGACCAGAGAAGCAGGATTAGGAACAAACAAATTGTCATATTCTTATACAAAAGGTTATTGTACTGAAGTTAAAAGAACGAGAGTTACATATACTAATCTGGATCAATTTTAAAGACAAAATTGAGAAAAAAAACCCACAGATAGCTTGAAATATAATATTTTCATTTCTGCATGCATATATACTAAAATTTTGAAAATATATGAAAATGGTAAACACCAAAGTCAGAGTAGTGATACTGTGACAGATTGTATTTTCCAGTAATGACCACAGAAATATTCCCATCCCAAACGTTCTTCTTATAATATAACCTTGTCATTTCTTTCATTTAGCATTAGGTTTATGCTCACTTACCATGAACCCAGGTGGACCTGCGTGACTATCTCAACCAGCAGAGTATAGTAGAAGTGACTCTTTATGACTTCTGAGGCTAGATTATAAAAGTGCTATGCTTTCTGCCTTGTGCTTTGAGGATACCTGCTCTTGCAACTCATGCTGTCACTATGCTATAAATAAACCCACACAGTTACTTGGAGAGACCTCCGGTAATCTAGAGCCCCAGCTGAGGTCTCAGCTGACAACTAGCATTAACCACAAGACATAAGAATGAACGAGCCTTCAAATGATTCCAGCCACATATAGTCACCCCCAGGCTTTGAGTCTTCCCAGTTGAGGCTCCAGACATCGTGGAACAGAGTGAAGGCATCCCCACTGAGCCCTTTCCCAATTTCTGATATACAGAATCCACAAACATTATAAAATGATTATTAAAATAAAAAGACCAGAGATACATGATTAAAAAAATATAATGTGTGGGTAATGTTTGTCCTTCCCAGGAAATAGGACCCCCGAGGTTTCTGGACTACACAAATTGTGTTAGCATCTAACCCTAAGGAAAATGCTTCCTATGTGATGCTATTTTCTATTGAGTCCTTTTTTTTTTGCAGTACAATTTGAGTTCTTTTCATTAGCAAAGAGAAAATGCATTTGGGTGTTGGTTGTCTAAAACAGCTAATCTCTCTTTTTACAGGAAGAGTTTTTCTGTATACGAACAGATGTGAGTTAAGAGCATGTACTTTAACGTGGTTGATAATTCTGATCACATCCTGCAAAACGTTGTTAAGTTCAGGTGACATTTTTCGGTTAGCCAGCATTTCTCTATGGATGACACAGTGTGTAGACTCACATTCAGAAGCAACCTCTTTGACCTGAGTAGTAGAGAATGTTTGGGAGCAACAGGAAGCAGATTTTAGAAGCTCCGAATATTGAATCATTCTGGGAAAATGATTCCTGGATACAGAATTGTATTTTCTCTGTTGATTATGAAGTTGTTGTCATTTTCATCAGTTGTATGCATATGCAGGGTCATATGATGCATACTGTATCAATACCAACAAACCAGCACTAAAATAGATGATACAGCAAAGTGACTCTATAAAATTATGTTGGCCAATTAGTTTTTCCATGTGAAGGAATGAAATGTCAATGGGATGATGATTTTAATGTTTGGTATCACATTTAGAATTTAGAGTTTAGGAATATGTACCTGAATCAAACTTTTGTTTATTCGTCAAACATGTTTTTAACATGTATTCCTGTAAATTCCCAATTTAGAGGAATATATTAGTAAACTTAAGAATATGTATAAGGGAAGTCAAATTACCTGTTTATATAAGGAAACATGAAGGGTTAACTTTTCAGCACATTGCATAGCAGCTGTGTGGAGGGTCTATGAGTATGAGGAAAGTTATAACAAATCAACTGTTCTGACAAGTCTGTCAACAATGCTATTAGATATTTGGTTCAATTATCTAACAGAGAAATAATAAGGAGAAAATACAAGAAGAGCTATTTTTATAATGCTGGATATAGATTATTTTTTAAATGCTACTAGTGAACTTAATACTAAATGGATTTATTATTTAGAAAGAACTGGAAATAGTTTGATCATTCTAAGGATGTATGTTAGGTTTGTAGTTTGTTTTTAAATTAATTAAAAAATGAAATTGAACTTATCTCTTTAACTTAAAAAGCACAGTGAACATAGTTATAATAAAAACCTCCTCAAAAAAGGCCATATTTGAACAATACTTGGAATCCTGTTAAGTTTAACTTATTGAACAGTGAAACTGTGTTTTATTTATCTGAGGCTTTGTAAAGAAAGCTCCTTTCCAAGCTCAAGTTTCACTGTGGATTTTTAGGGAGTTGCCACAAAGCAATCTCCCACAAAAATCTCTCAGGCAAGTTCCACAAAGTCAAGTGTAACAGACTCAGTAATTGAATCTTTATCCAGCATGAAGATGAGATGCCTTCTGATCTAGTATTACACCAGTAAATACATGTCACTGGTCAGTAAGAACAGTTAAATTAGATCAAGAACATGACCCAAAAGAGAGAAAGCGTGTGTACACACATCAGTTTTATGAAGCTGAAATCCAATCTATGGCGTTCATAGTTATTGAAATTTATAATAAAAAGCACCAAGCTAGAGGTAATGTGGAGGGATATTTCTATCTTGAAAGTGTTATAATGTATTTTGATATAAGTTAATGTAACAGGGTACTTCCAGGTTCTTTAAATGTTGATTCTCATTAATCACTGGATTATTCAACTCTTACTAGGTAAAATGGAAAAGTTTTAAGAAATAGGGGGTCAGTAATCATAACAGATCAGAAGAAAATGACTAAACATTAAAGCAAGTGGTATTATAAACTTAGGTCTTCTTGCCATTGTGAATTGAAGACTTCCTACATTTCCTTCCACTTTTTAAATGTACAATCATGAAAGTAATAACGCTTAAAATGACTCTATTCTAAATTTTCCCATTATCTGATTAATATGTTTGTATTAAACTGCTAGAAGTAAAATAGATGCAACTTTGTCTATTTTTTTTATAGCAGAAAAATGTATTCTTGTCAGATTGTTTCACATTCTTTAGAGAACTTTTGAATACAATGTCTTCATTCATCCTCAAAACTTCACAACAAATTGTAGGTAGTTGAGGCATCACGGCTCCTCTGAGGATGAAGAAATTGGTGCTCCAAAAATTGAAGTGGCTTTCCTGAAGTCATATAGTAATCTAAGTGGCCTGACTCTTCAAACTGTTCCTTTCTTTGGGATGAATTTATGCAACCTGCAGAAAGAGAGACTATCTCTTAAAATGACTGTTAGTTTGCTAGGGCTTCCATAACAAAGTACTACAAACCGGGTGGCTTAAATGACAGAGTGAATTGTCTCACTGTTCCAAAGGCAAAAAGTCTAAAATCAAAGGGTTGGTAGGGTTGGTTCCTCTGAAAGCTGTGAAGAACGGATCTGTTCTAGGACTCCCTCCTTGGTTTGTAGATGGCTATCTTCATGTTCACATGGTGCTCTCCCTATAACTTCACATCTCTCTGTGCATATATGTGTCCAAGTTTCTCCTTTTAATAAAAACACCAGTCATATTGAATTAGGACTTATCCGAATGACCTCATTTTAACTTTATTACTTCTGTAAAGACCCTATTTCCAAATAAGATCACCTTCTGAGGTACTGGGGGTTAGAACTTCAAGAGACAAATTTTATTGGGACAAAATACAACCCATAGCAATGACCCTTAGACCTTTAACTTGATATGGTTGGTCTCCTAATTGTTAGCAACTTATGTGCTGGGATTGAAGGGGGGACGTCTGCAAAGCCCACCTTTCTTCTAGGAGACCTGTTCTTCTATAAAGTTCAAGCCTCAGCAATCACTTTGGTGCCATGTGAACCTGCCCCTTGACCAGAGTTGAATGTTCCTCCATGGATATGTGATTTAGCTGAGGTAATCAGATTCTCCTGGGAATATTGAATTGACCAAGAGCATCAGGTCTGTCTGGGCTGGATTACTGAACTGAAGGCACATAAGTTCAGGAATTCTGAGGCAGCTCTTCAGTTTCTGGTCTTTGCCCTACCCAGTTCATTGTTCTCCTTAGGATTCTATGAAAACGCTGTTACATTTTCAATAAATTCTTCTCGTTCTCTCCTGCCCCTCCCTCCCTCCCTCCCTCTTTCCTTCCCTTCCCTTCCTTCCTTCCTTCCTTCTTTCCTTCTTTTTTCCTTCCTTCCGCCCTCCCTACCTTCCTCGCTCCCTCCCTCCCTTTTTGGTTATTTGTGTGTGTGTCTTGAACAACTTTAAAGTTCACTTCTCTCTCTTTCAACAATAACAACAGCAACAAAAATACTTGGTTAAGAAAGGGGCAGCTTACTAGACTTGTGCTGTCAAATATTGTTTTTAATTAAAGGCTTTCCTCTGAACCCTAATACACAGAACAAATAAGCAGAGTCCACTATGAAGAAGAAGGATCTGGGTGTCTCCCTTGGCACCCCCCTCTGACTTTTGTCTTACTCCTTACTTCCCTCTCTTCCACCGCCACAGTCATCCTGCCATCGAAGGATCCCTCTGGAACTCTGAGTCTTTATAAACGATGGCTTGAAAACCATGACAGTAGCTTCATTCCTCCCTCATTCCTAGGAATTCTTTTTTTGGTATCCTTCTCTCTGTAGTGAACAATTCATTGATTTCATTAGAAAGTAACTTAGTTTGAGAAAATTATTTTCTAATCTGTGAATAACCATTATCAAAACTATGGCCCTGGGCTTCCCTGGTGGCGCAGTGGTTGAGAGTCCGCCTGCCGATGCAAGGGACACGGGTTCGTGCCTCGGTCCGGGAAGATCCCACATGCCGCAGAGCGGCTGGGCCCGTGAACCATGGCCGCTGAGCCTGCGCGTCCGGAGCCTATGCTCCACAACGGGAGAGGCCACAACAGTGAGAGGCCTGCGTACCACAAAAAAAAATTATATATATATATATATATATATATATATATATATATATATATATATCCCTAAAAAGAAGTCAGGGAGAGCCTATGAGTTTCCAAATAGATGAGAACATGCTTTGAGGTGAGCTGTATTTAGAAATCCAAGAGCACAATTTCGCCTAAAGTCCTTAAGAGACAAGGGTTTTCATATTTCTGACTGTACTCCTTGTTTTTTCAAATTTCTAGGGGCTATTTGTCATTTTCAGTGATGTGGAATTTGATAAATGAAGGAAAGTAGAATCTAATTACAAATAATTGATCACTATTATGAGAACAGGTTTTTTTAAACATGTGAAAGGAATTGTTATTAATTGAGCAAGGTATGTTAATAACTGTTAGTATCTTTATTTTTGTGAGAAACAATTTACTGAAGCCTATACTGAAACACTTAGGACAGGCAGGGGATGTAAAGAATAAAATGATCTCATTAATGGGGTCTTGTTTTAATTCTAAAATTTTGAACATTTGTATTCAATAAGGATCTTCTTCCTCCTGAATGAAATGTGCATGTGGGGTTGTCTGTAGAGGTGGGATTAGTGTCTGGATGTGGTATAGAGAAGGATAAAACAGATGGGATGTAATCAACATTTCAGAAGAGGTAATCATCCTGCAGATGATCCTCACTTGCTCCAGGGTCCTTATTTTCAGTAGGAATGTGTCATTACGTTTTGTCTTTAATTGGTTATTCCTTTTTGAATTAAAAAATCACTGGGAATGAATTAAGAAGGCTGCCTGAACTACCTTTGATGATCTAGATGTACTTGCTGGGCTTTAGATTCCTAGTCTGTTAAATAAAGGTCTAAACTGTAATATTTTATATTTCTACTGATTTTGGAAATCATACTCTGTAAGTCAATTTCTGATCAGTGATGTAACACTGCACAGTTCCAGGTGGTACTCCCCATGTAGAGCACACGGCAGCCCAGATCTGCTGAGTCAATATTTTAATTAATTGTATCTTGTTCTCATTTCAGTTAATTAGTATCATGGCCAGATTTTACTAAGCATACTGAGTTTAATTTACAGACACATAAATCACTGACAAATTCCTTTGACATTTCAATATAAGAGATACTAAGATTTCTCAACGAATCTTTGGACATCACTTCCATTTTGAAAAATGAGTTAGCCAGGAATCAAAACTAAAATAAAGCAAAGCATTTGAAATTAGGAAGAGAATGTTTATAACACTAATCTATTTTCTAGACTAGGAAATGTTTGATCCCATTGTGTTGTTTTTGTTTTCTGGTCAAGTCTTTTTCTGAAGGTGAACAATAAAGAGCAAATGTAGAACTAAGTGAAAAATTCTTCCTTTAGAGTTTCTCATGGAGGGGGGTATTTTCTTGTTAGTTTGATTTTTTTTTTAAAAGCCATCATTCCTGGACCAATCTGCAGCAGCCACCAGCTACTTCTAATCTTATGACTCTAGTTTAATTCTCCTTATAGAATTTATCATAATTCCATGTTTTTTGGTTATTCATTTATTTATTATCTGTAGCTCCACTAAAATAAGCTTCGTGATTATGGGGATGTTGCCTATCTTGTTCATCACTGTATCCTCAATATTTCGAATAGTTCCTGGTACATAGCAGATAGGCAGTTGATATTTGTTGAATAAATGAATGAGAACAGCCTCCTGTATGTCTCAAGAGAGAAGTAGTGGAGTGTAGTGGATAATGACAAGTTCACCAGAAACCAACAACCCAGTTTCAAATCCAAGCAGGATTAGTTACATAATTTACAGGGCCCAATACAAAATTAAACTGCAGAACAACTTATGAAAAATTTATTGAGAATTTTGAGATAGTGACAGTAGAGCATTAAATCAAGCACGGCCACTTCTAAATATGGGAGACCTTCAATGCAACTACACAGAATGCATGCTCATGAAACTGACCCTGAGTAACCTTGGGCAAGATGCTTAACCTTCTGTACCTTTTCAGTCATATCTATTCTATTTCCTTATTAAGATATTACTACAATTAAGTGAATGAATGTATGTAAAACTCTTAGAATACTGTCTTTACATAATGAGTACTGTAGAAGTGTTAGCGCTTGTTATAATAAATATATATTATCACTCTTATATAATATAATAACAAAATAACATTATTATTGCCATCATTATTCTTTTCTGCTCTATTCCTAGAGCACTTACTAAATAGCAAGGACTTAATAAATTGTGTTGAATAAGAAGAAGGAAAGAAGAAAAATGCATGTTGTCAAACTGAGGCCTTATGAGTGTATAAAACATCGCATACAGAGACATAAGTGAAGCTTGTAAAGAGTTTTTTTCTAAAAAAAGTATTTATCTTTAAAGAATTGTCAGTAAATACCAATGCAATCTACGTCTTTAACTTAGGACATCATAAAAACTGGAAAGGAATCGAGGATGATTAAATCCATAATTTTGGAATAAAGTTTTATTTACTTTATACAATTAATTTTGGTATGCAAATGCATACATAGGCACACTATTTACAATGATATTAGATAATATGTGATAATTTTCTAGTATTAATTTCTAATCACTTCCTAAAAAAGAACTGATGATCTATCCTGTCAGATGAAAGTAAGGGAAATATCTGTATTTATCTGGTCTCCTCCTGCATTTCTCTTATTATCTGGCCCTTCCCATGTCCCAAACTTATTTCTTATAATAGGTGTTTTCTAGAATAAGGGGCCTTCAGTTTTTACAACTGTAAAATATAGCAAAATTCCATGATGACAACAGTTAGATTTATCAAATCTAATATGTTGTCATATTTGTTTTAGATTACAAAAAATACCAATTCAGTAAATTCAGCCATTCAATATTTTTTTGAGCTTCTACTGTATGACAGGTGCTGTACTAGTTACAAGAGGTACACTATAACAATGAAGCAATATCCTTGCACCCAGGAGTTTACATTCTAATGGGGAGAACATGCAATAAACCAAAACATCAGTACAAAATACACATATTGTATACAAAATACATAGTATGTCAGGGGTTGAGAAATGCTGTGGAGAAATTTATGCAGAGAAGGGGAAGAGAGTGATGGGGGTGCTACTTTGGATAAGGGTGGTCAGGAAAATCCATTCTGATCTGGTGGCATTGAAGCAGAATCTTAAGTGAGGTGAGAGCACAGCCCATGTGGAAGGAAGGGTGTTCCTGGAAGATGGAAGGGTCAGCCCCATGCCTGCAGAAGTGGAAACGTGTTTACAGTGTTGAAGGAGCATTAAGGAAGTCAGAGCAGCTGGATTTCATTCTGCACATCATAGGAAGCTCATGGAGTGCTTTGAGCAGAGTCCTGACATGATTGAACTAATCTTTTAAAGGAAAGAGGTCTGGCTGCTGTTTAGAGAACAGACTCCAAGGGGTTAGTTTGGAGGCAGGAAGATGAGTAAGAAAACTACCACAGTGGTCCAGGCAAGAGATAGTGGTAAACTTAACTAGCGTAGTGGTGAAATTGATAAGTAGTGATTCAGTTCCATATAAACTGTACATATTTTGATATTTGAACCATCAAAATTGGTTTATGGATTGGATGTAAGGTGTAAGAGATAAAGAAGAGTCAGGAGTGTCTCAAAGGATTTTCATCTGAGCACCTGGATAAATGGATTTGTCATTAAATAAAGAATCATGGGAAATGCTGGAAAGGAGGAATTCTTTTGTTTGTTTAAAATTTTTTGGTGCATGTGGGGTTCTTAAAATCATGTGTTCAGTTTTTAAAATGTTAACTTTCAAAAAGTTGAATTTCAAAAGAGTTCAAAAGTGGAAGATTTAAAAAAAAATTGAAGCTTCCTTTTATGATCCAGAGGAAACTGTTATCCTTAATTTAGTGTTTATTATCCTCGTGTGTCTGCTTTTATTACTACTATGTGATTATGATCAAAAATAATATACATCTTCCATGTTTTTAAATTCTATATAATGGATATCATACTAGATAGAAAGTATGGCCACTTTTTTCTTTCCATATTGGATTGCATAAGATTTATCCAGGCTATATATCTATCTATTTCATTCATCTAAACTATGTTATTCTATGCCATTGAATAGATATTAAAGTAGTTTCCTTTACCTATCATAAAAATTCTTTTAGATATTCTTGTACATGTATTCTTGTGCACATGTGCTAGAGTTTCTCCAGGAATTGTATCTAGAAGGTAATCTACTGGATCAAAGGATACAGACATCTGCAGATATAGTTGCTTTGCTGTGTTTTATCAATTCATTCTTCTATTAGCCTCCATGAGTGTTCATAATTTTCCATACCATCATCAATGTGATTTTAATTTTGTCAGACATTTTTTTCTTTTTGCCAGTCTAATGATTTGGAAATTATACTCATTGTGTTTTACTCTGCATTTCTCTGCTTTCTACTGATGAGTTGGGCATTCTTTGATATGTTCATGAATATTCTGTTGTTCTTTTTCTGTAAATTCCCTGTTCACATCCTTTGCTGATTTTTCCATTTGATTATTTATAGTTTTATTATTAATTTACAAGAGCTCTTGTTCTCTCTCTCACTTTCTTTCTCTTTTCTTTCTGGATGTTAATTCTTGATTGGTTAGGTGTATTGTTTGTTTGTTTTTGCGATACGCGGGCCTCTCACTGTTGTGGCCTCTCCCGTTGCGGAGCACAGGCTCCGGACGCGCAGGCTCAGCGGCTATGGCTCACGGGCCAAGCCGCTCCGCGGCATGTGAGATCTTCCCAGACCGGGGCATGAACCCGTGTGCCCTGCATCGGCAGGCGAACTCTCAACCACTGCGCCACCAGGGAAGCCCAGGTGTATTGTTAATAATATCCCTGAGTTGATTGTCTCTCTTATTTGTTGAGAGTTTTAAACAGTAAGGAAACTTAACGTTCTTATGCAGCACAAATTCCAGAGTAGTTGTCTTAAGATTGGTCAATTTGGTGACTTCAGCAGTCATCAAGGATACAGATTCTTTCCATCTTTCAGCTCCATCATGCTTAAGGTCTCTGTTTTGCCCTTTGGCTTGTTCCTGTCTTGTCACTGAGGCGTCACACCCAAACATGGAAAAAATTACGAGAAAAGTTGCTGGTTTAATGTTTTAAGAGCAAGCACTCATCTTTTCTGAGGCACACCCATCACATTTCCAATGTACTATTCATTGGTTCAAAGGCTATCCCAAAACCAATCATAAGCAAAGAGAATGGTAAAAATCAGTAATTGTTAAAGTCTTCAAGAATTTACTTCTGAGCTGGGAATGGTGTCCCCTTCTTTGAGAGATAAGAATTTGAACACCATCAGAGTCCTTTTAGCAAGGAAGATGGGAATTCATGCTTACTTTGTAGGCAAAATGCTAGTTATGTTAATAGTTTGTAGCTATTGTAAATGGGTAGGTCAGCTGGATTTTCTAAGCATTTACTACTGATTAATATTAATACTAATAATTGTATGGGTTTTTTTTACAAGAAAACTTAATGAATTTCCTTACTAGCTCATCATGCTTCAGTGGTAGTGTGTCTTGCTAGGTAACTGGTAAGAAGTTCCTTTACTATTCTACTGTAGCCTAAAACATTAAGCCCAGTTTAAAATTATTTTATTCTGACAACCAAAAATCAGCTTTGAATTCTGCTGAAGTCTATTGCAGCCACCAGTGACCCAGTCTCTTATAATACACACAGGATTCACAATGTGTCCCATTCACAATTGACCACAAAAAGGGAGATAAGATTGGGATTGACATATACCCACTACTATATATAAAATAGATAACTAATAAGGACTTACTGGGTAGCACAGGGAACTCTACTCAATACTCTGTAATGGCCTTTATGGGAAAAGAATCTAAAGAAGAGTGGCTATATGTATATGTATAACTGATTCACTTTACTGTACACCTGAAACTAACAGAACATTGTAAATCAACTATACCCCAATAAAAATTGAAAAAAAAAATTCAGGCTAAACCTTGTACTTAAAATTAAAACCCAGCAAGGGTTGCCATCTGAAGATTTTTTTTCATCTTGTGCTTCCAAGTCCATCTGGACTAAAAGATAAAGCTTTATATAGATCATGTAAATGGCACATACAGATTACATTCTAGAATTGTCATTAAAAGGCTTTTAACAGGTCAGAGACATTCAGTGTCATCCAAAGGTTGTCACTACCCTGTGGCTTCCTTGAGAATTAAATTACAATCTGAGAACTTCAATAAGTCAGTGTTAAATTAGTTCCTTTGTTTGCTTTTCCTTAGTCTTGTCAAAAGGAAGATTGATGTGCAGTTTTGGGTTTTTTTTGCACTCAATACAGCTTTTCTTACAGGAATGTGGTGTCTAAGTCAAAATTCCATTTAGATGCAAAGAAATTCGCTAGTGTGTGATGATCTTTTCACCTCTCCTCCAGTTTCCCTCCCTCTTAAGTAAGCAACCATTTACTCCTGTTTATCCCTCGCTCCATACCCTCTCTACTTCTGTGATGCTGAATACTATAATCTTGAGTCTCACTACATAAGTGGGAAAAAAAAAAGAGTTCTGCAAAGGTGGGAGCTAAGAGAAAACACCTGCAGGGTCACTTTACAAATGAAATACTAAAAAGCAGTGCTTCTTGCTTGGTAATAGCACAAAACCTTTAAATCACAGGAATTAGAGACAGGAGACCCGTCAGGTCACCCTGTCCACCTCCTATAGCATGTTTATGCATTTCATGTGAAATGACATGAACAGTGAAGCATCTGTAGCAGCCCTGGGGAGACTCTACTCTCTGATAATATGTCTTCCTGTTGAGAAAATATAGCTGAGAGCAGTCCAGCTTTTCTTTTGCCTAATTTCACATTGTTCTGCTCTGCTATATCCTTTAAAAGTGCAACCACACTTTCCTTTGTTCCCCCACCTTTAAAACCTACAACCTTGTAATATGACAAAATTGTTATTGTCTTCCTTTGTAATTATTTGAGCCAAGCTATACAGATTTGCCTCTTAAAATACTACTTTGGACATCAGTCCTCATTGCTAAATTCATCTAAATCCACTGCTTTTCTAAAGGGTTATTCACTACACTCCCACTTGCTCTAATTCAGGAACTATGTTTCATATAATTTTATTTTGGGTGTGTGTGTGTATTTATAGAATCAAGGAGTTTGCTCAGTTCTTATAGAAAATGAATATGGTGCTCAAGCCAGTGACTGGACCTCACAGTTCTGCCAAGATTCAGAGAAATTTGCCGTCAGCTCCTAAAGCCATGATTTATTTTTCTCCAAGATATCATTAAGTTTAGTATCCCACAATTCTAAATTTTTCCTGGAGTATCAGGCTGTCCAAATATATCATCTGAATAAATATACTGTTATTTAATACATCTTGCTCTGGGCAAAACTTGAGGATAGCTGCACGACTGACTCTTTCTTGAATAAGTTATTCCATCTAAATGTTTTTAAAAATGCCATGTGTTACACCATCTTCTATAAGAGAAAACGCCACACTTTGCAGTTACAAAACTCCCACTTCTGCTAGCTTGGAAATGGAGGGATAAAAATCTCCACTCAAGGTGTCAGGGTAGGCAAACCCTCAGTTGAATCTTAAAGATACAACTTTCATTCCAAGATTTCTGTGGAAGGTTGATAGACTCTTGTGGTTATTTCTGTTTCTTCCACACCGGTTCCACCACCACCACCATGCTGGCTTCAAGTTGTGCACTCCTTACTGCCTACCATCCTGACCCAAGAGAGGACGTGCAGGTTTTCCCATAGTGCACAAGGGCAAGCAGACAATATTTAAACAAGATTGTGGTGAAGGGTTTTGGGCAACATAGAGACATACAGACAGAGAATCTTGCATGCAGATTATAACTTGAGTTCTTGGAATTATAGGTCTCATTCCCCATTAATTTTTGGCTTAGCTCCAGTTGGATATTTTCTGTTTCACCCAGGTGTCAAAATGTAGACACTATGATGCTTCAAACTTGAGAGTCTTCTGAACCTAAGAAGAGTGATGCTGAGAGAGCAGTTACTTATCCTACCCTCTGGAAACTTGACTGAAGGTAGGAGTTGGACTCTATTGCCCAGGCAAGACAGTGGAATAGTGATAATACTTTTACAACTTCTCTCAGAGGCGATCAGAATGCTTTTGGGTCAACAACACAACATAAAACAAACCCCCCAACAAACTTGTCTCAGATTGCACTACAGTAAAAGGAAAGAAGGGATGGAAAAAAGGTTGCTGGAGCAGGGGGAGGGAGAGAGGATTGGGGAGAAATGGCTGGCGGGTCTGCAGAGACAGAGAAGGAGGGAGAGAGAATTACGTGTTGAGTGCTTACCGTGCAGGCACATACTAGATGTCCATTATCTCATTTACTCATTACTCAAACAATCTGCAGGTAAATGGAAAACAGGTCTGTCTGACTCCCTGGCTCATACCCTTCTATCCATACAACCCTGCACCATTTTTCAAAGACATGAGATTAATGAGACTATAATGTTGGTAAAGTGTTCCAATTTCCTTTGAGAAAAAGTCATAAAATTTTATTGTTATTGTTACTCTTATTATGGAAGCTCAATGAATGCTTTAGTAGTGCCATTGATGTAACTAATATTACTCTCATTTAGAGAAATAAAATCGGAAAATAAGAGCAAGAATATTTATTGAGTTTTAGATTCAGCCAGTTATTTAGTTTAACTGCAACTTTTTGAAGATCAGAATCCTGAGGTCTAAACCTATAAGCAAGGTCACAGATGGTCTTAGGGGCAAATGTGAGAACTGTCACCCATTAGGTGCTCTTTCTAATGCTTGGTTCTTCCAAGGAGTGAGAAAGACATTAAATTAAGGTGAAAGGTCTGAAACATTCAGTCTCGTCAGTCTATAATAGTTAAAGATAAAAATGTAGCAATAATTTCTCTACTTTTTTATGGAAATAACAATGGGCTCAATTCAGATGATTTGCTTTTCCAAGAGGGCAGACATTTCCCCCCTTTTTTATGAAGGAGGGTTAATTGTGTTAATTATGAAAAAGAAAATGATGTAAAGGACAGAAGGGTATTGTAAAGGCACATAAGGTTATGTACATATTCAAGTACAAACAAGAACCCTGGCATGACTTATTTTAATTTTGCCATTTTTAAACGTCTTTCTAATGGGAAATAATGCAGTTTCCTCAATAGCACCAGCTAGAACTGTCATTGAAGAATGGAAGGAAGAGAATTTGACCTGAGGTTTTAACATGGCCATTATATGTTTAATTATCATTTGCCTAAGCTTGGGCTTTATTATGTTCAGATTTTTTTTAACATGCTCTACATTTTTTTTTTAAATTAGTAGAATTCTACACTTTGTTCAGTCTTGTTCCTGACTAGACCCTAAGCAGAAAGAAGTGTTCATGTGATCACACTCTTGTTTTTAGAGAAGAAAACTGAGACCTAGAGAAAACAAGTGCTTCAAACAAGGTCCCACAGTTAGCGGGTGCTTGGAATTTAATATAGGGCCACCCTCACTGCAACATTCTTCCATTTCATTGACTATAAATTTGGATAGACAAGCCTCTTAATTTATTTTACCTTGAGTTTCTCATAATCTTTTTTTCTAAAAGGACAATACAAAAAGGAGAGAGGAAATTCTCTGCTGGCTGTCACTAAGGAAAAGGAAGGTAGAAGGCACCCAGTAGCCCTGGCTGTTGTTCTGTGTGTTGGAATAGCAAAACTAAGCCTTTGTGTTGCATTGAAGCCAGCGACTATTACATAGCCATACATATGCCTGGGGATAAAAACTCATGATTGATGCAAAATCTGCAAGTGCAATTATTCCTTCATTCCAATCCATTAGGCATTTCCCTACCACCACCCTTCAGGTTCCTTTCTGTCTTTCTTATTCTTACTACAGAAAGTGTCCAGCACTGAGAATTGGGGGAAAAGGAAGAGGGGAGATACAGGAAGTACCCAGGAGGAAGGGAAAAGAGACCCCAGCAAATGACTTTAATGTATAGAAACGCTGTTGGTATCTCGGTCTAGAAATAAATTCATTGTCTGACTCACAGCACCTGCATGTTAATTTTTGGTAATCTCACCTCCTCACTGGAACAAAAAATTTGTCCCCATCATCACCTCCTCTCTACACTCCTATCCACCTTCCTAGGAATCTTGTTTTCCTTCACCAACCTATTTCCTGTAATTGAAAGAAAAGGATAGGGAATCTCTTTGTTTTATAGACAAGCAGTTTGTATTTACTTTACATAGGGGAACATTATAATTTTGTAGCTAAAGCTCTAATACAGTATATAATAAAGATTAGATGCCGAAAATATTTGTTAGGTAGACTGATTGGATTTGGTGATGAGTTTAGTAGTCATTTTTTGAGTACCTACCACTGGTCAGGCTTTGTGGAAGGGGAGAGAGTCCCTGTGATTAAAGAACTTACTGTACTTAATGGAAGAGAAATACAGGTAAAGAGTAAAAACAGTGCCACCTGATAAATGTCATTAAGAGACAGGAACAAATCTCAGTGGAATCATTAAAGGGAGAATGACAAATTCCGCAGGGGAGTCAGGAAAGGCTTGAAGAAGTATTAGTGCTAGAACTGAATTTTAAAGGATAACTAGGACTCAGGATCATATATGAAAAAAAGCTTTCAGGCTGTGTAAAGACTTGGACATTACAGGAACTTGACACATTTAGAAGTTCAGTGTGGCAGGAGTATCGAGGGAAGTGGCAGGAGATGGTATAGGGTGGAGCCAGAGTTTGAAAAGTCTTGTACATCATACTGGCGAGCTTGGATTTTATTCTGTGGGCAGCAGAGGCTTTCAACCTGAGAAGTAGCGGGATCAATTGTTTTTCTTTTGAAGAAAGGAAATCTAGAGATGATATGTATGATGGTCTTGACAGAGAAACTAGTTGGAGAGCTATGTCAATAGCCCCAGTGATGTGAAGAGGATTCTCAGTGGGAGTGGAGATAGGGGACCCAAGACAGATTAACAGGAGAAAAAACATTTTAATGTGTATACATTGAGGTCTCATAGAAAAGGGTCCCCCAAAGTAACCAAAGAAGGCTGTTTATATATCATTTTTAGACAAAGAAACAATTATTTGTGAAGATTTAACAAAACAAAGGGGCTTGTGCTAGGGGTAGCAGACCAATGAAGAATTAACAATTCTTAGCCTTGAATCCCCCGATCGTGGTGCTGAGGATGCATTCTATCCCCCTGGTATAAGGAGGATACGTTCACATGGGAGATTTATTTCCCGCTTTCAAGGAGAAAGGTCGGCGTCAGAGTGTTGTTGTTGTTTTAACCATTTCCCCTAACTGGCTGTTTCTTTCAAAACTTTAATTCAAAATAACCCATATGCTATTGAGGCACATTTTGGGGGCAGCCTGCCCTGAACCCCAACAGTGGCATGTCAGTAAATTAATTTGAGAACACAGATGCAGGTAAGGTTTTCATTTATTCAACACACCTTTCACTGATTCTTCCGTGCACCAAGAGTTGCTTAGGAACCTGGCATAAGATGACTGAGAAGTAGTTCCTGCCATCAAGAATCTCAGTGCTGGGCAGGGCGGATATGGGATTCAAAGTTAATTACATCGGGCTTCCCTGGTGGCGCAGTGGTTGAGAGTCCGCCTGCCGGTGCAGGGGACACGGATTCATGCCCTGGTCCGGGAGGATCTCAAATGCCGCGGAGCGGCTGGGTCCGTGAGCCATGGCTGCTGAGCCTGCGCGTCCGGAGCCTGTGCTCCGCAACGGGAGAGGCCACAACAGTGAGAGGCCCGCGTACCGCAAAGAAAAAAAAAAAAAAAAAAAAAAGATGTTAATTACATTGTGGTAAATGCAGTAATGATTAATAATGCAAACTTTTAATCTTAAAGGATAACTAGGACTCTCTAAGGGTCATCCATGCTAGCCACCTGACTTAGTGCCTTCAGGCTGCTATAATATAGACTGGATAGCTCAAACAACAGAAGTTTATTTCACACAGTTCTGGAGGCTGGGAAGTCCAAGATCAAGGTCCTGGCAGATCCCATATCTGACTAGGGTACGGACTTTCTGGTTTGCCGATGGCTGTCTTCTCATTGTATCCTTACATGGTAGAGAGCAGAGAGAGAGAAAGTAAACTGGATTATTTTTTTAAGGGACAGTAATCTCATTCGTGACAGCTCTATTTTCCTGACCTAATTACTTCCCAAAGGGCCATCTCCTAATACCACTCACACTGAGGGATTAGGATTTCAACATATGACTTTTGGGGGACACACACTCTTCAAAATATTTTACATGAACCACCTCTTTATATCTTTATAGCAATCTTAAAAAGGAGGTGCTATTATTATTCCCACTTTACATGTAACAAGGTGAAGCACAGGAAGATTAAGCAGCTTGTCCAAAGTCATAGAACTGGTAGTGCTGGAGTCAATATTTAACCTCAAGAAGTGTGGCCCCTGAGTCCATGCTATTGAACACTGATGGAGGCATATGCAGGATATTCTGTGCATGAAGGAAAGTGTGTTAAGAATTTTATTTTGGATGTTAAGTTGGAGCTGTAAAATATCAAAGTTTATTTTTCGCTGGAGACAATTGGATATTTGGATTTAGAGGCTGGAAAATAGATGAAAGCTAAAGACATAATTGAAATTTGCATATAATTAAAGCAATGTGAGTGTATTTTCAGGGGAGAGTACTTGGTCCATGTTTAGAAGACCCTAGTCTGGGAGCCTAACACACAGTGAATGGACAAAGGGTAAGCCAACAAAAGAAAGAGCAGGAATGGCCACAGGATTACTAGACAACGGAGAGAGTTGAATACAGATATCAGGATAGAATTTCTAGAAAGAGGCAGTGAGGGTGAACCATGCCAAGTGCTACAGGGAAGTTATGTAGGACTGAAAATAGGTGGTTGAATTTAGCAACTGGAAGGTTATTATTGATTTGGGTGAGAAAAATTTTTGTCTGACAGTGAAGATAGCCATACTATAAAAGGTTGAGAACAGAAGGTCATGAAAAAAGTGATTAATAATTTCTGTTTGAAGAAGGTAATTTATAGAAGAATGTGATAGTTTGTTAATGCCAGATCATCAGACAGAACTTGGGGAATAGCTTTTGAGAGGGAGGGAATGCAAGAGATCATTGCAGCTTCCGTTCTTACAAAGGAACAAGTTAGCCTGAGGATTGGGGGTAGTCAATCACAGTGTCTGTTTCTTATACTTCAGTTCCATCAGAAAGCCACTTAGCAACATATCCATGATACACATTCATTCATTAACTCTTTCATTCTCATTTATTCAAAAACGCTATTAAGCACCTGCTGAGTGCTAGGTATGTGCAAGTGTGGTATGTGTTCAAAGGGTTGGAGGAGGAAATGAGTGTTAGGAGGGAAGGTTGACATGGGAAGCCTGCCTGGCATATAACGTTGATCACAATATTATAAAGCCAGAGAGAGCAAAAGGACATTGCTATTTCACTCAACTGTGTCAAGTCCAGTGGGGCTAGAGTATATAAGGATTCATGGGACACAGCATTATTATTGGCAGAAGAAGGAAAGTCCAAATCAAGACATGATGATGGTGGTTAGCTTGGATCAGACTTTATTTTTAAAAAATTAAAAACTCTATATCCACATTACTATGTTTTAGGATAAGTACTAGCAATACAAACACGTTGTCACGTTATCTTTCTCTCTCTGAAAATCTGCATAACATCATATTTATGAATGTGAGATGCATATTCCATACAAAAGTAATTTTATTTTCAAGTTTTAGTGTCCTCAAGTTAATATTTCAATATTTTATCTTTTAATCTTTCCTATTGGGAACAGTTGTCCACTGTGTATGAAGATAGTATTGTTTCCCATGCAAAGCTGCTGGTTGAGATCGTTCAAGGAATAGCAGATTTCTCATTGGATCTTGAGCCAGTTCAGGTGATGTAACTGCCTGTGAAACAAATGTACTGCCATGTACTGGGGAAACAGCCTACGTTGCAGTGAATGCAGCTCTATGAACTCTCTAGAGCAATCATTTTTCAGGAAGAAGAGTTGAAAAAAATAAAGGAAAAAAATGTCATAAAAAGGAAAAGTAGAATGAATGGAAGTCAGAGAAAGGCTAGGGAAGTAGGAAGAGGGAGAGGGGTCAATAGGAAGTCCTGGAAGAGGAAGTGCAGGATGAGAACCTCTTTGTTATAGTTGGCTTCAGCACTACATATTTGAAAAAACATGAAGCGCTTATTTTGTTTCTGGTTTTCCTATTGTGGCAGGTGGTATGTGAAGTGTTAATTTGTTGTAGATTAAAACTTGAGACACTGAACAGCATGTATTGTTTCATTTTCCTGTGACACCCCTTGCCCCTAAAGACAGAAAACAGGGGGATTCATCATTTGCTCTAGGACAATCAGCACAAAACGACAGAAAACTAATACAGGATTTTCAGCATCTAATGCAAACTGTGTATGCATTTGTATGGTTTAGACATGAGAAGGATCCCTGAGAAATGTGGAGGAGAAGGGAAACTGACATGTTCTTTAATGGGGTCATCTTAGAAGCTGCTTACCACAGCCCCCATTTGACGATGGGAAGAAAGGTGCTTCAGGGTGTACTCCTAGCTTCATGAGACCCTCTCACAGAGCATGACATGCACCACTGTGATTTTGGGGACACAATGACAGGTACCTGACTTCTGGGTTGGTTGGTTTATTGATAACTAAGAGGCCCTGTTGGGAGCCAGTCTCAACTTCAGCAAAGGCGGAATGAATGATGGAAGGGGAAGATATCTTGAGATGACCCCATTCAAGAGGGCTTTCAGCCAGGAATGAGGGGAACACTTCAGAAAGAGTTTGGGGTTGGATTTCCAAGTGCAAATGCTGAAGATGAAGGGCTTTACTTTGTAAGCTGTCAGTCAGTTGGAAGAAGGCATTTCTAACTCGTGTTGGAAACTGTCATCAAAAGTTTCCATTAAGGCAGATATTTCTGAGAAATCCATAAAAGCATCTTATGAGAGAAAACCCAGAAGACCAGATTAAAATCCTTAGTACCAGTCTCTTGGGACCTTTACTGACCCCTAACGTCTCTGTTGAACCCCATTTACACATTCTGAAGAGGCCTGAAACTAGAGCCAGTAGGAGAGAAACAATAAGCCAACATATTTCACCTAAGAGAGAACCAAGATGAGAGGTAAAGATGTCTTTAATTGGCAAAAAGTTGAGAATATTAATATTGGATTTTGTTGGTCATGTTATTAATTACATATTATTCAACAACTAGTGTTAAAGGGAAAGGTAAGAGAAAATAGAATTGTTTTATGTTAGTATCCTACCAAGTCCACCTCATCCAATAAGTCGGTATTCTTTTATAACATCAGTAAGTATCTTATTTTACATCTGAAAGGCAAAAAGAGTGGTATAATGAAAAGATCTCTCAAATTATAAAAGAAGAGATTGGAGTTTGAGTATCAGATTTCATCATTAGCTATGATGCCTCTCTGAGCCTTAATTTCCTCATATATAAAACAAAATCATCATTTCCCTGTCTGTTTCACTGAGCTTTTCTAATTTCTAGTTTTAGATTGTTTTATTTTTAATGTACTGAAATCTGTTGGGAAAAAATCCTGTCTATGATGCCATTTTAGACTGTAAAAGTATTCAGTGTAGTTATTATATCTCATCCATTACTCTCACCTTCTAGTCCCTGTATATGTGCTCTTCATCCATGAACCTACTATATTTGTTTTTTTGTGGGAAATTGGACCATATTTCTTCATTGTGTCTTGTTTCTGCATTCTGCATGTGTCATCTTTGATTTTGTTGAGTTTTGTCCTAAATTTTAAAAACTACAGCAACTTAGCCATTTACCAGGGGCAACAATTTTATATATATACTGATTAACCTCTGATTAATCTCTAAACACCTGGCATCCATTTCTTCCCTCTTCCGACCCCCACCCTCTCCTACTTCGCTCTCTTCCTCCCTTCTCTCTGTCTCTTTCTCTCTGTCCTTCCTCACTCTTGACTCCTTCAATATTCAACGTTACCTCCTAAAGGATTGAGAATGTCATCTGGAAAGATTCACTCCCCTCAATCTCTTCCTTGTCTACTTTTTTTCACCAAATTGTCTTGATTCTCCTTCAAAGTGATTTTGTAATCTATTTGTCCATCTTCTCACCTCACTATGATACTTTTGTATCTTACCTAAGTTGTTACCACAGATGATAATAGACTTTCTTATCTCTCAGTTTTCATACTCCAATATGTACTGATGTGATATTTCTAAAATGCACTACTAGTCCTGTCATAGCCTGGTTTAAAAACTTCGTATTTTTCCACATTATATTTAGGATGGTTTCCAGCTTCTTAGCATGCGTGACATTTGAGGCTGTTTACAATATGACTACTATTTGCCTTACCAACTTCATTTCTTGTCATTCTCTAGCTTCTTGTCAGATCGTTTTGCTCCTTTTCCCATGATATGCTACATACCTTCACATCTGTTGGTTTTTCCTCATGCTGTTCCTTCCACCCAGGTCCCAGTTGCCCATTCTTTTCTTATCCAGTTGTTAAATTCCTCTTCCTCATATTCTGATCAAATATAAAATATCCAATACCCTCCTTTACCAAGCTTTTCATATAACTTTAAGCAAAATTAATCACTTACAGCTGTGTTTCAATACACCTTCCAAATCCCCATTTCTCTTTAGTTGGTGATCTCTGTGTTTCCCTAGAGATCATCAGAGCCTGCAGACTGAAAATAAGTTTGTTCATCCTTTTAAACCCTTATGGCAAAGGAAATGCTCTGAGTTAGTTATTAAAATAGCTGATGTATTTTTAGGGTTTACTATGAACCAAACACTGAGGGCTTTACCTACGTTTTTCTTTTTTTAATCCCAGCAATACTCCACTGTTAATTTCCAGAAGGAAGAGACTTGGTTTATTCATTATAGGTACCCCAGCATTTGGAACAGTGCCTGGCATCTGCAGATGCTCAAGAATTCTTTGTTGACTGACGGAATAAAGTAATGAATGAATAAAACAGCTCTGCAAGGAATGGACTATCATAATTCCCATAGGGCAAATAAGGGACATGAAGCAAGTAAATTTAAGTGATTTGATTGTTACACATAAAATACGTTGTAGTTGAAAGCATGTCTGCTAACACCACAGTCAACACTTTTTTAAAAAATTGAGGTAACATTAGATTATAACATTATATAAGTTTCATGTGTACACATTATAGTTTGACTTCTGTATACACTATTGTGTGCTCACCACCAAAAGTGCAGTTTCTATCCATCACTGTACAGTTGAGCCTCTTTACCAGTTTCACCCTCCCTCTACCCCACTTCTCCTTGGTAACCACTAATCTGTTCTTTGTATCTACATGTTTGGTTTGGTTTGGTTTGTTCATTTATTTTTTTATTTTTTTATATTTCATGTATGATTAAAATTATACAGTATTTTTTTTCTCCTTCTGACTTATTTCACTTAGCATAATACCCTCCATCTACGTTGTTGCAAATGCCAAGATTTCACCATTTTTATGGCTGACTAGTATTCCATTGTGTGTAAATGTCTATATATAAATATATATGGACATTTATATATATCTCACATCTTCTTTATTCAACAGTTGAATATCTGTTGATGGACACTTAGGTTGCTTCCATATCTTGGCTATTGTAAATAAAGCTGCAATGAACATAGGGTTCAATGTATCTTTAAAAATACTGTTTTTTATTCTTTGAATAAGTAACCAGAATAGAATAGCTTTTTAAACTTTAAAACAATAGTGCTCTATCCACCTGGGCTGGGAAACGGCAATTATTTTAGAAGCAGCATTTGGAAAGGAGGCAGCACAGATATCAGTACCTACATAAAGCAAAACAAACAACAATAAAAGATACCACAACACTGCCACCAACACTCTAATCAGGATAAAGAAGATGTGGAAGATGTAGAAAGAAGAAGATGGAATATTACTCAGCCATAAAAAAATGAAATAATGTCCTTTGCAGCAATATGGATGGACCTAGAGATTATCATACTAAGTGAAGTAAGTCAGACAGAGAAGGACAAATATCATATAATATCATTTGTATGTGGAATCTAAAAAATGATATCAATACAAATGAACTTATTTACAAAACAGAAATAGACTCACAGACAGAAAACAAACTTATGGTTACCAAAGGGGAAAGGTGGGGGGAGGGATAAATTATGAATTTGGGATTAACAGATACACACAACTATATATAAACTAAACAGCAAGGACCTACTATATAGAGCACAGGGAACTATATTCAATATCTTATAATAACCCATATTGGAAAATAATCTGAAAAAGAATATATATATATATACATACATATATTATATATATATACATATATATATCTGAATCACTTTGCTGTACACCTGAAACTAACACAACCTTGTAAATCAACTATACCTCAATTTAGAAAAAAAAAGAAGTGAGATGTAATAGCTGCAGGGATTTTCAAGTGAATTTAATTAATGCCCATCAAACTTCAAAATTAGAGCAATGAGTGAGTAGGATTTCAGATACCGCTGCTACACCAAGGGAAGGTGCTTTGTAATTCATAGCATTCTATGTATCAAGTAAGGATCTGTGTGTCAAGTAAAGGCTGGGCTTTATGATAAAAATAGGCATTGTTCTTTCCACTGCAGTAAAAAATGTTTAATTGCATTTTAGCCGTATACAATAAATACATAAAAGATATATCTAATTATGCCTTCAAATATTTTACTGTTTTATACTCCTCAAATACTAGGATTTCCAAGCAAACTAGTAGAAACATTGCATAAAAAATATTATCTTTAAAAGGAAGAACCTATCTCACATATTTAGAGGTATTTGAAGTTTTCAGAGTTGAGTGCTATAAAAAAGAGATTTACTTTAAATTTATTTTAAAAAGCATGGAAATTCTAGTTGCTTATCAATAAAGTGGATCCCAGTGAAAAGCTATATTAATCAAGAGATAAAAGTAAGCTCCTTAGATACTGAAACTGCCAAAAAGTTTTTGAGAGGTGCCAGTTTTGTTATTCTTCTTTAAACACATTTGTGCCTTCAATAGCATAGTAGAATGATTATGATCACAGCTCCAGACCCAGAGCTGCATTAGTTTAAATCACAGCTCAGTCACTCAATGGCTGTAGTATTTCCAACAAGTCACTTAACCTCCCCGGGCCTCAGTTTACTCATTCGTGTAAAGGTAATAGTATAACTGCTAAAGGTTGTGAGGATTCAATGAATTAGAAGGCAAAGCACTTAGAGTAGTGTCTGTCATATGAAATCAGTTAGTAAATTTGGTTATTATTGATTTTGAAGGGGGGAAAATCAAGAGAGAAAAAAAATGTAGTTCTCATAACAATCCAAATCTCATCCAAATCTCTGCTTTTACCTACTCAGATTTGTTTATGCATTAACAAGTGAGATAATTTTACAAGTGAGGCACCGTGAAAGGTAGTGGGCATGCAGAAATGAATGCGAAGTGGGCCTTGTCCTCAAATGACAAGCCATACATACTCAACAATCTGTAGTAACATCGGCACTCAGAACGGTTCAGAACTGTTTACGAAACCTCCATGAAATTCTATCTGCTGACATGAAAATAGCATTCCATTAATTTTGATAGTACTCTAATCTCTTTTCTCTCTTATTCATAGCAGTCAGTGAAATGGGAAGAACATGCACTTCCTACCTGCTATCAGCGTTGTTCCTTATTTCATTCATATCTCCAGAATGAGGGGGCACTTAGCCAGGTCTCTGAATAATGACTCTCAAAGAACCTATGTAATAGTCTTATACTAAAATCAGGAATTTTGTCATTTCAGAGCAAAAGTTGGTTGTCTGTTCAAACTTTCAGCAATGCAGGTTGGGAAGCAGAGCCTATATTCTATGTAATGCCACCAATCTTGCAATTTAAACTTGGAAAGTTTGATGTGTGAGTCACGTTGGGCTTTTGGGTAGCGGCTCTTGGACTCTGTCAAAAGGGTGGCTTTCTCTTACCTGAAAACACAGAAGTAGAATTTGGTGCCTCAAGTCCAAGTCAGAGGGTTTCAACGGTGTGCTGTGTTCTTCTATGACAGGCCAGATCTTGAGGACATTTTATTGCATGAACCAGGAACTAGGAACTTATGTAACGCTGGCCAGGGACGTATTTTTCACAGCTCATCATAGCTTGTCCACGTCATACTTAAGATATTGTATGTTAGATTTGCTTTTGCCAAAAGCAAATCTCTGCATCACCAGAATTGTATTGTTTTCTCCTCTCTGCATCACCAGAATTGTATTGTTTCAGGACTTCCTCTATGGTGTTGGGATTTTATATAGTATCATAATTTTTGTGCATTCTGTGAATTTTAAACTTGGTTACTTTGTAGAATAAGGGCATAGGGAATGTTGATGCAAAATACACTAAGGACATCCAAAATTCTCCTTCACCCACAAAATGATATAATCACACATGAGGTCTGTATAAAAATTCTTTCTACAGAACAGGGAGAGGTCTTGCATTTCACATTTAGCTACCACTGAGAATATGCTAAAAGCTTTTTCTCAAACTGTCATTTCTACAAATGTCAGGCTTACAGACACACCATGCTCCAGAAACTCACTTTAATTTTCATAATAACTAAGAGCTTGTCACGTGCTAAGTCTTTGGAACTATTTTCTACTCAATTCTGCAGTAAAGAAAACAGGAAGCTCTCCCCAAGTCTCTTCTATTTTCCTCCCCATGTCCCACAATCAAAATACACTATTTTATATCACACAAAAAATGTTTTGAGTATTTTAGGTCTCCTATGATACATTATTTTGTGTGATTTTATTCCCATTTCTAGAGGCTTCTTTTGCCTTGTTCCTTAATAGCAGCTTCTTATTAGAAACATAACTCTGTCTCTCTCCTGAAAAAGCATGAAATTTCTGTATTAATATTTATTTTGCAAAGGAAAACAAGGTATTAAGGAGAGACTATGCCAGCTTTACATGTGGATAATGTCCAGAATCTTATGTATAAGTCATCAGTTTCCATGTAGTTTTGATATTTTTCTTCTTATGACTTCTAGAGAACACTGGTTTAAAGATTAGGTACCTCCTCTTTCTTCCTGGGGATGAAGATTAAATAAGGAGCAATATTGATCCTGAGTTTGTATTTCTGAGAATTTTAAGGCTTTATGCCCTTAATTAAACATTGCCGTTAGGGGAACAGATACTCCTGAGTTACAGGCAATTATGCACAAGTGGTTTTATTTACAAAGCAATAGGTGGCATATGTTTTAGGAATGTTACCATGACATTGCTTCTCAATTCCTGGTTTGAATCTCTTCAGTATCTTCAGTGACTACCGAGGGACCATCTGCTAGCCCATCGCCTATAACCAAAGTCTGGCTCCTGGGAAAAGGTGAACCACCACAAATAGGACAGCCATCAGTTGCAGATGGCATTCATAGACAATATAGGTATTTTAAGAAGCCATCTGATGAAGAATCTTGGCTTGGCAAGCAGATATTCTATCCCAGTAGTTTGAATCTACAGTGAGTGATGCAAAGAGTCAGGGTCAGAGACTACACCATTCCAGGGGCAGTGGAGGTGGCAGCAGCATCTTTGTTCAGTGGCAGCAGTGGCAGCAACCCCCTGCTGTCCAGTGTCATGTTACATTGTGACAGTGGTGGAAGTGACAATGTTAGTGTCATTCTCACCAGCTTGTTCTGAGGCCTGAATTTGGTGGTGTTTCTGGCCACTCAGTTTTCCTTTAGTTCCTTAGACTTAGCTTAAAACTTCACCCAGCTCATGGATTCTGGAAACCAGCCAATACACTTGTAACACATTCATTTCTGCTAAAGGAATATTGCAACACGTTGGAGCAGGTCTACTCAAACAATCTGCAGTGAAGAACCAGATTTTTTTAATCTGGAATTTTTAATTCCAAATCTGTCACAGATTGATCCTATGCTGAATTAAAAGGGCGGGAACTATATTACCAGGAAAATGGAATTAAGAAAAAAATACATAGAAAATCCTGAGCCCCACTTTTTATTACTAGATTCATTAGACCTAAAATTCAATGTTGCAGTAATGTTCAATGGCTGTAAACATTGCTTTTTTTTTTTTACATCTTTATTGGAGTATAATTGCTTTACAATGGTGTGTTGGTTTCTGCTTTATAACAAAGTGAATCAGTTATATATATACATATGTTCCCATATCTCCTCCCTCTTGCATCTCCCTCCCTCCCACCCTCCATATCCCACCCCTCTAGGTGGTCACAAAGCACCGAGCTGATCTCCCTGTGCTATGCGGCTGCTTCCCACCAGCTATCTACCTTACGTTTGGTAGTGTATATATGTCCATGCCTCTCTCTCACTTTGTCACAGCTTACCCTTCCCCCTCCCCATATCCTCAAGTCCATTCTCTAGTAGGTCTGTGTCTTTATTCCTGTCTTCATTTCTAACTGGTTACTCTCAATTTCTGTGCTTTTCTCACTGTCCACCAGAAACTGGCTGTTCATGGACTGGCAGACCACCATTCCATAGTACTGTAGTGAGAGGACAAAATTTAACACTGAGCCTGAAACACACTTCTAAATATTTAACAAATGTGAAAGAAAGAGGGAAAGGGATAAGGAGGAGGGGAATAACAAGTAAAGAGAGGAAGAGAGAAAGTTGAAGAACCATAGGATTAAAAAAGTTAAAGGACTGGAACCAAAACTATAATAGACATTGATAGGCACCTGAGACAGAAGAGTTCACTAGTACCCTAATGAGATGATTGGGTCAGGATTAATACTCAGTGTGGTTATGTAGTTATATCTAGAAATATATCTACATCTTCCTACTATCATCTTACTTTGGTCTCCCCAAATGTACACGTTTTGTTGGCAATTGACACATGACTTTAATTCAGAACAACTCCCAGCTTCCCCAGAATCTCTTCTCATGTATTTCTGAGAGTTCTCACCTTGTGTCTCATTCATGCTCATGCTCATGACTAGATATGGTGGGGTATTTTCATTAGTAATTTATGCATGAGGAAAAATATATCCTTGGGAGAGTAACTATACCAACACAAGCCTGATCCAGCAACCAAATCTCAGATGGGTAGAACTAACAAAGCTGAGAACAGTTATGCCTGTTGCTTATGCCTGGGTGATTGTTTGAATCCTAGAAAGAAGATTATAAGTAAAATTTAAAAGTCTTGTTTAGTAAACACAAGACATTGTGAAATAAACACAACACTTTGCTCCTCTTTGAAAAAATGTGCAGGAAAGCATTCTCCTTATCTTTCCCCCACAGAATACTGTAAAACTTTGACACCTTGAAGACTGGGTACACAGTAGGGGTGACTACTACAGGCAGAGATATTCTGTGGGTCCAGCAATGTCCAAGAGAAAGGAGAGAAGTGCTCAGATTAATGGTACTCTTGACTGAGGTGGGGAATTCCAGCTGAAATAGCGTCTTCCCGTTGATGAGACAAGTAAAATGATGAGTTTGAGTGGGAGAAGAGAAAAGAAATAAGGTACATCAATAGGGGCTGACCAGTCTTGTTTGTAAACCTACCCACTGAAGATTAGAACATAAATAGATGGGGTGGGGAGAAATTTGTCCAAGTTTCTCATTCCATGGTTTTTGGTTTCAGTGCCTGTATCTGTCTATCTACCTATCTATCTACCTATCTATCTATATATCTACCTATCATCTAAAATTTTATTTTTAAAGTCTTATATTAGAAGACTGACAGATATTATTAAAAAGAGGTCTTTGAATTTTGTGGAACCAACTGATATACACAGTCAACATGCCATGTGTAGAGTGGGAAAATCAGGGAAGCAATACAATGTGCATGGCGTACCTTGCAAACCAGGTTAGTTAGCGTATGCTGTTCCTTATACATACAAATATTTTGTCTTGTAATGTCCTAGATAATTACAGTTAAAACTGATTGAAACATACATGTAACCAAAGGGCCTGGCAGTCTGAACATATACTGGTACTGAGACAGGTTTGGACATGCGTGATCAAGTAATGGTGACATGGGCTTCCAGGAGGCAGTTTTCATGAAGCAGTTTGGCGTTGCCCTTAAACTCTGACAAAAATAGTGTAGGGGAAAAAAGGTGGCCCCAAAATGCTAAACACGAGGAGAAATCCCTAGTCATTATAACAATCGAAATATCTCCTCACAGATTCCCAAATGCCTCCTTGAAGAAACTTTTATTTCTCCTTTATTCTACATATCCAGCTCTCTTAAGAGACAATGTGTAAATCTATGGTGTTTAAAGATTACTCAATATGATGATAGTTAATACTTATTGAGCACCTATTCTATGCCACCATTGTGCTAAGCCCAACACCTACATATTTCATTTATTTCTCTCAGAAAACTTTAAATTTCATGTCATTATTTTATTCATCTTACAGTTGAGTAAACTAAGGTTACAAATGTGAGGTAAATTGCTTAAATCCATACAGCTGGCAAGTGTTTAGTGTTTACATCTGAATACTGGATATCAGAGTACATAACCTGTAAAATGATCTTTAAAGGACAATATACTTCACTTAACATCAGTGGGGAAGATAAGGGCTGAAAAGGGAAAAGCATCAGAGCATTCCTTTCAGATGTTCCTTGAGTATACATACACCTTTACCAAAACACATGCTTTTAATATGAGCTGGGGATACTCTGCTGGTTTGAGCTTCAGGAAACCAGTAGGGCATTGAAGTTATGAGAGCAGAACTGGAAAATAACAGATTCTATTCAAATTCTGGCTCTTCTTGATTTTAGGCAAAGTTATTCAAACTGCTTTGCTTTCATTTTTTTTTCACCTGTGAACATAGTAAGGGAGAGAAAACTTAAACTAGTGGGAAAACTATGACTGAAAGTCACAGCCCTGAGACATAGGACCTTAAAAGCCTGAGACTTAATTGGAAGATTATAGAATGCTCCCTCTCCTCCACGTCTGACCACCATTCCAACAGCACTCTGGTATAACAGGGTGGATTACAGCTGAAAGAGCTGCAAGCCATTCTCCCTGAGGTGAATTTAGGGAATCTCAAATAAAGAGGGGAGACAAAAATCAAAGACATTAAGGGAATTTGAGGTCTCTGACACATAACTACAGCAAACATTAAGCACAGCTGAACTTCTAGCACAGTTAACATAAATTCTCACATTAACGTTTATTTACCTCAGCTCCTATTACCCAATTACAATATGTCCAACTTTCAACAACAACAACAGAAAGACTTAAAGGCATGGCAAAAAATAAGAAACATACAATTTGAAGAGACAGATTGATAATCAAAACCAAACTCAGATATGGCACAGAAAATGGAATTATCAGATAGAATTTTAAATAACCATGATTAATATCGTAAGGTCTCTAATGGAAAAAGTAGAGAACATGCAAGAATGGATAGGTATATTCTATTCACACTTCTTTAGAAAATTATGACAAAGAAAAATCTTGAAAGAAACCAGAGGAAAAGAACATCTCCATATAGAGAAACAAAGCTAAGAATTACAATGGACTTCTCATCTGAAACTATGCAAGCAAGAAGTGATATTTAATTATTGAAAGAAGGAAAAAAATTGAGTATTTTATATCCAACAAATTCACTCAACAGGGAAGGAGAAAAAAAATTTCTCAGTGAAACAAAAACTGAGGGAATTTTCAGCAGACCTCTCTGCAGGAAATATTAAAATAATTTTTTTAAAATTTTTATTTAATTAGTTAATTTATGTTTGGCTGCGTTGGGTCTTTGTTGCTGCATTTGGGCTTTCTCTAGTTGCGGCGAGCAGGGGCTACTCTACATTCCAGTGTGTGGGCTTCTCATCATGGTGGCTTCCCTTGTTGTAGAGCGTAGGCTTCAGTAGTTGTGGCTCACAGGCTTAGTTGCTCTGTGACATGTGGAATCTTCCCAGACCAGGCTCGAACTCATGTCCCCTGCATTGGCAGGCAGAGTCGTAACCACTGCACCACCAGGGAAGTCCTAAAAGAAATTCTTTAGGAAGAAGAAAAATAATATAGATCAAAAATTATGATCTACATGAAGAAAGAAAGACCATTGGAGAAGGAAAAAAAAATGAAGGTAAAATAAAATCTTTTATTAATTGATCAAAAAAAAAAACTGCTTGTTTTTACAATGCAATAGTAAATAGTTTTTACAGTAATAGTAAAAATATATTGGGTGACTATTACATATGAATAAATGAAATAAATTATAACAATGTTAGAAGAGACAGGAGGAAGGAATTGGAAATAATTAATTATGATACCTGCACTAGATAATAAAGTGGAATAGGTCATTTGAAGTTTGATGCAGATTAATTTAAAATGGATACTGTAAGCTCTAGAGCAACCACTAAGTTAAAAACAAAAAGTTTAACTGATACTAAGAAAATATAATGAAGTCATATAAAATTCTTAATTAAAACCATAGAAGGTAGGGAAAGAGGGGTTAAAAAAACAAACAAGAAAAAGAAGCAATGGATAGAAAAGAGTTGCAAACATAGTAGATATAAATTCAAATACACATAATTACTTTAAGACTTAAAAGACAGAGACTGTTAGTGTGGATAAAAAACAACACCCAGCTATGTGTCACCTAAAAGAAGCACTATTTAACCATAAAGACTTGTGTTAAAAATATATATGCCATGTTAACCCTAATGTTTGAGAAATGCTAAAGTAGCTATATTCATTTCAGACAAAATAGACTTCACAACAAAGAAGGGATAAAGAAGGGCATAAATAATGATAATGTGGTCAATTCTCCTGAAGACATAACAACACTAACAAGAGTGTGTGAAACTACATGAGGCAGAACTGGGTGAAACTAAAAGGAGAACTAGACAAATGCACTACTGCAACTGGAAATTTCAATATCTCTCTGTAAGTAAATGACAGATAAAGCAGGCAGATAATTAGGATATTAACAACCTAAGCATCACTATTTTTAACTTTACCTAATTGGCATTAATAGAATATTCCATTCAACAACAGCAGAATACACATTCTTTTCAAGCTTGTGTGGTGCATTCCCCAAGATAAATTGCATTCTGAATGTATATTATGGTAATATAGACCTTAACAACTGTAAAAAATAGAAATTACAGAAAATATATATTTTAGACCACTATAGAATTAAATTAGAAATCAATAACATAAACATAACCAGAAAATTCCCAAATATTTGGAAATTAAGCAACACACTTTAAATAACACATTCATCAAAGAATAAGTCTCAAAAGAAATTTTTCAAAATTGAAGTAAATGAAAATAGAAATACAAATATTAAAATTGGTGGGATGCAGCAAAAACAATGCTGCATCCCACCAATTAGGGAAATTTATAGTATTAAATGCATGCATTTAAAAAAAAAGAAAATCAAACATCAATAATTTAAGCTCCTACCTTAGGAAACTACACAAAAAAGGGCAAATTTAGCCTAAAATAGGCAAAAGAAATAATATAAAAAGTATAGGAGAAAATAATGGAGAAAATTAATGAACCCAAAAGCTGGTTATCTGAAAATATCAATAAAACTTATGACTCCAGCCAGCCTAATCAAGAAAAAAAGAAAGAGAGAAGACATAAATTGCTAATATCAGAAATGAAAGTGGGGTTATCATTACTGAGTCCATGGAAATTCAAGGAATAATGGAATAATATGAACAATCTGTTATGTTCATACATTTGAAAACTTAAATATATGGACCAGTTTCTTGAAAGCCAAATGTATAAAAACTTACAAAAGAAGATATAAATAACTTTAATAACCCTATATTTATTAAGGAAATTTAATTGATAATTTAAAACCTTCCAAAATGCAAAACACCAGGTTCAGAGGATTTCACTGGTGAATTCTACCAAATATTTAAAAAAGAAATTAGCTCTCTGCTCCTCTCCGTTCGACAGACGTATCTTTCTTGCAGTGCCAGCTGCGTCCCTGAGACAAGATGGTGAAGGTGGGAGTGAACGGATTTGGCCGTATCAGGAGCCTGGTCACCAGGGCTGCTTTTAACTCTGGCAAAGTGAACATTGTCTCCATCAACGACCCCTTTGTGGACCTTCATTACATGGTCTTCATGTTCCAGTATGATTCCATGGCAAGTTCCATGGCAGTCAAGGCCGAGAACGGGAAGCTTTCATCAATGGAAAGGCCATCACCATCTTCCAGGAGTGAGATCCTGCCAACATCAAATGGGGTGATGTTGGTGCTGAGTATGTGGTGGAGTCCACTGGTGTCTTCACTACCATGGAGGAGGCTGGGACTCACTTGAAGGGTGGAGCCTAGAGGGTCATCATTTCTGCCCCTTCTGCTGATGCCCCCAGGTTTGTGATGGGCATGAACCATGAGAAGTATGACAACCACCTCAAGATTGTCAGCAATGCCTCCTGCACCGCCAACTGATTGGCCCCCCAGCCAATATCATCCATGACCACTTCAGCATTGCAGAGGGATGGGCTACATCCTGGGCTACACTGAGGACCAGATTTTCTCCTGTGACTTCAACAGTGACACTCACTCTTCTACCTTCGATGCTGGGGCTGACATTGTCCTCAACGATCATTTGTCAAGCTCATTTCCAGTTAGGAAAATGAATTTGGCTACAGAAACAGGGTGGTGGACCTCAGGGTCCACATGGCCTCCAAGGAGTAAGAGTCCCTGGGCCACCAGTCCCAGCAAGAGCATGAGAAGAAGAGAGGTTCTCAGCTGCTGGGCAGTCCTTGCCCAAGCTCCAACCACCAACACATTGAGAGTTTCCCAACCTCCGCACAGTTTCCATCCCAGACCCCCTGAAGAAGGGGAGGGGCTTAGGGAGCCCTACCTTGTCTTGTCATGTACCATCAATAAAGTATACTCTTTGCAGAAAAAAAAGAAAGAAATTATATCAAATAATACCATACTTCGCAATCTCTTCCTGAAAACAAAGGCAGAAGGAACACTTCCTAGCTCAATCTATGAGGCAAGACATTGCCTTTGATGAAGATTCTTTGCTTGAGCAAACTTAAGTCAGGCTTCTGAACCTTCTCCTAAGCCTATTTGTACACTTCTCTATAAAATCCAGTTTTAGCAAGAACCCTGCTAAGTCACTTTAACCAGAACTCCCCCACCCTTGAAGTCTGATTACCAATTTTAAGACTACTATAAAGCCATAGTAATTGGTGAAAGAATGGACATATACATCAATGGAACAGAATAGAGAGGCCAGAAATAGATCACACAACTGTAGTAAATTAGTTTTTGATAAGGGTGCAACGATAACTCATTGGAGAATGAAAGTATTTTCAATAAACGGTGCTGGAGCAATTGGACAACTATACACTGAAAATTAACCTAGATCTTATGTCACACAAAAAATTAACTCAATATGGACTGCTGATCTAAATATAAAATGCAAACTATGAATTTTCTAGAAGAAAACAAAAGAAAGTATATGTGGCCTTGAATTTAATGTTTTTAGATATAACACCAAAATTACAGTCCATGAAAGAGAAATTTTGATTAAGTTGGACTTTATAAAATTTAGAAACTTCTGCACTGTGACATGCTTTGGTAAGAGAATGAAAAGACAAACTACAGCCTTGGAGAGAATATTTGTAAAAAGTATATCTGATAATGTACTTGTGTCTAAAATATAGGAAAAAAAATTAGAACTCAATAAGAAAACAACCCAATGAAAAGATGTTTAAAATATCTGAATAGACACCTCACCAAAGAAGATATGCATATAACAAGAAAGCATATAAAAAGATGGTCAACATCATATGTCATTAGGGAATTGCAAATGAAACCATAATGATATACCAATGCAACCTATTAAAGTAGCTAAAATACAAAAGAACTGCTGGTGGAAAGGCAAAATAATACAGCCATGTTGGAAGACAGTATACCAGTTTCTTTCAACGCTGAACCTAGTCTTACCATACATTTCAGCAATCACACTTCCAGGTATCAATCCAACTGATTTGAAAACTTTTATCTACACAGAATTCTGCACACCAATGTTTTCAGCAGTCTTATTTATAATTACCAAATCCTGAAAGTAACCAAGGATTACTTCAGTAGGTAAAATGATAAATAAACTATGGTACATTCATACAATGGAATGTATATTCAGTGATAAAAAGGAATGAGCTATCAAACCATGTGAAAACATAGATGACTTTTAAATAACAAGTTGTTCAGATCAAAAACAAATGGAAACCAGTCTTCAAAATTCCCTGCTCAGAAAAAAACAGTTTAGTCATACAAACCAAGCTTAACTTAGCTTCGTTTGCAAGACTAACTTGACTTGGGTCATTTCTCATTATGCCTCTGGAAATCATAAGAAAAATTTAGATATCTGAAATAAATAGATATATATGTATGTGTAACTGAATCTCTTTGCTGTGCACCTGAAACTAACACAATGTTGTAAATCAACTATACTTCAATAGAAAAGAAAGAAAAATTTAAGCTGCTTCCCAAAATGGATATGAGGTAATCACTAACCAATTCCCTATCATTTAAGAAAATTCTAATATTATAATCAATCACTGTGAAGAATAAACAGTCATTGCTTCCCACTGTGTAAACTGCTTTGTAACAATATATACTGAGCCTCACTCCATGTATTGGTTTGCGCGCTCTTGGTTCATGAATTGTCTTTGTTGTGTGTGCAAAATAAACTTACTAATTACTACTTCTGTGATTCATTGGTTTTACTTCTGTTATTTATGAACTTTTGACAAAATTAAAGAAGGAAGTTTATATAGAAAAGGTTTCATCATTGATGACTCATTTATATGACATTTTAGAATAGGCAAAATTGTAGAGGCAGTAAATAGATCAGCTGCTGCAAGAGTTTGGGGAAGAGGGGCTGAATAATTGAAGCCCACAGGATTATTTATAGTAGTGAGACTATTCTTTGTAACACTGTAATGGTGGATGCTTGGCACTCTACATTTGTCAAAACCCACAGAGCAGTTTGGCACAAAGTGTGGACCTTAATGTATGCAAAAAAAAATCATTCAGGAGGTTGGGGGTTTCCTGTGATAGAATGAAAAATGTGACACAAGACTCTAACTGTATTAAAAATATATGACATACCCTCACTGAATGGAGTGAGGGAAAAGGTGTTGCCCTAAGTAACTTGGGAAATGAAGGGAAAATGTGAGTAAAGACAAAGGAACTACACAGAAGCACTGTGTTCTAGTTAATAAAGTTGTTTTCCATGAGGGTGCAGATTAACAATTCTGAAAGCACTATATATGTATACTGGAATTGAACAAATAGGTAAATGGATGGTGTTTCTCACTTTGAAGTGGGAGTTTATAGACGTGCAAGGGAAAAGGCTAGAATGATCCATTTGGTAATGGATTAGAGTTGGAGACATCAGTATGAATTCATGTTTAGATTAACATAGATAAAGATAGTTACATACAGGGATAATTATAGATGTGTATATATACCTGGACAAGTATATACACATATATTTCCATACTCTGTCATCTCTCAGGGCCTAAAAAAACCCTTCAGTAGCAACAAGCACATCTAACACCCAGATCTTGGTTTCTAATACTATTCTTCAGTAAAAGGAACCAGAGCTCTTTGGAGAAATGACTGACTCTAGGGCTGGGGCAGGGAATATACAAGGTGAGTTAACTGACAGAGCTCTCAATGACTCAAGTGGAAATTATTTGAACAAATAAATAAAGTAATAGATTATAATCCAAAGTATAAAATAAATTTTCATGAGTCTATAAGTGATTAAAAAAATAAATACTTGGGAGAGAATAGACAAATCTGTTCATATATATTTCAAATAATTTATGTAGATATACCACTGATGATAAACGGGAATACAATTCTCCACTTCTTCAATGTGGATTTGGCATACTGATTACTCTCCAAATAGTACAGTATTGAAAGAGGGAAAGGTGGGAAACATAACTATACAGTATAGAAACGTTAGAAACACCACTTCAGCCAGACGATCAAGGTTAACATCCACAGTGATGGGTCATGTTTATAGTATGTACCCAATAGATGATGTGATAATAATAATACTTTACATCTGTGTTCTCTCCCTAAGCCCATTGCCCCAGTCTAATTCTGAGAAATACATCAGACAAATCCCAACTGAGGGACATTCAACAAGCTACCTGACCAGTATTCCTCAAAACTCAAGGTCATCAAGGACAAGAAAAGTATGAGGAACTGTAACATCCAAGAGGAGACTAAGAAGACATGACAACTAAATGGATTGTTATATCCTAGAAAAAGAAAAAAAGGATATTAGGTAAAAACTAAGAAAATCTGAATAAATTGTAAACGTTAGTTAATAATAATACATCAACATTAGTTCATTAATTACAACAAATGTACCATACTAATGTTGGATATAAATATAGAAGAAACTGAGTCCAAAATCTTTCTACACAATTTTAAAATCCAAAATTTCTTAAAAAAATGTTTTTAAGATTTAGAATAATTTCATTTGGTGGCAAAACATTACCTGTTTACCATCTTCATTTATCCCACTTTAGTGTAAATACTTATATATTTTAATTTGGAAATATTATTGTATGATTGCAGTGTCCTGCTCTAAGCCCTTCCAGAGGGATTACAAAATATATGGCGTATGTATCCTATTGCCTTTCTATAATCCAAAATATTTGGACTTCCAGAACTTATTTCTCCCCGAGGGTTTTGGTCAGTAATTATGAATTTTCAGGGTCTATTCCATTGCATTATGTGAGAATCATACAAGATAATTCACATGACAGACTTAATCCAGTACCTGCCACATAATATACATCCAGTAATAATTTACAATTGTTATCATAGTTGCATTTTCTAACATTCCGTGAATTAAACAAAGTTTCTTCTCTGTAGCCTGAAATCCTAGGTGGTCTCAGCTCTTTGGAAACGTTGGAGGAGATCTGGTACCTAAAAACAAGAAATATACTTTGCCAATGAGGACCCATTCCCACAATTATATATACCTTCATTATGTGGACATCAGACAGATATTGGCTTGTGTCCATGCAATTTAAGCCTCCTTGCCATTGATCGGATCTGTGTAATAATGCGATCGATTAGTTGCACTGTGCTGAGCTGAAAGATGTCCCAACACAGTGGCTTAATTTCCAGCTCACAAATTATGCTTTCTTCACAGATTTTAATGTGCTTTCACATGTCCTAATCCTAAATCTGTGAGGTAAAACACATGTCATCATGGTCTCTCTGCTCTTGTTTTTAGTGATATAATTGTGTCCTAACAGCTCTTCTTTCCCACAAGAGCTTTAAGTGAATAGAAAGCAGAATGAATCCATCTCGAGATCATCACCTTGTTTTGGTGGTGATCCAGGTGGCACCAGATTTATTTTCATTTAGAGATAACCAAACACAGTGAGGACATACACATTGTTGTCCTTTTTTGGAACCTGACTCAGATGCTTCCTTTGCTTCCTGTTTGGAAGCCCTGGTGGTCAGGGGGACTTGATATTGACCCAACACCCACACTTATCATCCAGTTGCCAAGAGTGGCCTGACTAGGGGACAGATTTTCCACATGTTTTTGACTGAACGTGGCAGTCCTGGTGTGCATGATTCTTCCTGCTCTGAAAACAAAATTCCTTTATTATGACTCTTTTCTTTCTTCCTTTGTGCTGATTGCCTTTTCACTATTTTCTCTGGTTTGCTATCTTTCCCTTGTTATTTAGTCACATTTTGACTTTAGGGCTCCCTCCATTCGGGAGTGAGCCCCCTTCAATATTTTCTTTTGAGAGAAGACGTTCTCTGGGAAATAAGGTGGGTGTTGACCTTATTTCTTAAAGATTGGTTAATTAGAGAAGGTCTAATTTTCTAATTGAGAAACTGTGCCCTTCAGACAGTTTTAAATGAATTATACAATTTTTTATTGTATTGGCTATACATGTGTATTACAGTAATAGAGAAGCTATTCACCTGGAAGACCAATCGCATGTCCATGTCTGCAATGTGAGGCCACAATGGTTTTAGCAAGTTGTACATGGAAACAGAGGAAGGAGCAACTACATGGATTGCTTTTAGTCCAATGACCATAACTCCTCCTTCTCTATGCCTCTTAAGCCCCTCCTCTATTCGATAGTTGGGAGTCTGACATTTTACTCAGTAGAACTTTAACCTAGGGCTTTGACACCTGTTATAAGTTATGTATTATTTAGAGTGAATGTGAATCTGAAAGTAAGCTTTAAAAAGTAGAGGAAAGAGGAAGTAAGAAGACATGGGGGCCTGAGTTGGTAGAGGTGGCATTGCCAAGAGTGAGGGAGGAGGTGATGGAAGGAAAGTTGGGGACGTAAATACCTGACTGCTTATTTTAAAACATGATGTCAGTCTACACTTCTGAAATTACCTTTGTTATCTGGCAAGCTTTATTTTTCTCCCACTTTCAGCTAAAAAAAAAGTATCTGTAAGTCATCCCAACAAGATCTGTTTCTGAAAGCATAGATTATTGCCTTTAAAGGGAGAAAAAAAAAAAAAAGACCATTACACTTGTAAGTGGCCTGAAAGTCTTCAATGTATTCAAAATTGTACCAGTAACTAAACCTGGGTCTAGACTTCAAATATGTGGACTGTTGACGATTATCAGTTTGGGTACATCTGGAGCTGCTTCAGTGATTTGCTATTATTATTCATTATTTTCTCTCTGTTCCCTTTTGGGTACAAAGAGGATCTTAGCTTTTTCCCTGTCTTTGATCTTAGTCTCCTCTGCAAATAAGACTACATGTGAAAAAAAAAAAAAGAATTTCTGTAAAAGAAAGAGTTGCCATCACTGCTAAAATCACATAAATAGTTAAATTAAAAATTCAGTCAATTATCCAGATAATTCATGTGAAGGAGCACCTTAGCCTTTGAAATTATTAGGTTAATGGCCATGGTTCTTTTCATTTTCCAAGAATAGATAAATTGTGGTGCCTGTTATAAAACTTTAATGCTCTTTTTTCAAATTTAACATTTCCTGTCAAAAGATTTTAGTTATGGATTAAAAAAGTCATACACCAAACCATATGATAAATTAAATTTGGTGATTTAAAAACTGAAATGTTGCTGTGATGGACAGATTGTTTAACAGGAAGATAAGATTTTGCCAACGCAAGAGAGAGGTCCCATGAGCATCTTTTTGGAAGCAAAGCATCTGTTCAGTTGGTTTATTTTTCTTCTTTTTAGATCTACCAAAAAGTAACTTTTTCAAGTGAAGTTCCAAGAGAGCTCTTAAAGGTCCACATCTCTGTTCATTTGTCCTTTGGAATTTCTGTTAATTTTTAGAGGGGATTCAGAAAGGTCTATAAAAAACATTTTTCAGTTTTAATTATTGTAAAAAATTCAAATGCCAAGATTAGTCCCCTTTGCTGCCACCTGTTGTTCTACCAAGGAAATGACTCACTGGTAATACTTTTTTTTTTAACCTAAATTACTCATCAAAATCATTATTTCCAATATTAAGATGAGATTCTCTTCTTGATACTTTTTTCTACAGGAAATCTTTTCATCTCTAACAGTTGGGGAAACAGGTTTTCAAGTACTCACTCATGACCATGCAGAGATTTAGATTTTCCTCTTGGCATATGCAGTAGACATTTGAGAAGGTTGAATAGACAAAGAACAAAGAAAGCCTGATTCCTAAACAAGCTCATCATACCCAAAAGAGCTTGTAAGCTAGTCTTTGTAAAGTAAAAGTGTTTAATTTAATGGCAGCACTCTTAGCCCTGTAAGTAAAATTTAAATTCAAGATCTCCTTCCACCCCCTCAGTTGCTGTGTATTGGGCACATGGTTAAAAACTGGAAATACAGACATGAATGTAACATGGTCCCAGACTTTGAGCATTTCAGAATTTAAAAGAGAAGATAGATTATATTGAGAGAAGGAAGTCCCTTGTTCATGTCGATATAGGATGCATTGGTGAAGAATCAGATAATCAAGATAGGAGACATTGATGGCAATCCTGTTTTGAAGTAACAACAGTGGTGATAGAAATGGAGAAGATGCAATGAAAGAGATAATTTAAAGATTGAGACTTGGTGACTAAAAGGTTTGGGAGAAAGACCATTTTATGTTCAGAGTGAAGCAAGTTGGAAGGGGGTGTTGGCTGCCAGGAAAAATGGTTTTTTAGCTGTGTTTCACTTACCAGGAGATCCATAAAACTACTCAACTATCTGAAATATAACCACCTCCCAAAAAACAAACCATGATAATAAACAAACAAATAAAAATCATACGGCAAACAGTTGAGTAGCTCCAAAATAGATATGACAAAGGTATCTTAAATTAAGCTCTTACATTCTATCCATAGTAGGATATTTTTGTCTCTGGCTAAGATGATATTAACTCTTATTTTAGAAACAATTTTAACTTAATTAAAATTTTAATGCATGGAAGATGAGAAGCGGGAAATTAGGATGAGGAACAAGGTTCGGGAAATCATTTCTGGAGGCAGACATACTGGGAGCTGTAAGAGTCATGGCTGAGAGTTTAACTTTCTAAATATTTTAGATTTTGGATTTTTAAAATTTCACCTAACTTCATGTTTCAATATCACCCTCTTGCCTTTCTCAGAATCTTTTACCATTCACCTTGGCCTTAGATTGATGCTTCAACCAGGAGAGTTCACTTTGTGAATGTCCTGACTTGAGTTGGCGAGGGGTCTCCTGGGAAGAGTGCTGGGTTGACTGTTTCTTAGGTACTGGCCCATTGCATAATGGCCAACCACATCTTAACAACAACACAACAAAAATAATGCAAACATTTATCACTAAGTAGGTGCCAAGCACTGTTTTAAAGCTTTACATATCATTAATTTATTGGATCCTCCCCATTACCCTCGGAGGTAAATGCTATCCTTAAGCCTGCTGTACAGATAAGGAATAGAGCACAGAGATCACACAGATAAGGAGAGGTGGATCCAGGATGCAAATCCAGAAAGTCTGGGTCCAAAGCCCATGCTCTTACCCACTACACACTACGCACTACAGCTTCTTAACGATGACAGCTGGTAAAGAGCTTTTCCAAAGGGAATAGGATTATATTAGTCTCAAAGTATGCAAAGTGTAGACAGCTAAAGCTAAAGATACTATGTCAAGGCTGGTATTTTGTGTTCTAAACCATCCTTTCGCTTATGGTGAAAACAGTTTACACTATGTTTTTCTCACAGAATTGACTTTACAGGTAGATATATTAATTCAATGAATTAATCTGTCTCAGTAAATAGACTATACATCTACATGCTAGTGCTATGTGTTGTTCTTGCCAAATGACTCCTCATAATTTTCAGGGTTAATAAATATTTTATTGAGCACCCTCTGCTCCCCAATTTCTGATTAACATGTTATATTTCTTTAGGTGGATTTCCACATACATTATAAATACTAAATTACTCTTTATATATATGGAGTACCATATGATAAAAATATGATAGAAATAAAAGGAATGCAAATCGGAACATATTAGTACACAGCATAAATTCATTGTTCCTTTAGTTTTTCCCTGCTAGATTATCTAAACTACAAAACCAATAATTGTTCATTTTATTTACTTATTTATTTATTTATTTTTTATTGGCATACAGTTGATTTACAATGCTGCATTAGTTTCAGGTGTACAGCAAAGTGAATCAGTTATACATATACACATTCTTCTTTTTTTTTAGATTATTTTCCCATATAGGCCATTACAGAGTACTGAGTAGAGTTCCCTGTGCTATACAGCAGGTTCTTATTAGTTATCTATGATGACTGCTCATTTTAAAGAGGAAGCTAAAGCGAGATTTATTAAAAAGTAAACATCTTTTTCTCTTTTTTCTTCAATTTCTACTCATCTGAGTTATCTCGTATTAACAGCCTGGCCTATGAAAGACAGGGAAAGAAGAGTGGCCAGTGAAAAAACAAAAACAAAACACAAAATCAATCTAAACTGATACCAAAAAAGAAAAAAAAATTCTCCCAACATTTGTGACGTATCCACTCAACTAAAATTGTGTGTGTGAAAGTGCTCAGAGAGGGAATAAAGACATACACCCCACACATGCCCACACCCACACTTATATTTCTCTTGTTTATCAGGAATATTCCCGATAGATTGCCTAGTGAAAATAGCAAGTCACCAAGTAATGTGTGCAGTATGATTCTATTTCCTTACACAGAAGCAAACCATTATGTATGTGCATATGCTTGTATATATTCATATTTGTTTAAGCAAAGATAAAGGTGAGGTAGGATGCACCTTAGGCTTGTTGGCATTTGTTATCACAAAGAGTGGCATTGGAGAAAGGGAACAGAGAGGTGGGATGCAGGCAATAATTAGCTTTCCTTTGTATATCTTTGTACTACACAGCTTCATTTGCTACAGTAAGATTGTTTTACTCTTTAAAATAAAAAAAAATATAATGTAAAAGAAAGTTTAAAAAGGGGAAAATATCAAACAGCAACAAACACACTGCCTAATAGGTGTGTCTTCCCACAATTTTATTCATGTTCCCAGAAACATATAAACACATATGTAGGATTTATTTTATATAAAAACTGAATCATATTATACACTTTAATTTATAATTTGATTTTTGTATTGAACAGTACAACATACACATCCCATCAGGACAACAGAGACACCTCAAACTCATCCCTTTATTTATTTATTTATTCATTTATTATTTTATCAAAGTATAGTTGATTTACAATGTTGTGTTAATTTCTGCTGTACAGCAAAGTGATTCAGTTATACATATATATACATCCTTTAAAAAATATTCTTTTCCACTATGGTTTATCATAGGATATTGAATATGGTTCTGGGTGCTATATGGTGGGACCTTGTTTATCTATTCTATATATAATGATAGCTTACATCTGCACCTTTTAAATAGTCACACCATATTTCACAGTTCTTCCATCCATGGGTGTCATACCAGCTCTATATTACTAAAACCAGTGCTGCAATGCAGCTCCTGTACATATACATTTACTTCTGTGGAATAAATTCCAAAGTGACCTTCTTGGAACATAAGTCATAGTACGTTTAATTTTAATAAATTTTACGAGATTAATTCCCAAAGACTGTAGCAATCAACATTCTACCAACATTGGATGATACCATTTCTTGAAACTGTAGGCCAATTTAATGTGAATAAAATGGTATCTCACTATAGTCATAATTTACATATTTCTGACCACTTATACGATTAACCATCTTTTATTTGCTCATTTTCCATTTTAATTCCTCTCTCATAAATAGTTTGGTAAATTATTTAAATTATTGAATTATTTCTCTTTTTCTTTTATAACACTGGTAAGAAATTAAATAAATACACTTTCTCATAGTCACAAATTTTTTTCTAAATCATTAGTATTTAACTTTATGTTATTTTCTGACATGTGAATTATTTTGATTTTGGTGGTCAGATTTATTTTTTCATTATTTTGAGTATTCCAGAGTCCCTGACTTCTTGAGAGATCTCTCACATGCTAAGTTTACATAAATTTTTTCCTGAAATTTATTGTAATATTTAAATTCAGAAAACCATTTAAGGCATTCACTCATTTACAAATAAAGATAAATCAGCGTATTCTTGAAAATTTATAGTATTTAAGTTTATTGTTTTGAAGCTTTGTCTAGGAAGTCTAAAATAATTTTGAACTAACAGTAAAGATAATATTTTTCTTTTTTATGATTTACTGGAAACGGTTACAGTACTTCACCATTTATAGAATTTGCTATTGATTTTGGGTAACCTTTAACATGTTTAAGTAAGTTTTTTAAATTAAGGTATTTTTAGGAATGAGTTTGCATTTTATCATATTCTTTTACAGCAGCTGTTGTTATAAGAATGTTATTTTCCTTTTTAACTTAATGGTGCAATTAATTATGTTGACAGATTTTCACTTGTTGAACTACACCAATAATTTTAGTAGAAAACTTAGTTATGAAACGTTAAATATGCTACTAGCTTTGATTTGATAATATTTAGAATTTTGTTTTGTTATTCTTTAGTGAAATTGGCCTATGGTTTTGTTTTTTGTATTATTTTTGTCGAATTTGGGATCAAGATTTTCCAACTTTATAAAATGAATTAGAGAAATTTCCATTTATTTTTAAACTACCTGAAATGGTTTAAATAACATAGGAATGATCTGGTCTTTAAAGGTTAGAAAGAACTCAGCTGTTCAGTCTAGGCTTGTTGCCTTTTAAATTAGCAGATATTCAATTGTTTGATCTTTTGTATGATATTGATCTACTCAGATTTTCTTCTTGTGTCAAATTCAGGAGGTGAACATCATTTCCTCTGTGCTGCCCCATGTGGTAGCCACTAATTGTATGTGACTATTGAAATGTAAATTAATTGAAATTGAATAAATTTTAAAAGTTTAGTTCTCCAGTCTTATTAGCCACATTTCAAGTGCTCCACAACCACATAAGGGTAAAGGCTACCATGGGGATCATGCAAAGAGAGAATGTTTCCATCATTGCAGAAATTCTATTAGGCAGCACTGTTCTAGCTGTCTAAATATGTTGCTAGGAAGTTGTGTGTTATATTATCTTTAATACTTTTAATTGCTTATCTAAGCAATTGTAATACCTTATCCACATGTATATTCCTTAATATTACTCTCCTAAGATTTCTTATTTCCTTATTCAGTTTGCTTATCTATTTAAGTAGTCATAAAAAAACCTAGATTTTGCTTTTATTATTCTTTCAATATTTCCCTTCTATTCTATTTTAATTATTTTCACTATATATACTATTTATTATGATTAATTCCATTTTGATTTATTTTTTCCTTTTATTTTCTTAAGTTAAACGGTTCATTTATTTTCAGTGTTTCTGCACATTTATTCTGGTAACATAACAGTGGTTTTATTCCTTAAATTTTACTTTATCTTCTTTTCCATTACTTTTTTCTTCTCTTTATCTTACTTCACTTTTGTTGTCTTGGGGAAGTTTCTCTGTTCCCCTTTACCCTTATTAATTTAGAATTAGCTTCTGATTTGATTCCCTTCCAGTCTTTACCAATCAAAATTAGCGTTTTAGAATATTTTAGGAGTGTTGAATATTCTCTTCCCAAGATGTTTCACTTGCTGTGTCTTCACACTTCATGTAGAAATTAAACCGTTAGAAAATATTTAGTTTCCCACTTCCTTCCACCCTTGCTCCAAATCCTTAGTTAAAACAATTTAGAATTTTTAGTATCATGCTATTATGAGGCTGTCTCTTAAATTATGTCTTTTTATTTCAACAATTCTTTTAAAATACGTTTTACAAAATTCCAATCATTCTGCCATCGTCAACATAGACTTAACTCTAGTGAACGATGATTTGGAAAGTGTGTCTTCTCTCTTTCTTTTGTAACTTTCTCTCTGAGAGCTGTAAAATTTTCTTTTTCTCCTTGCATTTCAGAAATGTTGCTATGATATGTCTAGATGTGTGTGTGTGTGTGTGTGTGTGTGTGTGTGTGTGTATTCATCAGTACTGCCTATGGCATGGTGAATTCTTTTGATCTGAATACTGTACAATTCAGGGTAGCTTCCTTCTTCTTTTTTGGTAGCTTCCTTTAAAACAAATTTTTTGTCTAATGATCCATTTTCTATCTGTCCTCCACTGCCTTTCTGGGCACTCTCATAACACTCTCATTAGATCTCCTGAATCTGTTCTGCATGTCTCATGTTCTCTCATTCATAAATGCCAGCTCTGTGGGCATTAAGTTTTTGTTATGGCATATCACTTTCTCTTAATCCTTGAGAACCCTAAATAGCCAACTGGCATTTATCATTCTCTTATTTTTCATTTTTTAAATTCAACTTTTTTAAAAAGCAGAAACCATATTCATTTATTCTAAAAAGTATTTTGGGGGCTCTAATTTTATCTCCTTGAGGTCCCTTATTACTTTTGGCCCAAAGATTTTGTTCATCTTTTCTATTGGTTCTATTTCAGTGGAAGCTACCAGTTTTTGTTTTTCCAAATTGATTTTTCTTCTTAAGTAAACATTCTGTTGTTCTGCCTTAAATAATTTCTATTTCTTATTGTTGTTGTTTATCCATAGATGTCTTTCCCCTTTGTATCGTGAATCAGGCTGTTGCTTTTATATAGGTTGGGAAAATGGGGCTGCTTCTTTTCTTGTGACTGACTGCAAGGGGTATAAATGGTACCCCTCTGCTGACAGCTAGAAGGCATCTGCGTGAGCCTCTTAGGGTGGGCTTGCTACAGTCATTTGTTTCCCGATTGCCAGACTGGGGCTCTTCCACCCACTAGCATGTAGTTCCACCAGTTCACTGCTTTCTAAGGGTTGGCAGTACTCAAAGACACACAGGCAGCAATGGGTTGGAAATGTGCCTGAGGTCCTGTAGAATTCTGTCAGGATGTCACTGTAGAATTCTAGAGAGAAAACGGAGAGAGAAAAAGAAGCCAGTTAAAGAAATGTTTTGAGATGTGGATTCTGTCTGGAAAACAGATAACTTGCAATTCAGTAAAAATAGTTAACTATGAAAGTTGTCTATAGCTCCAAGTTATATAGGTTTCAAAATTTATGAACACATAAAAGTATCAATTTACTATGCTTTAAACAATTTAACCCTCAACTTGTAAAAATATCTGTTTCCTGATGTGCAGAATAAGTCTGGAAAATGCTTAAAAAGAAGGATTAGGAATTGATCTTGAAGTGATTATGTAGGAAATTTATAATTTTAATGATTTGCTAGGCACAGTTCAGGAGATCTAGATTGGATGCAGTACATCTATTCACCATTTGTTGACCCTGAATAAGTCATTTAACCTCAACATAACTTAGCATTTCTCATCTAAAATATACAAAATATGAGCAGAATTTCAAGGATTAGTTGAGCTGACCCATGACCTACATAACATACTCTTGCAAAACAGCCTCAGAGATTTTTTTTTTGCCTCGGCTAAATTAAAAATCACAAGATCTCATGGTCCTTTGAAGTTTTGTTTTGTGAATAGCGAAAACCTGGGATGCTAAATCTGTGAATACCATGCGTCCATGCCATAATGCTGGTCTCATTTTGAATTGTCAACATGTGTGTGACATGTGTGTGCAGAAACATGCATAATATGGGCCATGTGAGAATGTGATGCTAAGCATTGGACCTTATTAATAAAAATTACCAGAAGGTCAATATTGAGCCAAGAAAACATTATGAAAACACTTCAGGATAAAAACTCAAATTTAGGAAAATCCAATTCAAGCTTCGTCCTTTAGAAAAACACTACTGTACGGAGAATACTAAAGAGGGACAGAAATTAGGGCAAAGCTTAAAGAATCATAGATTGATGCATATAATGCTAGAATGTTTCCTACCCGATATTTTTTTCCTGAAATTCTCTATTAGCAGTTACTACCTACCTTTGAGTGATTTATTGGAACTACTTAAATTTCCTACAAGCTGTCACAGCTGAGTAGACTAAGACGCTTCTGGGAGGTTAACTATGTCCCATTACATTGATTGCTTTTGTATCCAATTAGAACACCTCAGTCTGGCAAAGATATTGACAGAGATTACAGCGGGTGACAGCCATGCACCTAAAGGGGAGGGGTGTGTGTGTGTTTAGGAATGAGTGAGATACAAAGATTGGACCCTTGCTGAGCATTTTGCTAGAGATTTAGAAAACAGTATACTTTAGCCATTACTGACCATTACAAGCAAATATTTTGATTTTTCATACACAAAAAATGAAAACGATACATTGCTCTTTGCTCATCTCTGCTTTGCTGCCTTTCCACTGGGGGTCTGAGACCTTCATTTGCTGGCCCTTGGCTTTTCTATTCTGTGGGTAAAGGCTGTAAAGCCTGCAACTGTTTGTAGTTCAAGCCACGTTATATATTTTCTGCTCAGCAATACCGTCAAGAAATATGCCTTTCTCGGCTTGGTCCTTCTAATGGTATGCTGTGGCACACACATATCTGGCCTCTGACATCTGCAGTTATCACAGGTTGGTTTCTCATCTCTGCATTGCATTGCTGTCTTTTGAAAAAAAGAAAAAAAAACTGTTTGCTTTGTGAGAATCAAGATTTTTAAAAAATTATTGCCATTAGCACCTTCCCATTATTATATTCACCGGCACGAGTCAACCTATTGCAACCAACCATTTAGAATCAAGGTGCTTTGGGTATTCTGTCTACCATCACTCACACACATCACCACACATACACTCTTATTCCTGAGAAATTAGATCTTTATCTGTTGCCTGACAACTTTATTCTGAAAGAAGCCCAAGTAATTGGATCAAGATATTTCTCAGCAGGGCTTCATTTATGTTTCTAAATATAACGTGTTCACTGCCAATTTTTCCATAGGTTGCCTGCTCAGCTATGCTGGAAACAAAGAGAGATTTGGTGTTTAATAGAATATTCCTCTGTTATTTTCTTTTATGTGACTATATCTCTAACTCCTTTACCTTGGGATTTAGTTCAGCCCATATACACTACCAGTTGATCAACGATCATGTGTAAAGAGCCTTCTTAAGCCCTTCTAATAAAATGTGACACATGATAAATATTTCTTAGTAAATGAGTGTTGTATTTTGATTCTAATCAGTCCTGATTTATATTGAAATCAGTGCTGACAGCCTCATGGTTTATAATTTCATTTATCTCTTCCTTTGACTGTCAGTACAGCCTTATGTCAATCAGTTGAAAAGTGAAAGTTCTTTTTGTCTGTTAATTACTTTGTTTACATAGGACTAAAATACTAGTTTAACTGTTTTGTCACAGTTAAGTGATGTAAATTTTAGCAAGAATTTAATGTGGGGGCAGTAGCAGTGAACAATGAAGTTAAGTATTATGGTTAAAAATAAACATTTAAAAAATAAATATATAGATCTGTTTTGCTATAATGACTGAAAGGAAAAAAGATGGCAATTTCTTGAAACTCACAAAAAATGTATCGTGTTTCTTTCAGTAGAGTCAGCTTAGGATGTCTGGCATTGCAGTGGAAGACCTGTAATTCACTCCCTGTTCTGTCATGAGGTTGTGTGACTTTGCTGATTTTCAAATAGGCTGTATTATTTTTCACTTCTGTAAAAGGATGAAATTAGAACACTGCTTAACACCATACACAAAAATAAACTCAAAATGGATTAAAGACCTAAATGTAAGACAAGACACTATAAAACTGTTAGAAGAAAACATAGGAAGAACACTCTATGACATAAATCACAGCAAGATCCTTTTGGACCCACCTCCTAGAGAAATGGAAATAAAAACAAAAATAAACAAATGGGACTTAATGAAATGTAAAAGCTTTTGCACAGCAAAGAAAACCATAAACAAGACCAAAATACAACCCTCAGAAGGGTAGAAAATAGTTGCAAATGAAGCAACTGACAAAGGATTAATCTCCAAAATTTACAAGCAGCTCATGCAGCTCAATATCAAAACAGCAAACAACCCATTCCAAAAATGGGCAGAAGACCTAAATAGACATTTCTTCAAAGATATACAGATTGACAACAAACACATGAAAGAAGGCCCAGCATCATTAATTATTAGAGAAATGGAAATCAAAACTACAGTGAGATATAATCTCACACCAGTCAGAATGGCCATCATCAAAAAATCTACAAACAATAAATGCTGGAGAGGGTGTGGAGAAAAGGGAATCCTCTTGCACTGTTGGTGGGACTGTAAATTGATACAGCCACTATGGGGAACAGTTAGGAGGTTCCTTAAAAAACTAAAAATAAAACTACCATATGACCCAGCAATCCCACTACTGGGCATATACCCTGAGTAAACCATAATTCAAAAAGAATCATGTACCAAAATGTTCATTGCAACTCTATTTACAATAGCCAGGACATAGAAGCAACCTAAGTGTCCATCAACAGATGAATGGATAAAGAAGATGTGGCACATATATACAGTGGAATATTACTCAGCCATAAAAAGAAATGAAATTGAGTTATTTGTAGTGAGGTGGATGGACCTAGAGTCTGTCATACAGAGTGAAATAAATTAGAAAGAGAAAAACAAATACTATATGGTAACACACACATATATATATGTATATATGGAATCTAAAAAAAAAAATGGTCATGAAGAACCTAGGGGCAGGATGGGAATAAGAAGCTGATCTACTAGAGAATGGACTTGAGGACACGGGGAGCGGCAGGGTAAGCTGGGAAAAAGTGAGAGAGTGGCATGGACATGTATACACTACCAAATGTAAAATAGATATCTAGTGGGAAGCAGCCGCATAGCACAGGGAGATTAGCTCGGTTCACTGTGACCACCTAGAGGGGTGGGATAGGGAGGGTGGGAGAGAGGGAGATGCAAGAGGGAAGAAATATCGGGATAGATGTATCTGTATAGCTGATTCACTTTGTTATAAAGCAGAAACTAACACACCATTGTAAAGCAATTATACTCCAATAAAGATGTTAAAAAAATTATATTAATACCATGACGTCTATTTGACTGAAATAACTATTATGAATTGTTTGAAAATAAATATAAGAAATTATTTTTTAAAGAAAAGAAAATACATTTTATCAGGTTCCTTTTATACATATTAATCTGAGTCTGTCTCTTATTACTAACACTTTAAAATTAAAAGGATTTTGTGTCTAAGAAGAAAAAGAACTAGTTTTTTTTTTTTTTTTTTTTTATGTGGGCCTCTCACTGTTGTGGCCTCTCCCGTTGCGGAGCACAGGCTCCGGACGTGCAGCCTTAGTGGCCATGGCTCACGGGCCCCCCCGCTCTGCGGCATGTGGGATCTTCCCGGACCGGGGCACGAACCCGCGTCCCCTTCATCGGCAGGCGGACTCTCAACCACTGCGCTACCAGGGAAGCCCAAGAACTAGTTTTGAAATATATATTGGAGTGAATGTGATACAATGAGTAGACAAATCTGGAAGCCACCTATATATCTCGCTCTGATTTGCCTGAACAATATGCTACCTACAGGCAGGTGGGGGTCAGGGAAGGTCCTTCATGCTCTTGGCTGGAGAGGCTGAATTTCCCACAGGATTGGAGAAAAGGCTCTACTTTCCATGGATGCCAAGTTGGCTTGAATCTCAGACTGACTGGAGGTCAATTTTCTGTTTATCCACCATTTACCACGTAAGAAGGAAAAATAACAAAGTGGATGAGATTTTTCTACTCAAAAACACACCATGTGTCCCTCAGTGCCTGGGTACAAATTCCCTCTCTGTGGGTTGATGGAAGAAACAGGAGGCTGGGGCCTTCATATACAGACCCTAGACTTATAAGTTTTTCCAATAAAGATAATTATTTTACCCATACTAAGTGACATAGTGAGATTCACTTTCCTTCTCAATGGTGAGTCATCCCAATCTATATCCTTTCTCTCTTCTTCTCCATACCCCATCCATCCTGTGTTTAGTCCTTGGACAGCTGAGGAAGTTTGTGATACTGAATAAGAAGAAAATTTCCAGGCCTTACAGGAGACTTTGAAATGAGAGATCCAAGCTGGTCCATCTGTGTTGTTGTGGGCTGTCAAGGCCAGAGTTTTTCATTTTTCTCTGCATCTTCCTTTTCTAAACTCTACTTTTCTTTCTTTCCATAGGGACAGATGGTAAAAAGGACTTTAAATAATAATGATATGAACTACAATGGCAGAAGCATGTAATAGACACATTTCCCCCTATACCTCCCACTAAGTTCAGCTACAAGTCCTGGAAGATATATGTAAAACAAACAAAAAATTATTAAAGATGGGGAGAGAAAGGCAGACCAACTAGAAACCACAGTACCTGGAGAACAGCATGGTGGTGAGTTTCCTGGATTTTCTTTTTCCCACATATATCCTGGACTGGGTGATAGAAAAGCTAGCAACCCATAAACACTAACAGGAACAAACAGAAAAAAACAAAACAAACAAAAAAACAAACAAAGAAACAAAAAAACAGCAAGAATAAAAACTTTCTCTCTCTGGCCAAAGGACCAGGCAAGGGGAAAGACAAGAAAATTTTAGAACATAACTGCATTATTCCAGCCAAACACTATGGAAAAATTTATGGTCTCACACCCAACACACACCAGAAAAGGCTGACTGGCTTGCCCTGTGTAACAAGGCACTCTTCTTGCCAGGTTGGTGCCAGAAAAGACCAAATGGGGAGCTGTACATTCATCCCCACCATGCAGTAGTGAGCTCTCCCATCCCTGTTTCAGTGGAGAAGACGTGGGGAGCCTCGAATTCCATCCCTACTTGGTAATAATGAGACATCCCTCTCTCTCCCTGTTGAGAGAGTATCAGAGGATTCTTAGTGACTAGTCAGGGTTTTCACCAATGTCCAATGATAACAAAGCCACATGACGCAACATCAGTGGAGGCCACACAGTGAGCAGTAACAAGGCACCCTACCCCTCCTATCTCCATGGTGGTATCAAAACCAAGCAGGACCTTGTGGGACCCTCCCAGGTACAAAAGCCTTTCTAGATTTCTATATATCTCTCTTTTCTTTTCTGCTTGAGCCTTTGTAGGGTCAGTATGACCAGATTTAAACTAATACATTTTGCAGGAGCTGCCCCAAACTGCTCAGCCTTTAAGGGACAAAGATAAAAACCTGTAACTAAAGTCTATGGGCAGGAGGGGCAGGCTCCTTGTCCAAATTCTGGAAGCTCCTCCTCCCTCATCTTAGCCTATAGCTGCTGTCTTTGATATTAACTCACCTAATCTTAGATTTTGGGGGGAGAAAATGTGCCAGAATCGCTGATGCATACAAGAACTCAAGGTTGCTGACTACATCTCTGGTGTCACACAGGTGGTGTCCAGACTTTCACAAGACATCTGGAGCCGAAGATTAACCACCAACACCACTTGTCCCAGTTTTGCTTCTTTGTTCTGCCTCTCCCTTTAAAAGCCCTTTGGCTGCACCCCGTTGTTAAGATGGTTTTTAAGGAGATGGTTTTTAAGATGGTTTTAACTAGTCCACCCTCTTCTTATTTAGCTGGCTTTCTTGAATACAGTGGCTTTCCTTGCCTCAGCACCTTGTCACTCAACTTATTGGCCTGTTGGCAGCAAGTAGCGGAACGTGGATTCTGTAACAAATTTTGGCAAGCCATCCAGGATCTGACCCTCTGGGGCCTCTGGGGCCTGCCTCGGTTCCCAACAAGCTAAGCAGTAGGCTACAGAGTTTCACCTGGGCAAACAAAACTGTAGCCATTATTATAAATAAAATAAAGGCAATCTCCTTTTGTTTTTAAACTAACCACAGTGATGCACAGTGGTTAAGAGTATGAGTTCTAGTTTTACAGAGCTGAATCTATTACCTTGGTGACCTATAGCCAGTTATTTCCCTTCCCTGTGCCCACATTTTTTCATCTGTAAACTAGGAATCATGACAGTACCTACCTCTAAGGACTATTGTGAGGATTAAATGTGATAATCACTGTAAAAGGTTTAGCAGAATGCCTTGCATATTGTAAGCCCTCAACACATGTTTGCATAATTATTATTATTTTAAAGGAAATACAGAAAATTGTATTATGGTCATCATAAATAAGATCAACAGCTAAACCACATTTATTTAAACATAAAATCATTTTGAAAAACCTCAAGAAATAATGGAAGCTATTCCAGAAACACCTAAAAATTTCATTTATAAATGTAATAATCTCAAGAGCAACAGAGGGATTTAATGAGATCCTGATAAAGCCAAGCAGTGGCCTTGGTTATTCTCCATCATTTACCAGATAAAATGCTTTCTGAAATTTGCCAGTTAGGAAAAGAATCTAAGCTCAGATTTTTGCTAGACAACTTAGTTATCTCAAAAACGATTTCATAGAAAATAAATTCAATAATTGATGTATTTGAAAATTTATAAGGCAATCAATATGTCACATCTTTGGCAGGGATTTGCTTAATTTCCTACAGTTGAAGTTTTCGGAGACTTGTTCTTAGACTAAAAGAGATATTTTGTCAAATTTACTGAAGAATATATTGTTAATAAATATTTTCAATTTTGAGTTTTCTCTATTGTCAACATTTCAGATTCAGTCTAATCCTACAGTTTTCTCTGGCCTCTTGGTATGTAGTCTACTAAATTGTAATAACAGCAAACAGGTGCTTCCTGTCTACATCAGGTAAGGTTCAATCAGAAAAGCAGGGCCGTTAGGAGATACATACAGAGAAATTTATTCAATAAATTATCTTATGGGGGATGTTTAAGCAACTCCAAAATCCACTGGGTAATCCATCAAGAGAGCAGGCTAGAAGTCTTGGGCATAGGTGGAAGCTATTGTTAGACAGGCGGAATTTCTTCTCTCAGGAAACCCTCAGCCCTGATTGGATCAGGTCCAGCCAGATTATCGAGGATACCTTCCTCCCAATTGATTACAGACTTTAATCACTTCTACAAAATACCTTCACAGCAACACCTAGATTAGTATTTCAATAACTGGGGCCTGAAACCTGGCCAAGTTTCACCTCAAAAATACCACCACAGTTGGACATCTAGACACATCTCCTTAACCCATACTTAAAATCCAAATAAATCCAGTAACAAAGTCATATTTCTACTTAACAGGATATAACTATTCTGTTTAAAAATGAAGATACTTTCCTTTTTTTCCCCAGAGTGTACAAAGTTCTTGGATGATGTTCACTCTTCTCCAATATGCGATAACTTATTGTGATACGAAATTGATACATTAATACATCTTATGTTGGATGATAGGGAATAAGGGAGAGAAGAGAACAAAAATATTTTGTTAATATAGGTGCAAATTTATTCAAAATAAAACAAGGAAGAAATACTTAGAACTATTACAGTCCTTATTTCTGCAACTGGTCAAATGATTGTAGCTATTATTTATAACTACTTTCTTCCACTACCCATTCCATATTCCTTTTGCCCTTAGCAACCATCACAGCTGGTCATGGTTCTTTGCCTTGTGGTGTGAACCAAATTGTCATGCCTAAAGTGTTGGACCATAAGTAGTCCTGCAAGAAATAGATTGTAGTTTTTCACTGATTTTAATCACAGGTTATGGGAGTACTAAGAGGTACCCTAAGGGATCTCCTGGATTCAAGACATCCTCTTTCTTGCCTCCATTGTGTAGTAGCAACTCAATTTCTCCTTGATAATCAGGGTCAATAACCCCAGCCAGTAGAATATTCTCTTTACTTGCCTGTTGATTGAGAAGGATGAGGAGTCCTAAGTGGATGGGATAGCAGTCTCACCATTCAGTACAATGTCATCTACATTGTGTCTCCTGACTGAAATATTTCTCACTTTGGAACTAAGATCTCTAGACCATGAGAGCCTACACTTGAGGGGACAGGAAGTAAAAATTTTGCTAGTGGATCACTAGTGACAAAATAAGGGGAGTTACTCCCATTTCTATCCTTTATTTCCTGGACCCATGACTCTGGTTATGGGAGAAACAGCACCATGTATTGGGCACTGACTCAGGGCATATACATCCTCCTGGAGAACCTTGCTCCACCTCTGTAAGTTATTGCAATCTAGCTGGCACGGTAACTGAGTCTTCAAAAGACCATTCCACCATTCTATCAAGCCAGCTGCTTCAAGATGATGGGGAATGTGGTAAGCCTAGTGAATTCAATGAGCATGCGCTCATTGCCACATTTATCTGTAAATTTCTTCACCAGAAGCAATGCTGCATTGAACATCAATATGGTGCATAAGATATCCTATAAGTCCACAGATAATAGTTTTGGCAGAAGTATTTCATGCAGAGAAGGCAAATCCATATCCAGAGTAAGTGTCTATTCCACTAAGAACAAAGCACCTTCCTTGATGGAAACATCCATTGTAATCAACCTCTCATTAGATAGCTGATTGATCATCTCAGGGAATGATTCCATATTGGGGAGGCAATATTGGTCTCTGCTGCTAGCAGGATGGGCACTCAGCCATGGATGTAGCCAGGCTGGCCCTGGTGAGTGGAATTACATATTGATGAGCCTGTGCATAATCTCCATTCCTGCCTCCATAGCTACTTTGCTCATGAGGCCACTTGGCAGTGATAGGATTGGCTTGAGAAACGGGTAATTGATATCCATACAGTTCATCCTATATAAGTGGTTATTAAAATCTTCTTCTGACAAGGTCATCTTTTTGTAAGGATTCACATGGGACACAAGTATCCTCACCTACTTTGCCCATTCATAGGAGTCCACCCACATCCCTCTTTCCTATCCTCCTTGTTACCACTTTTTCCAATATATTCCTTCCATGTCTCACTGGACTCATACCATTAAACTATATTGACTCATACATCTAACCATTTCCCATTCCAAGGAAATTGAACCCCCAGGTGAACTGCTCTAAGTTCTGCTTACTGGGAGGATTTCCCTTCACCAGTGTCTTTCAGGAATGTAACAGAAAAGAACTACAGTGCTGCAACCAAACATTTTCCAGTGGTGTCTGCATATTGTACAGAACCACCTGTAATCCAGATCCAAATTTTCTCTTCCTCATTCAGTTGATATTAGGAAACTCCTCATGAGGTGGCAGGTGTATGCAGAGAGATAGAAGGTAATGTAATAGGAGTAGGGCCATAGGCAAGTGGGTCACCACCTCATGTAACTTACTTGTGCCGTCAGGACCTGCTCCCGCCCAAAATTATACATACCACTTCTATTTGGTTCTGGAGTGCTACTGTGCATGCCCAACTCTATGGCTTGGAAGGTCAGATAACAACCAGCTCATGATGGGCAGCTCAAACTGCCTGGTAACTTGGTGCCCCGTGGTCAAATATTCAGTCTTTTCTAAGGCCCAGTAGCAAACAAAAGCTATTTCTCAAAAGTAGAGTACTTATCTGCAGAAGAGAACAGAGCTTTACTCCAACATCTTAGCACTCTGTGTTGTGATTCACTTATAGGAGCCTGCCAAGACTCTAAACCACATCCCTATTTGTCACTGACAATTTTAAGCATCATCAGAAACGCCAGATCATATGGTTCAAATGGCAAAGCAGCTTGCACAGCAGTCTAGGCCTGTTGCAGAGCCCTCTCTTTAGACCTCCTCAAAATTAGCAGCTCTTCAGGTGATTTGGTAAATGGGGCAGAATAGCATACCTGAAAGAGAAATGTATTGTTCCCCAAATCCAAAGAGGTTCACTAGGCATTATGTCTCTTTTCTGGTTATAGGTGGGCCAGACAGAACAATTTATTCTTCATCTTAGAAGGGATGTCTTGACCTGCCTCTCATTATTTTATCCTTAGAAACAGCTGAGATGCAAGACTTCTGAATTTTTGTGGGATATATTTCCTAACTTCTGAGACACAAACATCTAGAGTAGTTGCTACTTTCTGCTCACTAGATCCAATCAGCATAATATCATTAACATAAAAGACCAAGGTGATATTTTATGGAAAGAAAAAGTGATTGAAATCCCTGTGAAGTAAATTATGATACAGGGTTGAGAACTGATATACTCCTAGGTAAAGCAGTGAGGTGTATTGCTGACCTTTCCAACTGAAGGAAAACTACTATTACTGATGTTTACTGGCATATATAGTGAAAAAATGATTTTCTAGGTGAATAGCTGCATACGAAATACCAGTGGTGTGTTAATTTACTCAAGCAATGAAACAACATCTGGAACCGCAGCTGCAATTGGAGTCCTTATCTGATTAAATTTATAATAATCCACTGTCATTCTCCAAGATCCATCTGTTTTGTGCACAGGCCAAATAGCTGAATTGAATGGGGATGTGGTGGGAAGTTAACATGCTTACAACTTTCATGTCTTCTAGGATTGTGGTACTGCTTTGGTTTACTATTTTCCTAGGTAGAGGCAGTTGTAGTGACTTCCACTTGGTCTTTCCTTCCCTAATATCCCTTACTCAGAGGTCAGAGAAACAATGAAGAGTCTGGCAATTTCTAAACATGACTATTCCAATTATTAATTCTGGAATAGAGAAATAATTACAGATGGGTAATGACACACACTGAGCCCACTGTGAGGTGGACTTGAGCTACAATCCCATTGAACATCTGATCTCCATTAATCTCTATTATGACAGGTAGAACAGAGTGACCTTTTTGGAATGTCCAGAAATTAATGTTAGTTTAGAACCAGAGTTCAGTAATACCCCGCAAAGTGTGATGATTTCCCTTTCCCCAGTACAGTCACCTTGGTACATAGCCCTAGGTCCCTTTGGAGAAGGCTAGGAGAAAGATGAAAAATACTAATTTTTAGCAGATAGTGAGGTTCTTCTTCAAGGGAATCTATCCTCACCTTCATTAAAGGATTCTGGGAGAACTAGAACAAGAAATTTTACAATTTGTATGGAAACACAAAAGACCAGAAATAGCCAAAGCAATCTTGAGAAAGAAAAATGGAGCTGGAAGAATCAGGCTCCCAGACTTCAGGCTATACTATAAAGCTACAGTAATCAAGAGAGTATGGCACAAAAACAGAAATATAGATCAATAAAACAGGATAGAAAGCCCAGAGATAAATCCACACACATATCATCAACTTATCTTTGACAAAGGAGGCAAGGATATACAATGGAGAAAAGACAGCCTGTTCAATAAGTGGTGCTGGGAAAACTGGACAGCTACATGTAAGAGAATGAACTTAGAACACTTCCTAACACCGTACACAAAAATAAACTCAAAATGGATTAAAGACCTAAATGTCAGGCCAGACACTATCAAACTCTGAGAGGAAAACATAAGGCAGAACACTCTCTGACATAAATCACAGCAAGATTCTTTTGGACCCACTTCCTAGAGAAATGGAAAAATAAAGATAAACAAATGAGACCTAATGAAACTTAAAAGGTTTTACACAGCAAAGGAAACAATAAACAAGACCAAAAGACAACACTCACAATGGGAGAAAATATTTGCAAATGAAGCAACTGAAAAAGAATTAACCTCCAAGATTTACAAGAAGCTCATACAGCTCAATAACAAAAAAAAAAAAAAAAAAAAAACAGCTCAATCCAAAAATGGGCAGACCTAAATAGACATTTCTCCAAAGAAGATATACAGATTGCCAACAAACACATGAAAGAATGCTCAACATCATTAATCATTAGAAAAATGCAAATCAAAACTACAATGAGATATCATCTCACACTGGTCAGAATGGCCATCATCAAAAAATCTAGAAACAATAAATGCTGGAGAAGGTGTGGAGAAAAGGGAACCCTCTTGCACTGTTGGTGGGAATGTAAATTGATACAGCCACTATGGAGAACAGTTTGGAGGTTCCTTAACAAACTAAAAATAGAACTACCATATGACCCAGGAATCCCACTACTGAGCATATACCCTGAGTAAACCATAATTCAAAAAGAATCATGTACCAAAATGTTCATTGCAGCTATATTTACAATAGCCAGGATATGGAAGCAACATAAGTGTCCATCGACAGATGAATGGATAAAGAAGATGTGGCACATATATACAATGGAATATTTCTCAGCCATAAAAAGAAATGAAATTGAGTTATTTGTAGTGAAGTGGTTGGACCTAGAGTCTGTCATACAGAGTGAAGTAAGTCAGAGAGAGAGAAAAAAAAAAAGGTCATGAAGAACCTAGGGGTAAGAGGGGAATAAAGACACAGACCTACTAGAGAATGGACTTGAGGATATGGGGAGGGGGAAGGATAAGCTGTGACTAAGTGAGAGAGTGTCATGGACATATATACACTACCAAACGTAAAATAAATAGCTAGTGGGAAGCAGCTGCATAGCACAGGGAGATCAGCTCGGTGCTTTGTGACCACCTAGAGACGTGACATAGGGAGGGTGAGAGGGAGGGAGATGCAAGAGGGAAGAGATATGGGAACTTATATATATGTATAACTGATTCATTTTGTTATAAAGCAGAAACCAACACACTATTGTAAAGCAATTATACTCCAATAAAGATGTTTAAAAAAATTAAAAACAAAAAAACAAACAAACAAAAAACTAAGAATAGAACTACCATATGACCTAGCAGTCCTACTACTAGTCATATACCCTGAGAAAACCATAATTCAAAAATAAGCATGTACCACAATGTTCATTGCAGTACTATTTACATTAGCCAGGATATGGAAGCAACCTAAGTGTCTATTGATAGAAGAATGGATAAAGAAGATGTGGCACATATATACAATGGAATATTACTCAGCCATAAAAAGAAATGAAATTGAGTTATTTGTAGTGAGATGGATGGACCTAGAGTCTGTCATATAGAGTGAAGTAAGTCAGAAAGAGAAAAACATATACTGTATGCTGACACATGTATATGGAATCCAAAAAAAAAAAACAAAAAACGGTACTGATGAACCTAGTGGCAGGGCAGGAATAAAGATTCAGAGGTAGAGATCGGACTTGAGGATGCAGCATGGGAAGGGGAAGCTAGGACGAAGTGAGAAAGTAGCATTGACACATATACACTACCAAATGGATGGCTAGTGGGAAGCTGCTGTGTAGCACAGGGAGATAAACTTGATGCTTTATGACGACCTAGAAGGGTGGGATAGGGAGGGTGGGAGGGAGGCACCCTCCCACCCTCCCAAAGGGAAGGGAAGGGATATGGAGATATATGTATACATATAGCTGATTCACTTTGTTGTACAGTAGAAACTAACAAAACATTGTAAGGCAATTATAATCCAGTAAGGATGTTAAAAAAAAGCAAAAAACAAAAAATGGTTCTGGGACAGTAAACTAACTCAGTCTGGGAATTGATTGAGGTGTCATACCTCAATGACCTGACTTGGTGATTCAAGTTAAACTTCTGTTCACTAAAGGTCAATAGCCCTTCTATTTGTTTTTCCCCCCTGTGGACACCATGATTTACTAACTAATGCCATACATCTCTGTGAGTTAGCTTATTCTGCTTACTGCTTAGAATCTGCTGTCTATTACAGTAACAATGGTTAGCAGTTTCCTTTGTAATTCCTACTTACAAAGAGGAACAAATACAGAGCTCTCAAGGATGTTGGAGTTCCCCTCACAAATTTATTTCTTATAATGGTTGTAAAAGATTTCCTCTGGACCCTTCTAATTGGGTGATCAGGTCTTATATGATAAAGTCATTTGAGTATTCCAACTTCCCTAAGACTCTGGATACTTTCTTCTACAGTATACTAAGTCAGTCCTGACATTTCAACTTAATGTAGTATAGGACTCTTTTGGACCCATGTTTCAAACAATGAACCAAACAAGCAAGCCATTCTAGCCCATCAAGCTTAGTGATCACATATCAATAAATTCAGTCTGATCCAACCTTATATTCTTTCTTCCATGATCCATACTCTAAAGATCCATTTCTATAAATATACCCCAGATTTCTGAATATACAAGTTATAAAAATTATGCAGTTCTGCTGTGGGTCACACTTTTGTACTTTACTCTTTGGCATCTGCTGAGACTTCTAGTTAATAGGTCTAGAAGCAGAGAGGGGATGTAGATCTGGAAGCAGAAAGGAGTGATGGAGCTAGATACTAAGGAGAATGAGCAGTACCTTGCAAGACAAGTACAAAGTTCTTCAGATAAAACAGGGCTAACTCCCTTAGGCAGGGGTGGGACGGCAGTTTCTACTAGCAAAGAAAACATGACAAAATTCAAGGGTTCAATGTCCCCAGCTTCACTGGAATCCATCTATCTATCCTTATTCCAATTTTCAGAATCATATTTCTTTCCAATGTTTGCCCTTATTTTAACAGTAGACACACTGTGAGGTTGGAAATTCCAGCTGTGTTGTAATTCAGCCACTTACGGGTTGAGACTCTGGGTTTAATTTTCAGACATCTCAGCTCTGTAACTATGGAAGATAGAGGTCTATTTTCATATAAAGAGGATTTTGAGTCACTTATGCAGAACCTGAGCTGGGAATTTGAAGGCCTGAGCTAATTCTCTTTTTTCCCCTACTTTCTCCAGCACAGTTAGGAGCAACTGGCTATTCCCATTATACTCCTCAGTTTGACTGAAATGTTCTAAGGTGACAAATATATATGAATGACTCATAACCTCTCCTTTTATGTATATTTGATTAGAACTATCCAATGGTGATTTTTTCCATATCTCTTTTGCATATCATGCAATGGATTTGTCATGTCTTTTTTATCACTGATAAAAAAAAATCTTTAAATCGAATCAGATGACAGAACCAATTCCAGAAACCCCATAAACTGTTCAGAAAAATTATCTTAATGATTGTGTTCCTCTAGAACAACTTCTGATACCAAAATATGTTTCAATTTAGATTATCAGGTTAATCCAAAGAAACAGAACCAGTAGGAGATACATATGATATTTTTTGCAAGGAATTGATTTACATGATCAGGGAAACTGGCTAGCTTAGTCTAAAATCATTAGAGCGGGTCATCAGGAAGGGCAGCTTGGAACTCTCGAGTATGGGTGAGAGTTTCTGGCCACAGGTTAAATTTTTTTCTGCCTCAGAGAAGCCTCAGACTTGCTCTTAAGGCCTTTCAATTGGTTGAATCAGGCCCAGCGAAATTACTTATTAATAATCTCCCTTATTAAAGTCAACTGACTATGGGGTTTACTTATATCTACAAAATACCTTCATGGCAACACCTAAATTAGTATTTAATTGACTAAGCAGGAACTATAGCTTAACCAACACCTTAAAAATTCCATCACTTTTCACATCAGAAAACATCAACATTATTGAAAAATGGGCTATATGTGTCCCATAAGTCATCACCGTCTCTTCTGTTATAAAAATGTTCCTTTAACTTCTTAATAGCACAAACTTTTATGTACAAAATAAGCTACAAGGGTATATTGTACAACATGGGGAACATAGCCAATATTTTAAAATAACTATAAATGGAGTATAACCTTTAAAAATTGTGAATCACCATATTGTACACCTATAACTTATACGATGTTGTACATCAACTATACTTGGATAAAACATTTAAAATAATTTCCTTTTATTTCTTAAAGAAATTACCTAAATCTCCACATATTAATGTATTTAATTCAAGAGAACATAGCATGGTCACTTTGAATATCAATAGTAGAATTACTATACCAACATTTTTATATCTGTTAGATATTATGTTAGATGTAAGTTAAAAGTATTTTACATATTATGTACCCATCTAAATTTATTACTTTAATTTGTAAAAAAACATTGTAAAGATTATAATATAATGTTAAATGAAACAAAGAAGGATACAAAGTAGACTAAATACAATTATATTTGTGTATGAGGTAGGTGAATTAAGAGGCAGAATTTAAGACATTCTGTCCATATCTCCTGTGTGTAGACAGAGAGCTGTGAATAATCTGAGGGCTGATTTTTGATGATTTTAATTTAATCACTTGAACAGTTTTCTTTATTCATGAAATTGTAAGCCACCCTGGCACCCATTGCTCCAGAGCAGGTTGAAACAGGACATTCTGTGGCCTCAAAAGATGGCAGTACCACCTGGTACCAGGAGCAGTCCTTGTGGGATGAAGTGAACCAATTTACACAGGTACCTCTTGGGAGGAAAGAAAATACAAACCTGACCTTTTCTTCTAGAAAAATAGTTCTGATAGATTAAGGTGGTCTGGATCAGGTCTCTTGAAAGAAAGGAGTCAAAGACTCCAAAGAGAAATTCACCTACAGCAAAGAGAAGGGTTCATCTGGGCTGGTGACTGGAGCTTAACACAAGGACTGATGTAATTTTAGACAGTGGCTGGTTCTGCCGCAACATGCAAGAGGGAATAGAAAGCTAGGTCAATGGAGCTCCCTGGCAGACCTGGGAAATATTTATTGGAGCAGCTGTAGTTTCAGAGCCTCAGGGTTTGGCAACAGTGTATCCTTTAAAAAACAATCTGAGGCTATGCTCTTGTGCCAAAAGCACTTTCTAGTTATAGGTAATACTTATCATTTTAACTGTGATAATTCTCACAAGTATAACATAACATGAAGCACATATAACCATAGACACATAACCATAGACACATAAGTAGTCATGTGAATTTCATGTACAATTAGCCCTCTAGGCAGTTGAAATTAACTTTGAAATTAACTTTCCATGCCCACTCAAGTTTTTGTCACAGTCATCCAAAGTTACAGAAGCATATAATACTGGTTACACTAAAAAATAAATTTATGCATAGAAGAAAAGGAAAAGGTTATAACAGTATATACCAGGGGATTTTGTTCAAGACAGTGGAATAGAAGGATGTGCTCTCACTCTTTCTTGCAAGGGCACCAGAATCACAACTAACTGCTGAACAATCATCAACAGGAAGACACCAGAACTCACCAAAAGAGATAGCCCACATCCAAAGACAAAGGAGAACACACAATGAGACAGTAGGAGGGACATAATCACAATAAAATCTAATCCCATAACTGCTGGGTGGGTGACTCACAAACTGGAGAACACTTATACCACAGAAGTCCACCCACTGGAGTGAAGATTCTGAGCCCCACATCAAGTTTCCCAACCTGAGGGCAAGGCAACGGGAGGAGGAATTCCTAGAGAATCAGACTTTGAAGGCTGGCAGGATTTGATTGCAGGACTTTGACAGGATTAGAGGAAACAGAGGCTCCACTCTTGGAGGGCATACACAAAGTAGTGTGTGCATCAGGACCCAGGGGAAGGAGCAGTGACCCCACAGGAGACTGAACCAGACTTACCTGCTAGTGTTGGAAGGTCTCCTGAAGAGGCGGGGGGTGACTGTGTCTCACCGTGAGGACAAGGACACTGGCAGGAGAAGTTCTGGGAAGAACTCCTTGGCATGAGCCCTCCCAGAGTCCACTATTAACGGCACCAAAGAGATGGGGTTGGATCCAGTGTTGGGTCACCTGGGGCCAAAAACCAACAGGGAGAGAATGCAGCCCCACCCATCAGCAGAGAAGCAGATTAAGATTTTACTGAGTTCTGCCAACTAGAGCAACAGCCAGCTTTACCCACAACAAGCCCCTCCTAACAGGAAACTTGCACAAGCCTCTTAGATAACCTCATCCACCAGAGGACAGACAGCAGAAGCAAGAAGAACTACAATCCTGCAGACTGTGGAACAAACACCACATTCACAGAAAGATAGACAAGATGAAAAGGCAGAGGGCTATGTACCAGATGAAGGAACAAGATAAAACCCCAGAAAAACAACTAAATGAAGTGGAGATAAGCAACCTTCCAGAAAAAGAATTCAGAATAATGATAGTGATGATGATCCAGGAGCTTGGAAAAAGAATGGAGACAGAGATTGAGAAGATGCAAGAAATGTTTAACAAAGACCTAGAAAAATTAAAGAACAAACAAAGAGATGAACAATACAATAACTGAAATGAAAAATACACTAGAAGGAATCAGTAGCAGAATAACTGAGGCAGAAGAACGGATAAGTGACCTGGAAGACAGAATGGTGGAATTCACTGCTGCAGAACAGAATAAAGAAAAAAGAATGAAAAGAAATGAAGACAGCCTATGAGACCTCTGGCGCAACATTAAACGCAAAAACATTCGCATTATAGGGGTCCCAGAAGGAGAAGAGAGAGAGAAAGGACCCGAGAAAATATTTGAAGAGATTATAGTTGAAAATTTTCCTAACATGAGAAAGGAAATAGGCACCCATGTCCAGGAAGTGCAGAGAGTCCCATACAGGATAAACCCAAGGAGAAACATTCTGAGACACATAGTAATCAGATTGGCAAAAATTAAAGACAAAGAAAAGTTATTGAAAACAACAAGGGAAAAATGGCAAATAACATACAAGGGAACTCCCATAAGGATAAGAGCAGATTCCTTGGCAGAAACTCTACAAGCCACAAGGGAGTGGCAGGACATATTTAAAGTGATGAAAGGGAAGAACCTACAACCACAATTACTCTACCTGGCAAGGATCTCATTCAGATTCGATGGAGAAATCAAAAGATTTACAGACAAGCAAAAGCTAAGAGAATTCAGCACCACCCAACCAGCTCTACAACAAATGCTAAAGGAACTTCTCTAAGTGGGAAATACAAGAGAAGAAAAGGACCTACAAAAACAAACCCATAACAATTAAGAAAATGGTAATCCATGTCGATAATTACCTTAAACGTGAATGGATTAAATGCTCCAACCAAAAGACACAGGCTCACTGAATGGGTACAAAAACAAGACCTGGAGCTTCCCTGGTGGCACAGTGGTTGAGAATCTGCCTGCTAATGCAGGGGACATGGGTTTGAGCCCTGATCTGGGAGGATCCAACATGCCACAGAGCAACTAGGCCCGTGAGCCACAACTACTGAGCCTGCGCGTCTGGAGCCTGTGCTCCACAACAAGAGAGGCCGCAACAGTGAGAGGCCCATGAACCATGATAAAGAGTGGCCCACACTTGCCACAACTAGAGAAAGTCCTCGCACAGAAATGAAGACCCAATACAGCAAAAATAAATAAATAAGTTACTAAAACACTCAGAGCCAAGCAAATCTACTTCAATAATCATATATATATAAAAGAAAACAACAACAAAAAAACAAGACCCATATATATGTTGTCTACAGGAGACCCACTTCAGACCTAGGGACACATACAGACTGAAAGTGAGGGGATGGAAAAAGATATTCCATGCAAATGGAAATTGAAAGAAAGCTGGAGTACCAACACTCATATCAGATAAAACAGACTTTAAAATAAAGAATGTTACAAGAGACAAGGAAGGACACTACATAATGATCAAGGGATCAATCCCAGAAGAAGATATAACAATTATAAATATATATGTACCCAACATAGGAGCACCTCAATACATGAGGCAACTGCTAACAGCTATAAAAGAGGAAATTGACAGTAACACAATAATAGTGGGGGACTTTAACACCTCACTTACATCAATGGACAGATCATCCAAACAGAAATGAATAAGAAAATACAAGCTTTAAATGACACAATAGACCTGATAAATTTAATGAATATTTATAGGACATTCCATCCAAAAACACCAGATTACACTTTCTTCTCAAGTGTGCACGGAACATTCTCCAGGATAGATCACATCTTGGGTCACAAATGAAGCCTCAGTAAATTTAAGAAAATTGAAATCATGTCAAGCATCTTTTCTGACCACAATACTATGATATTAGAAATCAATTACAGGGAAAGAAATGTAAAAAACACAAACACATGAAGGCTAAACAATACGTTACTAAATAACCAAGAGATCACTGAAGAAATCAAAGAGGACATAAAAAAATACATAGAGGAAAATGACAATGAAAACACGATGATCTAAAACATATGGGATGCAGCAAAAGCAGTTCTAAGAGAGAAGTTTATAACAATACAATCCTAGCTCAAGAAACAAGAATCATCTCAAATAAACCATCTAACCTTAAACCTAAAGGAACTAGAGAAAGAAGAACAAACAAAACCCAAAGTTAGCAGAAGGAAAGAAATCATAAAGATCAGAGCAGAAATAAATGAAATAGAAACAAAGAAAACAATAGCAAAGATCAATAAAACTAAAAGCTGGTTCTCTGAGAAGATAAACAAAATTGATAAACCATTAGCCAGACTCATCAAGAAAAAGAGGGAGAGGACTCAAATCAAGAAAATTAGAAATTAAAAAGAAGTTACAACAGACACTGCAGAAATACAAAGAATCCTAAGAGACTACTACAAGCAACTCTGGGCCAATAAAATGGACAACCTGGAAGAAATGGACAAATTCTTAGAAAGGTATAACCTTCCAAGACCGAAACAGGAAGAAATAGAAAATATGAACAGACCAATCACAAGTAATGAAATTGAAACTGTGATTAAAAATCTTCCAACAAACAAGAGTCCAGGACCAGATGGCTTCACAGGTGAATTCTATCAAACATTCAGAGAAGAGCTAACACCCAACTTTCTCAAACTCTTCCAAAATATTGTAGAGGAAGGAACACTCTCAAACTCATTCTATGAGGCCACCATCACCTTGATACCAAAACCAAACAAAGATACTACAAAAAAAGAAAATTACAGACCAATATCACTGATGAATAGAGGTGCAAAAAACCTCAAAAATTCTAGCAAACAGAATCCAACAACCCATTAAAAGGACCATACACCATGATCAAGTGGGATTTATCCTAGGGATGCAAGGATTCTTCAATATACACATATCAATCTGTGTGATACACCATATTAACAAATTTAAGAAGAAAAAACATATGATCATCTCAATAGATGGAGAAAAAGCTTTTGACAAAATTCAATACACATTTATGGTAAAAACTCTTCAGAAAGTGAGTATAGACGGAACCTACCTCAACATAATAAAGGCCATATATGAGAAAGCAACAGCAAACATCATTCTCAATGGCGAAAAACTGAAAGCATATCCTCTAAGATCAGGAACAAAATAATGATGTCCACTCTAATCACTATTTTCAACATAGTTTTGGAAGTCCTAGCAACGGCAATCAGAGAAGAAAAAGAAATAAAAAGAATACAGATTGGAAAAAAGAAGTAAAACTGTCACAGTTTGCAGATGACATGATACTATACTTAGAGAATCCTAAAGATGCCACAAGAAAATTACTAGAGCTAATCAATGAATTTGGTAAAGTTGCAGGATACAAAATTAATGCTCAGAAATCTCTTGTATTCCTGTACAATAATGATGAAAAATCTGAAAGAGAAATTAAGGAACACTCCCATTTGCCATTGCAACAAAAAGCATAAAATACCTAGGAATAAACCTACCTAGGGAGACAAAAGACCTGTATGCAGAAAACTATAAGACACTGATGAAAGAAATTAAAGATGATACAAACAGATGGAGAGATATACCATGTTCTTGGATTGGAAGAATCAATAATGTGAAAATGACTCTACTACCCAAAGCAATCTACAGATTCAATGCAATTCCTATCAAATTACCAATGACATCTTTTTACAGAATGAGACCAAAAAGTCCTAAAATTTGTATAGAGACAGAAAAGACTGCGAAGAGCCAAAGCAATCTTGAGAAAGAAAGACTGAGCTGGAGGAATCAGACTCCCTGACTTCAGACTGTACTACAAAGCTACAGTAATCAAGCCAATATGGTACTGGCACAAAAACAGAAATATAGATCAATGGAACACGATAAAAAGCCCAAAGATAAACCCATGCACCTATGGCCAACTAATCCATGACAAAGGAGGCAAGGATATACAACACAGAAAAGACAGCCTTTTCAATAAGTGGTGCTGGGAAAACTGGACAGCTACATGTTAAAGAATGAAATTAGAACACTCCCTAACACAAAAATAAACTCAAAATGGATTGGAGATCTAAATGTAAGACTGTACACTATAAAACTCTTAGAGGAAAACATAGGAAGAACACTCTTTGACATAAATCACAGCAAGATCTTTTTTGATCCCCCTCCTACAGTAATGGGAATAAAAACAAAAATAAACAAATGAGACCTAATGAAACTTAAAAGCTTTTGCACAGCAAAGGAAACTACAGACAAGATGAAAGACAACCGTCAGAATGGGAGAAAATATTTGCAAATGGATCAACAGACAAAGGATTAATCTCCAAAATATATAAACTGCTCATGCAGCTCAATATTAAAAAAACAAACAACTTAATGCAAAAATGGGCAGAAGACCTAAATAGACATTTCTCCAAGGAAGATATACAGATGGCCAAGAAGCACATGAAAAGCTGCTCAACATCACTAATTATTAGAGAAATGCAAATCAAAACTAAAATGAGGTATCCCATCATACCAGTTAGAATGGGCATCATCAGAAAATCTACAAACAAGAAATGCTGGAGAGGGTGTGGAGAAAAGGGAACCCTCTTGCACTGTTGGTGGGAATGTAAATTGATACAGCCACTCTGGAGAACAGTATGGAGGTTCCTTACAAAACTAAAAATAGAAATACCATATGACCCAGCAATCCCACTACTGGGCATATACCCAGTGAAAACCATAATTCAAAAAGACATATGCACCCCAATGTTCATTGCAGCACTGTTTACAACAGCCAGGATATGGAAACAACCTAAATGTCTATCGACAGATGAATGGTAAAGAAGATGTGGTACATATATACAATGGAATATTACTCAGCCATAAAAAGGAACAAAATTGGGTCATTTGTAGAGACGTAGATGGATCTAGAGACTGTCATACAGAGTGAAGTAAGTCAGAAAGAGCAAAACAAATATCGTATATTAATGCAGATATGTGGAACCTAGAAAAATGGTACAGATGAACCTGTTTTCAGGGTAGAAATTGAGACACAGATGTTGAGAACAAACATATGGACACCAAGGGGAGAAAGTGCCAGGCGGGAGTGGTGGTGTGATGAATTGGGAGATTGTGATTGACATATATACAATAATATGTACAAAATGGATAACTAAAGAAACCTGCTCTTTAAAAAAATAAAATAAAATTCAAATTTTCAAAAAAAAAAGAGTATATACCAAAATTTAATTACGTTTGTATTAGAGTACATATTTTTCTCCTTTTGTCCTAGTTTCAACTTTTTATTAAATTTTCTTTATTAGTTTAATATTACATTTAATATTAGTTTTATAATGAAGAAACTGATAGAAATTTGAAATATTTTTACCTTTCAATTATTATGTCATATGCATGGTTTAGATATACTTAAATTTTTGTATTAAATTATTGCATTTTGACACGTACTTAGATTATTTCGAATTTTCCTTTAGACTTTGCCTATAGCATATACTAAAATTAAATGTTAAGAATTTTCTGGAGATTTGGTTAAAGCGACACAGTTTTTTCCTCCTTAGGAAGTATTAGTATGAAATATCCCTAACTTTACACATCTCTATACTTTTACAAGCAAATGCTTTGAATTATTGGGTGGTGAGTTGGATTTCTTCCATGTTACCCTCAAGATACAACTCGTATCTTTGCTCATCCTGTTGTGTGCTTTCGGAGGCTGCCCCAATTGGCCTATATACTTGAACTTTTAGACCATCTTTATCTTATGGCTTTTAGATTGTTTTGGCCAATGAGAGGTTCTGGCAGGAGTTAGAATAGTGGAAGGAAAGTGATATTGGGTTATATTTTATTCTGGCTTTGTTCATAATCACATCAGGCAATTTGTTTTATACATCTCTCTCTTTGGGTTCTAATAACTCTTCATTCCCCTTGGACATCGAGTTTATTGTTAGTAACTGATGTCAAATTTTAATCGCCCTGGAGTTCTGCACACTTCTTTGGTATATTCACTAAATCCTGCCCATAATTCTGTAAAAAAGATAATTTATGAAATGATGCTCAAAACCAAAGGAACCATATATTTTGAGATCTCTGACTAATAAAGTAATTGGTAGCAGGTATAGCTCTAGGAAGCACACCCTTAAAGTAAGGTTCTGGGTTGGTTGCTTACATGTTTGAGGTGTGTGTGGATCACCTTCTTGCTAGCAGAGGGGAGAATGGTAACATATGTCATGTGCTACCATCATAGATATTCAAATCATCCCTGGTGGCCACAGGTGATGATGAGTATGGAAGATAAGCCATTGAGAGATCAAATAGCTGAATAATTTAGTTGTTAAAGAAACAATAATGATTATTAATAGTGTATATATGTGGCATCTTATAAATGCTCTGCAAAGTTTACACCAACAAAAGAGGAAATGAAGGTTGTAAAAGTCTCACTCAGAATATAGTGGAAAATGATAAAGCTTTGATGGCAACTTAGAACAAATCTCTCATCTCCTAAAGGGTCAGAGCAGGTAAGCTGAGGACCAATATTGGGACTGGATTCTTTTTTTTTTGGCCAAGACACGCAGGATCTTCCCTGACCATGGATCAAATCCCTGCTACCTGCATAGGGAGCATGGAGTCTTAGCCACTGGACCAGCAGGGAAGTCTGGGCCTGGCTTTTGAAAGTTGCAATTGTAGTGCCAATGAGATGCTCAATTCATTAGGTCTCAAGGGATGAGAAAGGCACTGCTGGGGAAGGAACTGGATTCCAAGAAACAGGATGAAAATATTGTGGCAGATATGACAAGGCTGAGAACTTTAATCTTTAAATTTCCTTAAATCTCCGTTGTCTGCCATCTTACAACTCTACAACCATATTCAGCACAGAGAATTACCACAGCTTGTTATTGTCAAGTTGAACTGTTGGTCAGTGATTTCTGTGTTAATCTCTTATGGAACACATTTAATTACTAGATTACTCCTGTATCTAAGAGCCAGTACATGAGAGCACACAGTAGACTGACCTCTTTACCTCCAAAAACCCAAAGATGCACAGTCATACAAGTTCTTCTATATGCCTGCAGTAGGCAGAATTCTAAGATGGCCCCCAAGATTCCCACCTGTATTTGTCTGCTTGGGTTGCATAACAAATACCATAGACTGGGCTTAAACAACACACATTTGCATCTCTCTACAAGCATTCGCACTTGGAAAGAGAGCGAGAAAGCTCTCTGAGGCCTCTCCTTATAAAGGCACTAATCCCATCATGCAGGCCCTACTGATAAACCCAAAAGACTCACTTCCAAATACTACTACATTGGGAGTTCAGGCTCAACGTATGAATTTTGGAGGGGTACAAATAATCAGTCTATAACTCCCTGCATATTGTATACATTATGTATAATCACCTCATCTTGAGTGTGGGTGAAGCATGTGGACAAGATGTGATATCACTCTCATTATCATGTTTTATAATAAGCAAAAGGGATTTTTGTAAATGTAAGTGAAGTACCCAATTGAATTAATCAGAAGGGAGATAATCTAAGGGGATTCTGATCTACTCATGTAAGCTCTTAAGAAGGGGTCTAGAGTTTGCCAATGTAAACAGTCAGGGATATGCTCTCTTGATAGCTTTGAGGAAGATAGCAAACAACCATTTTGTGAACTGCTATAGAGAGCAGTGACTTTTAGGGTCTCAGGGCCTTAGTCCTATAACTGCAAGGAAGTGAATTCGGCCAACAATTGGAATGTGCTTAAAAGAAAACCTCGGGTTCTACCCCACGACACCTTGATTTCAGCCATGCAAGACTTTGTCCAGAGAACCCAGGTGAGCCATGCTTGGACTTCTGATTATGAAACTGAGAGATGATAAGTGGAGGTTGTTTTGCAACACTAAATTTGTGGTGGTTTTTTATGTAGCAGTAGAAAACTATTGCAGTGCTTCTGACAAACTGCCCTAACTTTGTGAACAATGTGATAGGACCACCATTCAGCAATCTGTTGTGAGTTGATATGACTTCTTCACTTAAACTTAATAAGGCTGATTATCATATATATATATATATATATATAATTATATATATGGACTTTTATTTATAGTTTTTATTATTTGAAAGTTTCTTAGAGATTAACAAATACAGCATCCTTCACTTTATATAAGGAAAAAAGGGGATCAAAATGATTAACAAATTTGTCCCAAATCACACATCTAATCTATGGCCTAGATAGGACTTGAAGCCAGAGTATTTGTTACAAGTTTGGCTCTCTTTTAACTAAAAGAAATACACATATTTTAAAAAGATTTGTGAACTTTATAAAAAATTAAGGAATTAATAAGAACATAGACAATGATTGTAGTGGATGTGACATGCTGCCTAGAACGCTTTGTAGGAATGAAGGGTTTATTTCTCCAGCTACTGATGTGCTTCCAGCAGACAGTGATTAGCTATCAGCTCTAGAAAATGCCTAAGCTGGAGAAAGTCACTTTGCTCAATGTCATGCCCCCTTCCTGGGGCAGCTCACATTCAAAGACTGGTCAAGGAAGGGATGTGAATTCTGGCTTCCTTCAGCAACTTAGGACAATTCTGAAGTGCCGTATCAGCTTTAGATCTCCCCACAGAAGGAGTGTATCCTTCATTAAACTGCAGAAAACCCAACTTTTCTCTCTGTCCAAATCCTTTCCACGTGTTGATACCAAGAACCTTCCCTAATAAACTTTTCCACACACTAATCTCTATTTCAGAGTTATCTTTTCAGGGAACCTAAACTGTGACAAGGTGTGGATATAACCACATCTCTGTAAAATTAGAAATGTAAGAATTAAATGACATAACGCATTTTAAACCACTTTACTTTCAAGAAAAATATAAGATATTTATTTATGTATGTTATATAATAGTTATTATAAATTACAGTTTAAGGCAATCAATATGTAGTTAAATGACATTTGTATAATGTACAAATTATGGTGGTAAACAATAGAAAGAGTTATTTGTTTGTGTTAGTGCCTCAAGATAATGCTCCGTTACCTTTTCACGTAAAGGTTATTTTAATCATACTTACTGGGAAAACATTAAAATCACTCATTCAAAAGTTCTGTATTGAGAGCCAGGCATTATGTTAGCCTACTGTCCTCATGAAAATATATATTCTACCATGGGATTTAGATAGGGAAACCATAATTCCGCTACATGCCTGGTTTATATTTGTTATTTTGGCATCCTTACGGTTTAGCATTTTTTATTGGTTTTTCATATTTTAAGGAAATATTTTTACTAAAAGTTTCCGTAAAGTAAACTGGGATAGTCTTGTTAGAGTTCCACTTTTTATTTTCAGTGTGATATCAGTTAGTAGCATGCGAGACACATAAAGTGAACAGAGTTTTCAAATTAACATGTGGTTAAATCTCAAAAATAATCAGCAATAGACTCTCTCCCTTCCCCCATTCTTTTCTTATGCACTGTAACTAATCTTTCCCTTTCAAGAATAGTATTTATCATGTTTTCTGTTTAAACAATTTAATGTGGTATATCCATACAATAAAATATTATTCAATTATAAAAAGGAACAAAGCACTGATTCATCCTACAACATGGATAAAACTTGAAACATGAAAAACCTATACTAACTAAAAGAAGCCATTCAAAAAAGACCAAATGCTAACTAAAAGAAGCCATTCAAAAAAGACCAAACGTGATATGATTAAATTTAAATGTGATGTCCAGAATAGGCACCTCTATAGAAACAGAAATAGTCTAGTGGTTTTTCTAGGGCCAGGTTGGGGAAAGAAATGGAGACTAATTTCTAAGAGGTATGGGATTCTTTGTTGGTGATAATGTTTTAAAATTAGATTGTGGTGATGGCTGCATGACTCTATGAATATACTACAAACAATTGAATTGTATACATTAAATGGATTAATTTTATGATATACAAACTACATTTCAATAAAACTGTTATGAAAACTGATTCTTTAACGTGAGTGGTTTAAAGGCAGCCAACTTCTTGTGGATCCTGGTGCTGGGTGGGAGAAATATTGGGGGCTGTTGCTCCTGGGTCATTTGCTCCTGGGTCAGTGTGCCATGACTGTGTGGCTACAACTTGATGAGGTCAGTGGGGAAAATGCAAAATTATAACTAAGATGTGTGTAACTGAGTCCTACGGTGTAATATATAGAAAACAGCCTTAAAAATGTTTTAAATATTTACTATATCATTTAATTCAACAACTATTTACTCTTTCAGCAGAATTTTTTTAAAAGAAGTGCACATTTATGAAAATGTAAGAACTATATTTCTATTTCTCAAGAAAGTTGTGATGAATGCATAAATTGCACAAAACATTTGTTGACATTTACTACTACAATGGTGTCTGTAGTGATATAATTGACCACATGAAAACTAGATGATGTATATCAGCTGAAATATCACTACCATCTATTTCAAATATTGGCAGTTATGTTTTAAAGTCTATCCAAATATGATGATTTAATGTATGCAACTTCAAAACGTGTGTTTACATATCTCTTTTTGAAGCCTAACTTTTCATTTAGCTCAAATGATTGTTCTTCTAAAGTAATGTCAGTCTTTATTGAGTTCAAGAATCTTGTGCATGTATAAGACATGAAACAGTAGGTTTTTTTGTTTTTGTTTTTGTTTTTTGCGGTACGCGGGCCTCTCACTGTTGTGGCCTCTCCCATTGCGGGGCACAGGCTCCGGACGCGCAGGCTCAGCGGCCATTGCTCACGGGCCCAGCCGCTCCGCGGCATGTGGGATCCTCCCGGACCGGGGCACGAACCCGTGTCCCCTGCATAGGCAGGGGGACTCTCAACCACTGCGCCACCAGGGAAGCCCAACAGTAGCTATTTATATGTAAGTTCCATTAGCAGATGAACTAGCAGTTAAATAATACCAGTATCATTGGATGTTTCAAATAGCAAATCAGCTGAATTAATGGAATTCAATAATAGATTGAGTTTTCACCTAAGTCATGGACTCAGAGTAAATCTTTTTTATAACATTTTAAAGCATATCATATTTTAATGTTGGAATGTATTTATGTTCAGACGTAATATTTTACTTTCTATGAAACACAGAACTTATACTTGCCACATACATATCAAATAGATCATCCCTTTCTCAGATTAATTACATTATTTGTCAGGTAAAATTTATTGAAATATTTTTATTTTTTTATTTAAAAAATTTTATACAATTTTTAAAGGTTACTTTCTATTTACAGTTATTACAACATATTGGCTATATTCCCCATGTTGTACAATACATCCTTGAACCTATCTTACACCAAATAACTTGTACCTCTCACTCCCCCACCCCTATAATGCTCCTCTCCCCGTTCCCATTCGTAACCACTAGTTTGTTCTCTATATCTGTGAGTCTGCTTCTTTTTTGTTGTATTCACTAGTTTGTTGTATTTTTTGGACTCCACATATAAATATTATCATACATGTCTGTCTTTCACTGTCTGACTTATTTCACTTAGCATAATGTCCTCCACATCCATCCATATTGCTGCAAATGGCAAAATTTTCATTCTTTTTTATGGCTTCTTTTTATGGTTGAGTAATATTCCATTGTATATATGTGCCACATCTTCTTTATCCATTCATCTGTTGATGGACACTTCCATATTTTGGCAATTGTAATTAATGCTGCTACGAACATTGGGGTGCATGTATCTTTTCAAATTAGTGTTTTTGGGTTTTTTTTGGATAGGTACCAAGGAGTATAACTGCTGAGTCATATGGTAATTCTATTTTTAGTTTTTCAAAATTTATTTTGTTGAACATCTGTCATTATTGCGAATGATAATGTAAATTAGTTTAAAAGCCCAACACTGAAAAAAAATTTTGCAGTGGCAGTATACATACAAAGTTTGGTGAAACAAAGCCTCAATGACAAAAAGAATGATCTTACTAAGTTAAGAAACTTTTTAAGCAGAAATGTACTTGGAATTGGTTGCACCACATATATTATTGATAATTAATATCCTACCAATTAAAATAGAAACTATAGTTGTCAGAGCAAGTAAACTATGGCATTTTTTAAAATGAGGCTGGTTTTCCAAAACAAATATATATATTTTATATTTATTTATCTTATTTTTGGCTGCATCGGGTGTTAGTTGCAACGTGTGAGATCTTTAATTGCAACTCACGGGCTCTTCGTTGCGGTGCGTGGGCTTCTGTCTAGTTGTGCTGTGTGGGCTCCAGAGCACATGGGATCTTTAGTTTGTGGCATGCAGGCTCTCTAGTTGAGGCACGCGGGCTCAGTAGTTGTGGCACGGGCTTAGCTGTCCCCCAACATGTGGGATCTTAGCTCCCTGACCAGGGATCAAACCTGCTTCCCCTTCATTGGAAGGCAGATTCTTTGCCACTGGACCACCAGGGAAGTCCCCGAAAAACAACTATATTTTTAAGCATGGAGGCTACATAGTTGATCTCATTGTTGGCCACTGTCAATCAGATTTAGACCTGTTTGAACATTAGAAGAATGATTATGTAACTCAGCCTAAAAGTATTTAACGATTGTGATGCCAAAATCTTTAGCTAGTGAAGTTTTGCCAGTTTGCAATTCTTGAAATCAAAGCTTGCAAAAAAACGGCTTTGAAATTGATCCCTATAGAAGTTAAGTAGGAAATGAACCAATTAAACAATGACAGCTCAATGGAAAATATTTAATTTTGAAATTGTATTATTGCACTTCTGAATATTTCAACTTGCAGGAAGTACCTTAATAAAACTCCTATTTTTAATTGGATAAACTTATAATATGTACATGAAATTGAGAATGGATTTTACATAATCTGAATAATCATAAATTGAGAAAACTTCTGTGATGACTTTTGTCTAATAAAAACTTCTATTAAAGAAAAGTACTCTGAATGGAAGCAAAAAGATAGAACCTTTAAAAACATTTGGACTAAAATATTTACACATTTCAATATCAAAGGAAACATTTAAATTGAGAATATGCTGTATTTGGCAAACATTTCTTGAGGTTATGAGGTACTTTGGTACCTGTAAGGAGAGTATTTTCTCAACTAAAAGTACCATGTTTTATGGAGACAGGCCAATTAAAGATTTCAATAATTTCAAATTTATTAACATAAAACACAACTTTGAAGATTGCAGGCAACTTTATGAAAAAAATGAAAACAATACAACTATATTTCAAAGCTACATTCTCCACAAGTGAAATAACATGCCACAGTATTATACATACAACTAAGAAGCTGTTTAAAATATGTGAATATATAACAAGAATAATTATTCTGCTTATACTATTTTAATGTTCAGATAATTAACACAAAGGTTGTTTTTGCTTTAATAAGTACAAATATGTTGCTTTTTTAAAGAAATAATTTTATTTAAAAAATATTTTTAGGTGACTTCCTTGGCAGTCCAGTGGTTAGGACTCTGCACTTCTACTGCAGGGGGCATGAGTTCGATCCCTGGTGGGGGAGCTAAGATATCGCATGCCATGCAGCACAGCCAGAAAAAAGAAAAAAATAAAATTATATATATATATATGTATATATATATATATATATACATAATTTATATCCGTTTGCCAGCTAGTAAATACTTAATTTTGAAATACATAAAATTTTAGTTATTTTTATCCCTCTTTTTCTTTCAAAAGTGTTCTGGTTTGGACAATAAATTATGTGGACCTCCAAATTACAGACAAATCAGAAGGCAATTATTGCCGTGTGATACTAGGGTGGGAGGAATATAGAATTCTTTAGCAACACAGAAGGAAAGGTGTCTAAACCGTTCTCTGGTGGGGAGGGGAACATGACATGTTTTCTAGAGGAAATGACTCCATTAATACCTGAAGCTGAGAAGCAATTATCCAAGTGAGGAGATAAGGAAGAATATTTCAGGGAGAGTGAACACTGTAAAACTGGCTCAGAGGCAAAATCAATGCTGCCCATGAGATAAGCAGAGGCTTCAGAGTTACATAAAGGAATCTGGAATTAAACCAAAGGCAAGGAGGAAATCAATACAGTGTTTTAAACAGGGTAGTGTCCTGAGGATGCTTTTCTGAGCAGCATTAGAAGATTGCCTCCGAAATACATGAGTCCCCTCATTCTTTTATCGATGGATTTTCTAGCCCAGTGTGTTGTGCCTCTGACCTTGTGCTTTCTCTTTTCACGTATGGCTTCCCTAGGCTCAGAAATCCCAAAATGCAACCTTCTGAAATTATTGATCAAGGGTCTATTAATATTCATGTCCCTTTCTCATGTGGCCTACAGATCTGAACTAATTACTACATCTGTACAGATGTGGCCAGAAAATCTGAGGCTGAACTAAGCTAAACAGCCTAAATGGTAAGCCCAAGATTGGCAGGCTGGCAGGAGGCTTTTGAGATACCTTCAGGCTGAATGTTTTCATAGGCTCCAAGTTGTCAGTTCTGAGAAGAGAGCACTCATTGTTCACTAACCAAGGCTGACATAGTGTGCAGTACACAATAAGCACTCAATAAATATTTGTTAGATGAACAAAACCAAGAATCTTGAATATGTTTTAGGCCTATCACTAACAAAGAAATTTTAGAACACCATTGTTTGATTATTTATTTTTTTTTGTTCTTACAGTTGTTGCCTTTTTTTATTATTTGTTTTGATGTGTGATGAAAATAATGCTTCCCTTAGTTGAGATGCTTAGAAAAAGTCTCCATGAATATTTATGTAGCATGCTGTTACTCACTCATCATTGACAGTTGTAAGGAGTAGTGATAAACAACATGCTTTTCAGTAACAAAGGAATAATTACAGTCTTGTATTCCTGGAATAGCCCTTGATCACCACTGTTGCTGGTTCTTAGTCATTATTTGGTGACACGTAGTTCCCCGTAATCTGAAATCAGTTTTGCTGAGTTAATTAAGCTACCTCTTCCCTTATATCAGCTCAGGAATCTTAGATAAATTCATGTAGGTCAGATTATTCTTAATTAGACCATAAAAATAATAATTGCTACAATTGAAAATGGACCAAGTTCCGTATAGTCAAACAGAAAACTTGACTTAGGGAGGCATGCTTTTCAAAGTGGGAAAATGTATCAAAGGTCAGAATTGTTGAACAGAGTTGTGGTTGTATTAGCAGACAATATCAGTTAAAGTCAGCCTTATGAAGTTGTATATATGATACAGAAATATTAGATTATATACTCAAACATTTCTCTAAATCAAAGGGAGTCCCTGCACTTGGAGTAAGACCGCTTAACTGCAGACCTCAAAACTGTGTTCACAGTCTCAAGTGGAATGATAACGATCAGTAGCAGTCAGGTGGGACCCCTAGAAATGTGTGTGCGTTCATTGGGAGACCTCCCCACTGCCCTCTGCAATGTTCACAACCTCACCCTTCTTATCTGATTTGGGATCATTTTTGCTGATCTCATGAGTCCCTTTATTCTTGTTCTTGTCTGTTTCCACAAGACACTTGGGACTCCCAGGTCAATTCTCATTCCCTAGACTTCAATCCCCAAATTGCTTAAAAGAAAAGCTCCATAAATATTTATGTAAATTGTACATTGTCTGGCGTCCTTGCACAATGTTACCTGGAAGTCAAGGTTCCACCAAAACTCCTTATGTCCTTAACTCCTTCTATTAATGTTTCTTTCACCTTATAACATTAATTGAAATGTAGTTCTTCCCTGAGGACACTGTTTCCCCTGTAGCACTTTCAGGTGTTGGCTGCTTTTACTTCTACATACCTCAACACAGAAATACAGGTGTATTTTTCATTTTTAAAAAAATGCACCTTTATTTTATTTTGTGACCACGCTGTGTGGCATGCAGGATCTTAGTTCCCTGACGAGGGATCAAACCCATGCCCACTGCAAAGGAAGCGCAGAGTCTCAACCACTGGACTGCCTCTAAGACCTACTCTAGGAAGTAAAAGTATTTATCCGTGTAATTTCTTTTTTTTTTTAAATTAATTTCTTTTTTTACTTTTGGCTGCGTTGGGTCTTCATTGATGCACGCAGGTTTCCTGTAGTTGCGGCGAGCGGGGGCTACTCCTCGTTTCGGTATGAGGGCTTCTCATTGAGGTGGCTTCTCTTGTTGCGGAGCACGGGCTCTAGGCACGTGGGCTTCAGCAGCTGTGGCCCGCAGGCTCCAGAGCGCAGACTCAGTAGTTGTGGCGAACGGGCCCAGGTGCTCCGCGGTATGCGGGATCCTCCCGGACCAGGGCCCGAACCCGTGTCCCTTGCACTGGCAGGCGGATTCTTAACCACTGCGCCACCAGGGAAGCCGTATCAGTGCAATTTCTTTGCCTTGCTTATGGGATACAATTTAACTAACATTAATTATTTAATTTCTTCTTTATGGATAAGACTTGTGGATCAGTACACAATTATACATTATACTCAACATCACTAATCACCTGGGAAATACAATTCAGAACCACAATGAGATATTACCTCATACCTGTTAGAATGGCTATTATCAAAAAGGCAAGAAATAACAAGTTTGGCAAGGATGTGGACAAAAGGAAACACTTGTGCATTGTTGGTGGGGAAGTCAACTGGTGCATTCGCTATGGAAAATAGTAGGGAGGTTCCTCAAAAAATTAAAAATAAAACTACCATGTGATCCAGTTTTTTTTTACTTCTGGATATTTATCCAAAGAAAATGAAAATACTAATTTAAAAAGATAAATGCACCTCCACGTTCAGTACAGCATTATTTGCAAAAGCCAGGGCATGGAAACAACCTAAGTGTCCACCAACAGATGAACGGAAAAAGAAAATGTGGTATATTATTCAGCTATAAAAAACGAAATCTTGTTTGCAACAACAGGGATGGAACTTGAGGGTATTATGCTGAGTGAAACAAGTCAGAAAGAAAAAGAGAAATACTATATGATACATGGAATCTTAAATTAAAAATCTCCAAAACAAAAATCAAACAAAAATGAGCTCATGAATATTGAAAACAGATTGGTGGTTGCCTGAGGCAGGGGAATAGCCAAAATGAGGGAAGGGGGTAAAAAGGTACAAATTTTTAGCTATAAAATGAGTAAGTCATAGGGATATAATGTACGGCATGGTAACTGTATTAATAATACTGTATTGCCTATCTGAAAATTTCTAAAAGAGTAAGTCTTGAAAGTTCTCATCACAAAAAAACAAGTGTTTGTTAACTGTGTGTGGTGATGGATGTTAACTAGACTTATTGTGGCGATCATTTTGGAATATATCCAAATATCAAATCATTATGTTGTACACCTGAAACTAATGTGATGTTAGGTGTCAGTTATACCTCAATAAAAAATAGTTATTGATTTATCTTAAATTCAACACAGTTTACAAAGTCCAAGTGAATTTCTTATGTACAAGTTAAGTATCTTGGAGCTGTTTTCATTTTAAAGACTAAATTAGTCATATTATACTCTGTGGATTTTCTGCTGGATTATATACAGTCTATCTTTCTTATTGGATTGTTATCTTTATAGATGGTTTAATTTTATTAGATTACCTTTTGTGGTTTATCATTATTATAGCAATATGTGGCCAAAGTGTGTCATGGTGGCATGTCAGTCTTATATCGCCTAGTTCTAAACAACAACAACAACAAAACCCTACAAAAACCTAATATGTTGGCATATATTTTTACTGTCATCATTGTCCTGAAGTCAGTAAAGATTGGCACCTGATTCCCTGTTTCCCCATGTTCATTTGATTTCAACTCAGCAGATTAAAAGTGGTTCTTGGTATAACAGTAAAATGCAAACAAAGTGTATAGATCTTATTCATGTCTAGATCTAGAGATCCAGGGAAATTCTAGCACTTGGGTTGGCATGAGCTTTCATTTTCTCTAGTCCAATCTCATAGATGGAAAAAAGAAACTCCCAAGAGGTCAGATCAGAATGCAGGCTTATTGACCCCCACTCTATACTCAGCTACCATGTGGTTTGGCCAGATGTCCTTGGTCTGGCCATTAGAATGATCAAGCTTCTTCAACAGCATGTCAGGCTTGTATGTATGCATTCTGAGAGTCACAGACAATTTGCTGGGCTGCTGGGAGTTATCAGGAGTGTAGTATTTAGACATAAATAAAAAAGGACCACCCCCACCCAGAATCCCACCTAAGCTCTGCAAAGCCACCTGTAAAAAATCCAGCCTGGGGACTTCCCTGGTGGTCCAGTGGTAAAGAATCTGCCTTACAATGTGGGGGATGTGGGTTCGATCCCTGGTCAGGGAACTGAGATCCCACATGCTGCAGAGCAACTAAGCCCACACAGCACAACTATTGAGCTTGCACGCCTCAACTAGAGAGCCCATGTGCCACAAACTACAGAGCCTATGCACCCTGAAGCCCACGTGCCACACTAGAGAAGAGAAAAATCCCACACACCACAGCTAGAGAAAAACCTGGATCCCACATGCCTCAACGAAGATCCCACATGCCACAACTAAGACCCGATGCAGCCAAAAATAAATTAATTAATTAAGTAAATAAATAAATCCAGCCTGGAGCACAGTCTCTGGGAGGGCAGGTACCTCTTGGTTTCAGCAAACAACAAACCAAACACACAGGAAATTACAAAGTGACTCCACTCCTTGTGATACTCAGCCCCCAGGAATAAGCAAACAATCCTAAATGGAAAACAAACTAGAAACCCTCACATTTAGTCACTGACCTTTAAAATCCTAGGCAATGAAAAAGTAAAACTAAAAAAAAATTCTGGGACTTCCCTGGTGGCTCAGTGGTTGAAAGTCCACCTGCCGATGCAGGAGACACGGGTTCGTGCCCCGGTCCGGGAAGATCCCACATGCCGCGGAGCGGCTGGGCCCGTGAGCCATGGCCGCTGAGCCTGCGCGTCCGGAGCCTGTGCTCCGCAACGAGAGAGGCCACAACAGTGAGAGGCCCGCGTACCGCAAAAAAAAAAAAAAAAAAAAAAATTCTTCTTCTCCTTCTCCTTCTCCTTCTCCTCCTCCTCCTCCTCCTCCTCCTCCTCCTTCTTCTTCTTCTCTCTCTCTCTCTCTCTCTCTCTCTCTCTCTCACACACACACACACACACACACACACACACACACATGATGAGTGAAAGGAAGAAATCAATTACTGTACTTCAGAGGGGTGGAATGGAATTATTATTTTTTCCTTTGTAGTTGTATAATGTAAATACCAAGTCAATATAGAATTCATAAATACTTGCTTTATAATCTAGTATTGTTTTCATGACTTCTGTGGATTCTGCTGTTGAATATTTTCTTGGCTTCTAAAAATTTCTCTGTCGCTTTGCCCGATTCCGAGCTTTTATTTTCTCCATTGTGCTGTACTGTGCATTTGCATTCACAGCTGTACTTTCTTTTAGTATATGAGTGCTTCATAGTCTCAGGAAATGTAGGGCTTATGGTCAGTAAGCTGAATGGTCACTGGTTGGTCTCATTTTCTATCTTAAGAACCTCCCTGTCTTTATGAGTTTTGCTGATGTGGTGTTTTGAACACTAAGCTAGCTGTATTTCCCACATTGACCTCTTGTGTCTTCATACTATTTTTACCTGATGGGCTCCAGGGTCTGTTCTCATTCTATTCTAATATTAATGTGCTCTTTGTATTATAACAGAACTGGAGATTTGCTACCCTAGTGCACTGAAAAGGAATCTTTATCTTGTCACATGGTTTAAAGCAGGAAAGATTCACTTTAAGGAAAAAGTGACATTAAGTGTATATCTCTTTGTAAATAACAGCTCTTTTCTCTGTGTTCTCTTCTATGACCATTTTGATAGGCTTCATTATAACAGTCTATCAAGATTTAAAGCCAGCAAAGATAAGCTAAAGTTGGAAAACTATTTCTAATATATTTACTATCTTTTCTGATTATTAAAGTTATCTGTGTATGAAATTTATTAAATAAGGTTAATTATTAGAAAAGAAAAAAGCACTCTAATATTCCACTTCCTAGAGATAACTATAATTGATATTTCATGTATGTCTTTTCAGACCTTTTACATGAATGTGTGCATATATACATGTGAGAATGAAATTTTGAAACCGATCAGGACTCTTGTGGTTCCCTCCCAGGTACAAAAACCTTTCTTTGTCCCCTATTTCTTGTTTGTCGGAAAAAGGCTTTCAGCCTTCTAGACCTTCACTGAGTTCCAAAGGGCAGGTTCAGTTCCTAATTAGAGGAGTGAGGGAATGCAGAAAAAAAGGAAAGGCAGTCAAGAAACAATAGTGCTGGGATGGGGCAGACTCCTGATTCCTCCTCAGGAGATATATAAAAATCTAATACAGTTCTCTTCTATAGGAACTAAGGCCCCCACTCAGGTGGAGGATGGCAACTTCAGGCAGAGCACAAGTACATGGACCCCAGACTGGTTGGAACTAGAAGGCTGATGATTGAGATTCCTGGAACACCCTGTTACTTCCCCACCAGAGAAGGGTTATACAACCTGCAACCCTTCCCCCAAATTTTGCCTATAAAAACTCTTTCCCCCAAACCATTGGGGGTTCAGGCTTTTTAGAACATGAGCTGCCCATTCTCCTTGCTTGGTCCTTGCAATAAACCTTTCTCTGCTCCAAATTCCAACTTTTCAGTTTGTTTGGCCTTACTGTGCATCAGGCACACGAACTTGTGTTTGTCAACAATTTATTTTACATACTTGAGATTATAGCAAATACTTTTTTAAAGTGCTTGTCTAATTCTGTTTGGTAGATGTGAGATAAAGACTGATGAATTTGTAACCTCATAGGGTCTTCCTTTAGCCTTTTTTCATGTGGAATTTTGTTCATGGTGGAACAGTTTTGGACTAAAGATTCTCAGTTTTTCCGTGAAAATTTAAAACATCAATAGTGGGTGATATGTATTTCAATCGATTTATCTTCATTTATTTTTCAAAGCAAATTAGAAAAGTATCAATATTAACCAATATTTTATGTAGAATTCCCAATCTGCTTATTTCCAGAAAGAAGCAGAAGTAATGAATTAGTATTTACTGAGCATCTACTGTGGGTCAGATGTGCTCTAGGTACCTTGTATGCAAATTCTGTTTAATTCTCATGGCATTTAAGTCATTGTGTAGGTATTTCTATCTCTCATAAGGCATCTGACTCTGCAAAGTGGTTGCTTTGCTACAAAGTAGCTGAGCTTGATTCAAACCTCAAGTTGAATTGACTCTGGAGCCCAAGTTACTTCTCACACCATACTGCCTCTATACATTGTCTCCACAGTTTATGAGTAAGGAAACCATGATGCTATAGACCTCAGTACAATCTGAAGAATTACACCAGGCCATCAGCTACTTTCAGTATGATCCTGCCAGTTCTCATGAACACACAAGCATTGAAGGATGCCACCTGTTCAAATAATTATAGAATCTCTCTTGTTAGATTTGAACTAGTTCATAAAACGTTCCTCAAAATCTTTTTATCATTTGCTTCTTCCTCCATACCCCTTTCCCTTCTGCTCCAGTCTATCCTTAAAAAGTAGATACCTAAGAGAAAGTTTTATCATCTCAGCCACCATTGACATCCAGAGCCAACAACAGGATATTTCTAAAACCCTCCAGAATCATGTGTGCATTTATAAAAATAAACAAAAAGAAACATTGTCCCTAACGTATTTGTTAATGAAGTTTCACAATGCCTACTCTGAAAAACTGCAGGATTAAAAATAAGCAAATGTTCCAAGTTAAATAAAAAATGTAAAAATTAAAAATATGTTTTAATCAGTTGAAAATACTTTTTAATAGGAAATTAAAACATGACTTTGTTTCCCAATCCTTGTTGGTGAAATTTGGAAAACTAAAGAACTAGCTACTAAGCATCTAGTAAATGTGTTTTTACAAATGAGTTTGTAATCATTGATATTTAGAATGGGAAGGAATATAAGTATGAATTACTCCAATTACTGCTTTTACTAGGACAATTAAGTTATTTGTCAAAGGTCACATATATTGTGTGGTGTTCGTAATGTGGTTAAATGTGATGATATGATATTCATACTTCATACAAATAAAAAATCATTTAGTTGAAAAGAACACAAAATATTGTTACTCTCATTTTTATGTTGCATAAAGCTTTTATTGAAATAAAATATAGAGGAAAATGTACTGTTAACCAAAATTTTAGAAATGGAGATCTGATTGAAATAAAAAGGTGTTTTTTGGGGGTTTTTTAGGACTGCAATCCAGGAGACACAGATTCCAGAAGCACTTGAATTGCATTTCACCAGACTACAAAATGTGGGAGGCTTATAAAGGCAAAGTACCACAAGGTTACAGTTAGTTATATGAGTTGTTTATCAAGAATTATAATTAGAGCTGGCAAGAAGTAAGAGTGCTTGTTAACTAAGGATTGGTTGGGGTCCGAAATGGTTGCATAGTTACAAGGCAGGACCTTGCGACCATATTGTTGCAGCTGGCAGAACTTGTTCTGAATACAGCTAATGGTGTACTTGGGTCTGGTATAGTTCAAATAAAGTTCAGGCTCTCAGTAGAGCAGAGACATTTGTTTCTACGACCAGAACCTCAATGGCCACCCAACTCCATTTTGTATGCCTGAAGTGTGATTACTCTATCATAATTTTAATTTGTCATCAGTATAAATCACAACTGTATTACTCAATTAATTTTCATAAAGCATGCCCACAAAGTCAGTAACCCCAAAGATTCATTTGTTACCCAGTCAGTGACCACTATTCTGACTCTAACAGCAAAACTTAATTTTATATTCGGAGAATACAGAGAGGAATATAATTATGTTCTAGTTAACTATTATCCCAGATTTGTCAAATAGCGATATTTTTCCTTACTGAAATACTTTAAAATATTTTAAAGTTTATCTTTTCAATTTTTATATAGTAACTCACTTTTTGCTATCTAGTTCTATGAGTTTCGATATATTCACAGAACCTTATCCATAGTGAAGATACAGAACATTTCCATCACCCCCCAAATTCCCTCAGTTTGCTCTTCCTTTGTACACAACACTTTCTCTCAACCTTAACCCCTAAAAACAACTGATCTATCCTGCTTCCTTAGAATTTGCCTTTTCTAGAATGTTAAATTAATAAAATTGCACAGTATGTACCCTTTTGAACCAGGCTTTTTCTATTTGCATAATACATCCATGTGGAAGCATGTATTAGTAGTTGATTTTTATTGATGAATAGCATTTCACTGTATAGATGTAAAGAAGCTTGTTTACCCATTCACCAGCTGTAGGACATTTAAGTTTTTTCTAGATTTTGGAGATTATGAGTAAAGTTCCTATTAATATTCATATAAAATATGGGCAAATATAAGTTTTCATTACTCTTGAGCACGGATCACTGGGTTATATGATAAACGTATACTTAATGTTATTTTAAAAACTGCTGAAATGTTTTCTAAAGAGACTGTACCATTTTGCGTTCCCACAGCAAAGGATAAGAGTTCAGTTGCTCTGCATCCTTGCCAACACATTATTATTTGTTTTCAATTTTAGATATTTTAATAGATGTTTAATGGTATTTTTTGTTTTCAATTTGCTTTTAATTAATAGCCAATGATGTTGAGCATCTTGTCATGTGCTTAATATGCTGATAAAGTATTCTTTTACTCCAAGTTTGATGAGTATATTTTTTTCTTCTCATGAATGGATGCTGTATTTTTTCACATGCTTTCTCTGAATCTGTTGAGATGATTATGTGCTTTTTTTTCTGTTTTAGTACATTCACATAGTGAATTACATTGCTTGATTTTTTTAAAAACATCTTTATTGGAGTATAATTGCTTTACAATGGTGTGTTAGTTTCTGCTTTATAACAAAGTGAATCAGTTATACATATACATATGTCCCTAAATCTCTTCCCTCTTGTGTCTCCCTCCCTCCCACCCTCCCTATCCCACCCTCCCTATCCCACCCCATTAGGTAGTCACAAACCACGGAGCTGATCTCCCTGTGCTATGCGGCTGCTTCACACTAGCTATCAATTTTACGTTTGGTAATGTATATATGTCCATGCCACTCTCTCACTTTATCCCAGCTTACCATTCCCCCTCCCCATATCCTGAAGTCCATTCTATAGTAGGTCTGTGTCTTTATTCCTGTTTTTCCCCTAGGTTCTTCATGACCATTTTTTTTTAATTCCATAAACATGTGTAAGCATACAGTATTTGTTTTTCTCTTTCTGACTTACTTCTCTCTGTATGACAGACTCTAGGTCCATCCACCTCACTACAAATAACTCAATTTCATTTCTTTTTATGGCTGAGTAATATTCCACTGTATATGTGTGCCACATCATCTTTATCCATTCATCTGTTGATGGACACTGACATTGCTTCCATGTCCTGGCTATTGTAAATAGAGCTGCAATGAACATTTTGGAACATGACTCTTTTTGAATTATGGTTTTCTCAGGGTATATGCCCAGTAGTGGGATTCCTGGGTCATATGGTAGTTCTATTTTTAGTTGTTTAAGGAACCTCCATACTATTCTCCATAGTGGCTGTATAAACTTACATCCCTACCAACAGTGCAAGAGGGTTCCCTTTTCTCCACACCCTCTCCAGCATTTATTTTTTCTAGATTTTTTGATGATGGTCATTCTGACCAGTGTGAGATGATATCTCATTGTAGTTTTGATTTGCATTTCTCTAATGATTAATGATGTTGAGCCTTCTTTCATGTGGTTGTTGGCAATCTGTAAATCTTCTTTGGAGAAATGTCTATTTAGGTCTTCTGCCCATTTTTGGATTGGGTTGTTTGTTTATTTGATATTGAGCTACATAAGCTGCTTATAAATTTTGGAGATTAATCCTTTGTCAGTTGCTTCATTTGAAAATATTTTCTCCCATTCTGAGGGTTGTCTTTTCATCTTGTTTATGTTTTCCTTTGCTGTGCAAAAGCTTTGAAGTTTCATTAGGTCCCATTTTTTTATTTTTGTTTTTATTTCCATTTCTCTAGGAGGTGGGTCCAAAAGGATCTTGCTGTGATTTATGTCATAGAGGGTCATGCCTATATTTTCCTCTAAGAGTTTGATAGTGTCTGGACTTACATTTATGTCTTTAATCCATTTTGAGTTTATTTTTGTGTATGGTGTTAGAGAGTGTTCTAATTTCATTCTTTTACATATAGCTGTACAGTTTTCCCAGCACAATTTATTGAAGAGGCTGTCTTTTCTCCACTGTATATTCTTGCCTCCTTTATCAAATATAAGGTGATTATATGCATGTGGGTTTATCTCTCAGCTTTCTATCCTGTTCCATTGATCTATATTTCTGTTTTTGTGCCAGTACCATACGGTCTTGATTACTGTAGCTTTATAGTATAGTCTGAAGTCAGGAAGCCTGAGTCCTCCAGCTCCATTTTTCTTTCTCAAGATTGCTTTGGCTATTCGAGGTCTTTTGTGTTTCCACACAAATTGTGAATTTTTTTGCTCTCATTCTGTGAAAAATACCAGTGGTAGTTTGACAGGGATTGCATTGAGTATGTAGATTGCTTTGGGTAGTAGAGTCATTTTCACAATGTTGATTCTTCCAATCCAAGAACATGGTATATCTCTCCATCTATTTGTATCATCTTTAATTTCTTTCATCAGTGTCTTATAATTTTCTGCATACAGATATTTTTATTTTGTCTCCTTAGGAAGGTTTATTCCTAGATATTTTATTCTTTTTGTTGCATTGGTAAATGGTAGTGTTTTCTTAATTTCACCTTCAGATTTTTCTTCATTAGTGTATAGGAATGTAAGAGAGTACTGTGCATTATTTTGTATCCTGCTACTTTACCAAATTCATTGATTAGCTCTAGTAGTTTTCTGGTGGCATCTTTGGGATTCTTTATGTATAGTTTCATGTCTCTGCAAACAGTGACAGCTTTACTTCTTCTTTTCCGATTTGGATTTCTTTTTCTTCTCTGATCATTGCTTGATTTTTGAATGTTGAAACAATTTCACAGTATTGGCATTAATTCTACTTGTTTGTGATATTGTATTGTGTATTTTTGCTGGATATGATTTTTTAGTATTTTATTTGGATTTTTTCATATGTATTCATGAAGGATATTTATCTTCATTGTCATTTAATTGCAGTGTCTTTTTGGTTTTGGTATCAGGAAGATGTTGCTCTCATTAACGAAATTGAGAAGTTTCTCTTCCGTTTTATTATTTTCTAGAAGATATTGGGTATAATTGACATTAACTCTTCCCTAAATATTTGGTAGAATTCACCAGTGAAACAGTCTGAGCCTGGGAGTTACATTGCTGGGCGATTATTAGATATGAGTTTGTTTTCAAAATCTATTTTGGAAGTTTGTGTCTTTCAACAAATTGATCCATTTCTTCTAAGTTGTTGCCTTTATGAGCATAAATTGTTCGTTAGTGTTCACTTACTATCCTGCTAATATCTGTAGTGACTGTAGTGATATCCCTTCTTTCATTCTTAATATTGATAATTTGCATATTCTATTTCTTTTGGTCAGTCTGGTAAAAGATTTTTCAATTCTGTTGCTCTTTTCAATAAACACCTTTTGATTGCATTGGTTTCCTCTATCACTTTTGTGTTTTTAATTTTACTTACATTTGTTCTTATCTTTATTATTTCCTCCTTTTGCTTGCTTGGATTTATTTTGCTCTCCTCTTTCTAGTTCATTAAGATAGAAAGAGATTTATTTACTTGAGAATTTGTAAAGTAAGCATTTATTCCTATACATTTCCTTTAAAAATTGCTTTAGCTGCATCTCACAAATTTTCATATGTTGTACTCTTACTTTTCTTCAGTTTAAAATATTTTATAATTTCCCTTAAGACTTCCTCTGAATAATTTATTTAGAAATGTGGTGTTTAATTTCCAAATATATGTGGATTTTCCAGAGGCCTTTCTGTTACTGATTTCCACTTCAATGACATTATCACTTAAGACACATTTTGTATGATTTCAATTCTTTAAGGTATTAAAAATTTTTTTATGGCCCAGAATATGGTTTGCCTTTGTTCCATGTGTCCTGTACTCTGGACAGAAAGAGGGTTTTCTCTCCTGTTTTATGTTGACTGTGCTAGCTGCACAGTTTCTCTACTTGGACAGAGAAATAATAATGTATTTCTGATGTTTTGACATCTGGGGCCTTGCTGACCATGGAGAGGCTGCTAGTCAACTTTTAGAGATAATAGACAATTCTCCTGCCGGAGCCCACACCCTCTCTCTTCCCACCTCTCCTATTAGGCTCTTATACTCTGGGCCACTATTCTCCTGCTTTAATCACTCCTGAACCAGTTACTAGACAACTAAAGGCAGCTCTTCCACCCCACAACCTGCTGGAATTATTCAACCTAGTCCATCCTAGGCCTGGTTAGGTTGTCTTACCTGATTCTTCTCACAGAAACCACCACAAATGCTGTTGCCCATGTTTCTCCCTGTCTATCTCTGCTTTCTGACCAATCCTGGTGCTTCACCATGTGGCCTCTGAATGGTGCCACATGCTTCCTCCTTTTTGGAACTGTGAGTAACAAACTATCCTTTCAATGGCAGCTGCCTTCTGTTCTGTTGGCCTCACTAGAGCTGAATAATTATAAAACCTATATTTTAAAATATTGGGTCATCCTCAGGCCAAAAATGGGAAAAAATATCAGGAAACTCTTCCTTGCACTGACTGTTCTTCAGTTTTTTACTGCCCTCCCCAGATGTGTTTTTATTTATTCTGCTATTATTTACTTTTTAGAGCCCTCAGGTAGTTGTTCTTTGTATTCTATCCAGATATTTTAGTCATAAGCAGTGGGGAAGATAAGCTGAAGTGGGTTTATTCTACCTTGTCAGGTAAAAGAAATCACATAGCTTAGTTTTATTTGTTTTTGAAATGTCTATAAAAGGAAACACACAGCACGTACTCTTTCTTTTGAAATTTCTTTCACCAAACATCATGTTTGTGAGATTCATTTATGTGTTCCATATATCAATGATTTATTCACTCTTATTGCAGTAGAATTCTATCATATAAATATATCACAATTTATTTTTCCAGGATATTTACCAGAAATGAAAATCTCTACAAGTCTCAGATTGAAGATTAACAATAAGCCCTAAGCAGGATAAATAAAACATTTCCTCCTAGTCATAATTGTAACTGAAACTTCTGAATATCAAAGAAAAAGAGAAAATATTGAAATTAATCAGAGTCAAAAGACAGCAATTTACAAGATAACACCAATGATACTTCTTATCTGCAACTATAAATGGCAGGAGACAAAGGTGGGGTGTCCTCAAAGGGTTGAAGGAAAACCTTTATTGATCTGAATTCTATCTGGGCTAAACTTTCATCTAAGAGAGAAATAAGAAGAAAGATAGTTTAAGGCAAACAAATGCTGAAGCTGTTTACCATTCACAGACCTTTGCCAAAAGAATGACTACTAGATATACTTCAGGAAGAAGGAAATTAAATTCCATGAAATAATGGTGGGGGGGAAAATGTTAAACATATTCAGTCATCCTTGACTGAATAAAGGTAAAAGCAATGGTGATTTACTTGGAAGGGTTTAGTTATCTGCTGAACAAAAATAGTAGATAATATGGGTTAGTGTTCTACATTTATTTTAATTATTTGAGCAGTAGAAAGATATCAAGTTTAGATTTGTCAAGGATGTATTATAAAGTTTTAAAACTAACCACTAAAAGAATGGAAATAGAACCAATAGCATCCAAAAAAAAAAAAAACAAAAAAAAACAGAATGGAAGAAAGAAAACTGAATTAAACCAATGGAAGGAAGGTATGCAAAATAAAAGGTAAAAAAAATGCTTAATTGAAAACACTACATGTTAAAAAGTAAGTCTAAATATATTCACAATGAAGTCAAACAAATTATACTCTTCTATATGTCTAGAGAGAGAGTGCCTTTTAAAGAAAATCTAGCTGTAAGTTGCTTACAAGTGTTTGGCTACAGTGCTGCATATTGATGCTGGATAAAATACTGGATAGTCTTAATGAATATAACCAGTTTTTTGAGCCATAGGGTATTACCATGAAAGGTTTTTCCCCAATATTATTTTTAATCAAGCTCTGTTGATACTTTTTTCCCTGCTCCTTAACAACATCCTAATTCTATATAGAATATACCCAATTAGATGCATTTATTAAATGTCTAGCCCAGTATGGTTTAAAACCTCTAATATCCAACTTAACTTCATCCCCCTCCAACTCAGGAAGGGTGCTCTCTATTCTCCTTTGGTCCTGTCCAGCAGTCTAGGCCTTCTCCCAGTGAGGTCCACTTGTCCAGAGATTGCCTTGGTGTTGTTATAATTTCTGTTTTCTCCTTTTACTTTGGACTCCTTTTACCTATGGGAGCCTTTTCACGGAGCTTAGGGGTCACTGAGGACCTCTTCTGAAGTGGAGCTTTCCATTTTTTACTCTATTGTTTTCATTACCAATCTATTTTTATTGGCTGTTGTAGCAAAACTTATGACTTCAAGCATCTCCAGGCAAGAAGTATGTCCTAAAATTACAGGAGACATGTAAAACTCCTCCAAGAACTCTCCCATAATGCTCTACTCTGCTCAGTGGGGTACTCACATGAGCTTTCATCTAGCATGCAGCTGGTTAGTAAGATGCTTCTCCCATTCTTGAGATACCCCCATTTCTCAGAGTGATTATCTTAAACAGCTCAGCTTCGAGGGTATTACATTAGATATGTCTCTTGGCCCAGGGTGTATTACTCATATGTTCACTTATTTCATTGTTCCCTGTGCCTGCTGTGCTCCCTGTGCAAGGTGCTTGTTGCTTTAGATGTGAAGATGAGTGAGCCATGGTCTTTTCCTTCAAGTAGCTTGTCCTCTAGCAAATATCCTAGAAAAACTAGTTTGTGGGTTAAATCTGTGAGTAGATATTTCACAAAGACCACAGTACCTTTTAAATATGTCTAGTTTGCTTAGTGTCCAGATCTTTTCATTTTTCTCAACTTAAATTGACAACTTAAGTTAATGAGAAATGAAAACCTACTAAGCTACTGGATAGGACACTGGATTATATGTGAGTTGTTTTCTAATCCAGTAATACACTGGACTGTATTCCTTAAGTCAGTCTAGGCAATATTATGGTAGCAAACTCCAAAATTATAATGGCATTTCTGAACAAAAAGGTTATTTGTTGTACAGGAAAATGTTGGTTGGCATCATCAACACTCAAGATACACTACCCTCCATGTGGTTATTCAACAGTCTAGACTGCTGTGATCTTGTTATTGTATCATCTCAACATGAAGCCTCCACAATGACTGAGGCAAGGGAGGAGTAGAGTTGAAGAATTACTGTACCAGGGATTCACTGTTTGAGGATTGTAGAATAGGGAACTTTCAAAGGAATGAGTCCTTACATATTTATGGAAAGATATGGGAGAAGCTGGAGAAGTAAGTGTCTGAAAAATAGACTTGGAAAATCAGAGGGAAAAAAAACCCAAATAGTCCACGTTATGCATTGGCATGTGTGGACAAGTTGGAGTTTTCAACTGAATGTTGCAAGCCAGGGGTATCTAGTTCCCAGAGTATGGCTGCAAAGAGTTGCTGGTGGAGAAGAATGCAGGATCCTGCTGCCTTGTACCTGGTGGTGGACCTGGGTTTGCCATCACTCTCAGCAGTCAGGAAGAAGAGATGGACATGGTGGGTGAAGAGTAAGGGCAAGCTGGAAGCTACTGGCCCTTCTTCATCAATCTTTTACCACTTAATCACAAAGACCCTTAAATGGCAATTCACTTCTGGCTTCTAAACCTTTGTGTGAATTTCTCTTTGGGCCAACTCTAACTCAGAATCATACAGGGATGGGAATTCTTCAAAACATAGTTTCAGCTTAGTTAAATGAACATAGTCAACACAAGCCATTATTCTCTCTCTCTCTCTTTTTTCCCTTAGGTCTAAGTATTATTAAAGCAGTTTCCAGCCCTGAGCTTTACTAATTGCAACATTCAGCAGCCTTTGGAGTCTAGTTCCAACTATATTTTCTTTGGTGGGTAGAGAAAAGGCAAGAGAAATTATAAAATGGAAGAATACAGAAATCTTGCAAATTAGAAAACTAATAGAGCATTTCTGTACAAAATCTTGTGGCACATTTGATGTTATGTGGAGTGGAACTATGAACATTTAGGGAAAGTATATTTTTACTGCATCTTAGAAATGTAAAAGTTAGCCATTTTATAATGATGGTATGAGTCATTCTGGACATTATGAAGACTGCAATATATTTGCCAATGCATGACTCTTCCATTTACGACTGTTATGCAATAGCAATAACAGGCAGTCAACACAAAGGAATTGCAGTTATTCACCTTCCAGATGAAAGGAAGAAAGAATTAAAGTTCTCTTTTTATTAAAAAATAAAAATGAAAAAAAGACTATCATCAAGGCAAAGAAAACTTTCACAAATCTGTTGAGCTAGCCCAAATTTATGTAACAGCAAATTAGTATAGGACCTTATCCAATTAAAATTAAACATAATTACAACATAACTTGGATGTTTCTCCTGAGAATTACTCTTTTGATATATAAAAATACTAAAGATAAGGCAACATAAATGGAGAGTTTTTGCTGAATTTTTTCAAATCCCCTCAGATCTAGGTGAGTAGATCAACATTAGCGAGGTGATCTTTGAGATATTTTCTAGGAGACCTGGACTGGAAGTCAGAGGTTTTGAACTTAGTCCTGACTCTGACCAGCTGTGTGATCTTGGATAAGTCTCTTAACCTCTCTGAAGATTGGTTTTCTCACCAGCAAAATTAGCTATTTTGATAATATATCTTCTAAAGAAGTATGTCCAATGGAGATATGTGAGACACATATGTATTTTAAATTTTCTAGTAGTTGCATTTAAAAATGTAAAAAGATGAACTAAATTAATAATATATTTTATTTAACCCTATATATCCAAAATAACATCATTTCAACATATAATCAACACACAAAATTAGTGATAGTATATTTTACATTTTTTGCTCTGCAATCTGGTGTGTATATTACACTTACAGTGCAACTAATTTTGGAAGCTAAATTTCATTGGAAAAACTTGATCTGTATTTAGATAAAACATAAGTATAGCTGAAAAAGTAGATTGATATGCTGAAGTTGTTCCAAACATACTTAAATTTTTCTAATAACTAAAGCAACTGTCAGTTTTAAAATTTCAATTCAATTCAATTCCATTACAACTTAAATTAAAAACCCATTTCCTCAGTTACATTAGCCACATTTCAACTACTCAGTGTCCTTATGGAGCTTCCGACTACTCTATTGGACAGTGTAGTTCTAAAATCTCTGCTACCTCTCCTTTTACCTCTGTGAAGCTCTTCCAGAATGCTTTAAAAGAAAAATTGACTGGATTCTCTCTGTAATTTCAGGAATGTACTGAATATGAAGGGAGACATAATACCTTGTGCCACCTTCCTCCACCGAGGTACTGTTTCTTATGGATAAAGTTCATAAATTCTCTTGTTTTTCTTGCCTGCTGCTGGACACATTTTCACTTTGGTGAGCTTCGTGAAAATTATTAAATAAGGAAAACCAAACAGAAAAACCCTTTCCATTCTGTCTTTGACAGATACTTTAAGGAATAATTACTTCTCTTACTACTTTAGTATGAAATTTATTAAATGCATACAAATATATTCATGGTGGTGTTGCATGAAAAGGCAAAGGAGAAACATAAATATCTACCAATCAGAGGAAAGATATGTAAAATGCAGTATCTACATGCATTGCATTATCATACATAAGTCAAAAGCAATCAATTCAATTTCCATAAATTAATTAGGATCCAACGGTATGTGCAGAAACATGAAATCATATGAAAGACTTAGGAGGAAGAATTAAAAGCAGGATACAATTTTAAAATGCATATGCCAAACAATATTGTGGGTTGTTTAAAGAAACACACACACACACACACACACACATACTTATACAGACGATAGTTTGGAATAATTCGATGCAGGAAAATGGCTGCTTACAGGAACAGGGGCTGGATTGGACTGAGGATTGGGGACACAAACAACATGCCTACAAAGCAAAACAATATGAGATTGTGCTACATAACAAGAAAGAGGATCATATCAGTATCTTTCTAATTCTGTGCATTTATCATCTTTATATAATTTAAAATATATGAAGGGCTTGGCTGGCTCAGTTGGTAGAGCACAAGACTCAAAATATATGACAAAAGCCCTATAATGGGAATGTTATATATTTGAAATCCCTCAGGAGTTTATACTCTAGCTAGGGAGAGACACACGTACACAAAAAGTTACGATTCTGTGTGCTAATTGAAAACTATGACATAGTTTACAAATGTCTCTTTAATGGAGCTTTGGAAAAAATAGAAGATAAATATATTATATATAAAGTGTATAATATATAATATGTATATAATATATATTATATACATATTATATATTTATATAAATATATAAATCTCTTTCTAATATTTTAAATAACACATTTAGATAGCATAATGACCATATTATTGTCCTACACATAATTATTAATAACAAGAAAAAATAAGAGGGAGAAACCCAACATTTTGTGAAGCTCTATTATGTGCCAACCAGACTGTGTACTAGTTATTTTATGGACTAGTACCATATTTGTCATATTTTTCTTTTCAGTGACCTCATAATAATAAGGCAAACGTTATTATTCCCATTTTGTGCATGAGAAAGCTAGAGCCTGGGGAGGTTGAGAAATGTGCTCAGTGTCATCAGCCTGTTTGGGAGCCATGACAATACATAAGTGTCACTCTGGAACCTGTGTCTTCCCAGACGCACTACAATAACTCCACAATAAAATTAATGTCTCTGCTTCTGAACAAGAAATGATAGGAAGTCCATTCCTTTTAACAGCAGTTAAATATGGTATAGAAAGTTCTGATCAAAGGAAAATTAGGACTACCATAGAATCACTGCCCTTTTCTCCAACCCAAAACGTTTCAAGGATGCTTCCTTAATTCTCAGCACACCTGCCCCTTCCTCCACTTCAGCCTCAAGGTCAGTCACTTCATTAGTCCAGTCCTTGGTCCCTTTCTGCCTTGATTATTGATTTATCTTTCTGATTGATTTCCCTCCTTAAAATGACCACCCCCTTTATTTATGTTTAAAAGTGCTGCTAGAGTGATCCACGTGAAATGCGTAAAGCACCACGTCCTTCCTCTGCTTAAATCATCTCAGAGGTTTTCCTTCAGAACAAAATTCAAACTATGTAGATTAAAAGAAAGGCTCCTCAACACATAAATCTCCTTCTACTTCTATTTTCTCTCCTGAGAATCGTTATTTCGATCTTTTCTGTCTCATAATTCAACTTTTGCTCTTCAAGGTATATTTGAGTAACACCTCCCCAGGAAGCCTCCTCTGCCCTGACCCGGTAGGACAGATGGTGAGTCCTTTTCCTCTGTGCTTTCCATCCTTTTGCACATGCTTTTATCACACTGTGTTGTAATTGTTTTATTCACTGGTACATCTCTCCCATTGTCTAAATTTTTATGTTTTTCATTGTCATTCTCAGAAATTAGCACAGTGCCTGATTAAGAGCTCAGTAAATGTTTCTTGAATGGTGAAATTAATTTAATGGAATGTAATCTAAATATAAACTGAGGTTCCCCCCACCTGTATTTGTCAAGGTTCTTTCTCTCAGATCCATCACCCTCGTTACCTTTCCTCCCAACATACATGTGGCTTCAGGAAGAGAAGGGAGTTGTTTTTCATCATATGACTCTTACTTTCTCCTGCTCTCCTTTGCTCAGTCTTTTATAGGATTGTGATGGTGGTTTGCAGGGCAGGGGTAGGAAAGAGAGATTGGGATTCTGGTTGGTGATGTCAGTGCTATTTGTGTTGTTTGTTCGGAATTCTTAACGAAAGAGCAACCCTTACTTATTTTTATAATATAGAATGCTTAACATATCATTTTCTTCAACTGAGTGCAGTGGGGAAAATTCCATTCTATATGCTATTATGCTGCAGTCCTATATACAGCTATAGTCTCTGTTCTCAAATGGGAGCTTACCCACTTTGCTTGAAGTACCATTCCCAGGGATTGTGGTTTCTAAATTTGTTCTCCAATATCGGGGTCTACCCAGGATTATCCTTGCCTCCTAATCTGCGCAAGATTTTTTGATATGCTACAAACTATAAACCAAATGGAACTTTAACATTCTCAATACACTGTAATAAAATATTATAGGATGAGTAAAGAGTAGAGGTAGAACTAGTTATACACTAGAACAAGTTAAGAAACGCAGGTAGAGGTTACAGTTTTCATTTATCCCACTAGTTATTTCTACCACTAGGTATGCTGGTTTATTTATGACTTCCTTCATTACAGTACTCAGTCATTTTCCCTTAGCTTTAGGCTAGGATCTTGATTGATTAAGGTTCTTTGTCTTGTGAGGGGATCCAATTTTTCATTCCCGAGGAATTTATGCCCTTAGTGCTTCTTATTGAATAAAATTACAACTGTCTTTGGTAAAATTTTTCACTAATCAAAACAGTGGAAGAGGTGTGCAGGGGACTCAAGTTTCCCCCTTATGCTTTCCTGCTCTATCCTTGAAGGTCAGGTTTAATTGCCTCAGCCAGTACAATTTATGCCAGTTCTCTTAATCATACATTGGACATGGCCAGATTTCAATTCAGTGAAACCAAAACAAAATAAATTATCTTGTAGGAATGGTTCTTCCCTTGGCTTCTTAAATCTCCATAATAAAAGAAACAACCTTAACATAATAAATGCCATATATAAAAATTCTATAGCTAACATACTTAAAGGGGAAATACTAAAAGATTTTCTCTAAGGTCAAGAATAAGACAAGGATGCCCACTTTCACCATTTCTGTTCAAAATGTACTGGAAGTCCTACCCAAAGCAATCAGGCAAGAAAAAATATAAACTAAAAGGCATTCAAATTGGAAAGAAAGAAGTGAAATTATCTCTGTTCACAGATAAGAAATCTTATATGTAGAAAATCCTGAAGATTCCACACACACACACCAAAAACATTACAACTGTTAAACAAATTCAACAAAGTGGCAGAATACAAAATCAACATGAAAAAAATCAGTTGAATTTCTATACACTAGCAGTGAATAATCAGAAAAGAAAACTAAGAAAATAATTCCATTTACAATAGCATAAAAAAGGATAAAATACTTAGGAATAAACTAAACTAAGGAGGCAAAAAATGTGTACACTGAAAACTAGAAAATATTGCTGAAAGAAATTAAAGAAGACAACAATAAACAGAAAGACATTTTGTGTTCATGGAGTGGAAGAAATAATATTAAGATGACAATAGTACTCAAAGCAATCTTCAGATTCAATGTAATCCCTATCAAACTACTAAGAATGTTTTTGCAGAAACAAAAAAATCCATCTTAAAATTCTATGGAAGCTTAAGGAACCCCAAAGAGCAAAGACAGTCTTGAAAAAGGGGAACTAATTTGAAGATTTCACACCACCTGATTTTGAAAGTTACTACAAAACTACAGTAATTAAAGCAGTGTGGTACTGGCATAAAGGCAGAAATATAGACCAATGGAGTAGAATGAAGAACCCAGATATAAACCCTCACACATATGGTCAAATGACCTTTGATAAGGATATCAAAACCATTCAATAGGGAAAGGACAGCCTCTTCTTCAACAAATGTTGTAGGGAAAGCTGGCTATTCACATGAAAAAAAAAACAGAGTTGGATCCTTTCCTTATACTGTATTGAAAGTCAACTGAAAATGGATCAAAGGCCTAAATATAAGAGTTAAAACTATAAAACTCTCTGAAGAAAACATAAGGCAAATCTTCATGATCTTGGATTTGGCAATGATTCCCTGGATAAATGACAGAAGCACAGGCAACAAAAGAAAAATATAGGTAAATTAGGCTACATCAAAAAGGACATTATCAACAGAGTGAAAAAGCAAACCACAGAATGAGAGAAAATATTTGCAAATCATATGTCTGATAAGGGATTGATATCTAGAATATATAAAGAGCTCTTAGGTCTCAACATTTCTCCAAGGAAAATATATAAATGGCCAATATGCACATGAACAAACTTAACATCGCTAATCATTAGGGAAATATAATTAGAACCAAAATGAAACATAATTTTATACCCATTGAGGTCACTATTATTAAAAAGAAAACAACAAACCCAAAACAGAAATAGCAATTGTAGGAGAGGATGTAGGTTAGGAAAAACTAGACCTTTGTACACTCATGGTGGGAACGTAAAATGGTGCAGCTGCTGTGGAAAACAGTGTGGTGGTTCCTCAAACTTTTAAAAGTAGAATTGCCAAATGATGCAGCAATTCCACTTCTGGGTATAAACCCAAAATAAATGAAAGCAGACCCTCAAAGAGATATTTGTACACCCATTTTCATAGCAGCATTATTCTAGGTAACCAAAAGGTAGAAGCAACCCACATGTTCATCGACAGATGAATGGATAAACAAAATATGGTATATACATACTATGAAATACTATTGTCTTAAAAAGAAAGAAAATTCTGACCCATGGTACAACGTGAACGAAACTTGAAGAATGGACAAATCCTATATGATTCTACTTTTATGAGGTACCTAGAATAGTCAAATTCATAGAAACAGAAAGTAGAACGGTGATTGCCAGAGACTGAGGGGAAGAGAAAGTGAGGAGTTATTGTTTAATGGGCATAGAGTTTCAGCTTAGGAAAATAAAGCCCCGGAGAGGGATAGTGGTGACAGTTACACAATGTAAATGTATTCATGTCACTGAACTGTATGCTTAAAAATGGCTAAAATGCTGAATTTTATGCTATGTATATTTTACTACAATAAAAAATAAAACAAAATGACTTCTGTAACAGAAGAGTTCAGAGTCTTAGAGATATGAAACAATTAAGTGTAACTATGAACATATTATAGATTGATGGATTCTAACTAATAGTAGTAGACACTATATCCTGCAATTGAGCACCCAGTTCTGAAGAATTTTGACTTTCAGTATTCTGCAGCTTGGTCTTCAATTATTATTTTCCTCGTTATCTAAAGTTAGTGTTTTTAGATAATGGGGGAATAAAATAAGATCAGGGAATCCCACTGACACTTTGTCATTGCTTTACTTCTTTCAATGTGAAATTTATGAGTGATAATATTAAGATGCATAAAGCTAATACTAAGACATGGTGGTTCTGTTGCAGAATTACAAATGGAGAATGTTAATTAAAATCAGATTCGTTAAAGGGTGTATGCTGGAAATGACAAATTGCTGCCCAGTCTTCATCTAAAGACTGCTTGAGTTAATCTGCTTTACACCAGCAGCTGACACATCTGCTGAAGGCAGATGCCACCTTGGGAACCTGGAATTGGTGGCTGCAGTTAACAAATTCAACTCCCAGCCGAGGCAGCAGCCTACATAGCTTATCTCTAAGCTTGGTGGAACATGTGTTGAAAATCCCTGAAAAAACAGACAGACCGCTGAAGTAGGAGTCATCAGTATTTCAAGCACGGCTCTGCTACTGGGACCATCAGGAAATCACTCACTCCCTCTGAGTTGAATTTCCTCATCTGTAAATCAAGGTTGTTTTTGCCCATCCTTTTCATTTCTAAAAGCCCATGATCGACTACTGATCCACCCCCATATATTAGGAATCTTAAAGTGGTTCATGGAATAATAGTAGTGAGGCAACCAGGCTGATCCATAGATTTTTGTGGGACTAGGAATAAATCCATCCAAAATATTTTAAACTCTTTAAGAGAAAGATACACTTGGTATATATATAGAAACATTTAACTATAAAACCAATGAATGCTGATGATGACTCTGCTTTGATTTAGGGGCTTGAATACATGTATAAAAGCAGGTCTTATTTACATTATTCTCTGTACTTGATTGTCTTATTACATATAAATAATGCTCTCTTCCTTTTTGATGCAATGATTGAACAGACCTCATAGAGGAGAATGAGAATTTATTCTTCCCTTTTGTCCAAATGGGTTCGAGGATGGTGACACATCTCTCTCCAGCTAATGCTCTCTTTGATCCTTTTCCATAAAAGACTTCCCACTACCTAATCATCTTCAGGGTCTCCTGATCGTTCAGTTTGGTCTTTCACTCAACGCCTTGCATTCACTTCTCACTTTGGTACCTGCCCATATTTGTGGTCAAATCCCACCCATGCCCACATTCAAATAGCACTTTCAGGAAAGCCAGACTGGTTCACTCTATCTCCATGTGCCACAGTGGGGAGGTAGGAAGGATCTCTAAGCACTTTGTTTACTGGACATTTCTTCTCTTTTTGGGGATGGCTACAGAACAAAAGCGTTTCTCTTTGTTCATTCTCTTTGTTTTAGGGGTACACTTTCTATAATACCACCAAAGTCTATATCAACAGCAGAAGTAGTAGCACAATGAAAACTTTTTTTCTTTCTGTGCATATAATTCCAAATAATGGTGAATGACATCACTGGAATCATATCCAGCCAAATTTGCAATCATAAAACCTGACTTTAAGTGCATTGGCTTTGCTATTTATTAATTCCAAGCCCTTGGGGAAGTATTTAGCCTCTGTTAAATACCTTGATTCTGTGACTTCCTTGGTGGGGTAGTGGTTAAGAATCTGCCTGCCAATACAGGGGACACGGGTTCGGTCCCTGGCCTGGGAAGATCCCACATGCCGCGGAACAACTAAGCCTGTGCACCACAACTACTGCAGCCCACGCGCTGTGCCCCGCAATAAGAGAAGCCACTGCAACGAGAAGCCCATGCACCGCAACGAGGACTCAATGCCGCCAAAAAAAAAAAAAAAAGACTTAGATTCCGTTTCTTCATCTTTTAATGGAGAATTAACTGATAATGACTAGAAAGAATCTATTAAAAATTTCTAGCATGGTGTCTGGACCTGGATAAGCATCCAACAGATATTAATGGAAATCATCCTCCTTTGAGCTTATATTTCACAAATTGTTTATCTTTTCCTTACAAAATTATTTTTTTAACATCTTTACTAGAGTATAATTGCTTTACAATGTTGTGTTAGTTTCTGCTATATGTATACATATATCCCCGTATCCCGTCCCTCTTGTGTCTCCCTCTCACCCTCCCTATCCCACCCCTCTAGGTGGTCACAAACCACCAAACTGATCTGCCTGTGCTATGCAGCTGCTCCCCACTAGCTACTTTACATTTGGTAGTGTATATATGTCAATGCCACTCTCTCACTTCATCCCAGCTTACCTTTTCACCTCCCCGTGTCCTCAAGTCCATTCTCCACGTCTGTCTTTATTCCTGTCCTGCCCCTAGATTCATCAGAACCACTTTTTTTTTTTTTTAGATTCCACATATATGTGTTAGCAAACGGTATTTGTTTTTCTCTTTCTGATTTACTTCACTCTGTATGACAGACTCTAGGTCCATCTACCTCACTACAAATATTTCAAATTTGTTTCTTTTTACGGCTGAGTAATATTCCATTGTATATTTGTGTCACATCTTCTTTATCCATTCATCTGTCGATGGACACTTAGGTTGCTTCCATGTCCTGGCTATTGTAAATAGTGCTGCAATGAACATTGTGACAAAGTTATTTTAATAGATAGGCTGCTTTGAAGCCTGGTATTTATTATAGCTGCTGCATAGGTGGGTAAATTGTTCTTTGCAAAAACTTAAAATCCCACTTTCTATCATAGTCATTATTTTGTACAGCTAGTATGAAAATTTTCCAACAAATGACAATAACTAATTGTGGACTGCTCTTTGTGGATATTAACCTTTTTATTGTAAAAAATATCTTGATTCTATTCTCTCCCTTTTTTTAATTCACTGCAGATTATGTCTGGAAGCTGAATTTCATTAAATTAATGTTTTCACCCATGGACCATCCAAAACAATCCATAGACCAGGGCCACACCCTGGGAAATTCTGATTCAGTGCCAGCTGATGTTTAGTAATACATAATTTGGAAATACTCCAGAAGCCATTATGTTGTACATTTCTGATTAATAAGAGCTGAATTAAATCAGTGCAGAAGAGCGTGGGCTATTACAAAGCTCAGCAGGTTTCTCAGTATCATTCTTGAGTTTTGGATTCTTGTGCATAGTTCCATAAAGATGAGAATAGAATTTTAATTGAGTTTATATTTCCATGGGAACAAGAAAACCAGTGCTCCTTCACGTTCCCAGTTATATCTATGAAAATGTATCCTATTGTTCACTCCAAACTGCTGCAATGCAGTGCACGCTACTGAAATGAATTTTCTGCTTTAAGTTATCCATAATAGAATACAGCTTGCGGGTTTGTAATTGTATCTGTATGAGGTTTTCCATCTCCTTGGATTATCCTCACAGACAAAGAATTTTAGAGCTGATGTCCAGCACTCTGATTTTGCAAATAAAGTAATTGAAACCTATAGTGAATAATGATTTTGCCTAAGGTAACACAGCTGGGTGAAGTTTTTATCTGTTTTGGGTATACCACATGTAATTAACTCCTATTTTTCTTGCAGGGTGGAGGAACAAATACATTTTATAAAAAGCAGCAAAAAGGGAAATTGTCAAAGCACAACAGAACTGTCAGCAAATTTCAAAAAATCCAAGATATTTATTATATTCCACAGGTCATAATACTTTTCTGATTCCTTTCGTTTTCTACCAATCTTCTAATTAAAATAAAACCTACTGGCAATTTGTAAAGTGTAAAGCATAATGTAATACTGTTCTATTTCTCTCTAGTCATAAAGAAGAACAACATCTTGTCAATCACCCTTCAATCACAACAGAGTAGTAGACAGAGAAACTTGGATTTTTTATTATTTTGTTTCTAACCAGTATGTTAAATTTGTAAAACACACATAAAATAATAATGGGATACTTGGCTTTAGAATCCAATTTATTTTTATATAGTTTTTCATAGACATTCTCACAAGATGCTTGTTGGAGAGTGAGTTGTGAACAAAACAGATATAAGATGTTAATATCTTCTTTTCCTTTAGTTTTTTCCCTCTTTATGTAATATTGAGTATATTCAAAAAAAGTTTATACCTGCTACCTAGTATAAAAAATAATAAGACAAACACCCATGAAACCACTGCCAGCTTAACAAGTAGAAAATTACCATTATCTTTGAAATTTCTTATTTGTCCTACACTTACTCTATTATCTCTCCATTGGAAATAACAAATATACTGAATTTGGGGTTTATCATTCCTTTGTTTTTTTAATAGTTCTATTATATTCAAGCGGACCTTGAGATATTGTGGGTTCAGTTCCAGACAAATCACAGTAAAATGACCATTGCAATAAAGTGAGTCACATGAATTTTTTGTTTTCCCAGGGCATATAAAGGTTATGTATACACTAAGCTGTAGTCTATTAACTGTACAATAGCACTATGTCTAAAAATATACAAACCTTAATTTAAGAATACTTTATTGCCAGGAAATGCTAACCATTATCTGAGTCTTTAGTGAGTCATAATCTTTTTATTGGTGGAGGGTCTTGCCTTGATGATGATGGTTGCTGAGTGATCCGGGTGGTGTTGCTGAAGGTCAGGGTAGTTGTGACAATTTCTTAAAATAAGACAACAGTGTTGTTATCTGTTAATGCCTGTTAATGTTAATATTTTGACTTCTCATGAATCACGAATGTTCTTAATGGCGTCTAGAATAATGATCCTCTTCAGAAAGTTTTTAATTGACTTTGGCCAGATCCAACAGAGGAATCACTATCTATGGCAGTTATAGCCTTGCAAAATATATTTCTTAAACAATACGACTTGAAAGTCAAAATTACTCCTTGGTCCATGGGCTGCAGAATGGAGGTTGTGTTAGCAGGCATGAAAACAATATTAATCTCATTGTTCATCTCCATCAGACCTCTTGGGTGACCAGGAGCATTGTCAACGAGCAGTACTGTTTTGAAAGGAATCTGTTTTTTTTTTTTTTTCCTGAGCAATAGTTTTCAAGAGTGAGCTTAAAATATTCTGTAAACCATGTTGTAAACAGAAGTACTATCATCCAGCTTTGTTGCTCCATTTATAGAGCACAGGTAGAGTAAATTTAGCATAATTCTTAAGGGCTCTAGAATTTTTCATATATGGTAAATGAGCATTGGCTTCAACCTAAAGTCAGCAGCCTCATTAGCCCCTAATAAGGGAGTCAGTGTGTTCTTTGACACTTTGAAGCCAAGCATTGACTTCTCCTCTCTAACTATGAAAGTTTTAGGTGACATCTTTTTCCAATATAAGGCTGTTTAATCTACATTGAAAATCTGTTGTTTAGTGTAGCTACCTTCATTCATTATCATAGCTAGATATTTTGGGTAACGTGCTGCTGCTGCTACATCAACACTTGGTGCTTCACATTGCACTTTTATATTATGAAGATAACTTCTTCCTTAAACCTCATGAAGTAACCTCTCTTAGCTTCAAACTTTTCTTCTGCTGCTTCCTCACCTCTCTCAGTCTTCACAAAATGAATGCCCTCCTTAAGGGCAGATATTAGGTCTTACAAGTCTTAGTATTTATTTTATAATTCTTTACACTCATAATTTGCAGAGTTCATGGCACTTGTAAGGGTATAAACATATATCAGCTATCAGGTTATCTACAAATGAGAGTTTGCTATATACTGTGTATAAGTTAAATTTTTCTGGTAGAATTTTGACTAGATAATCAAGAAAAGAAATCAAGGTTAAAATATATCAGTGTATATGGGAATAAACTATAAAGTTGCAACAAATAACCTAGTGCAACAAGTAACACATTCCTTCAAACTAAATCTTCCTTGAATTAATGTCATCTTACAATTATGGGAGACCAAAAATAATTTTTTCCAAAAATTAGACACTTGGGGACTTCCCTCATGGTCTAGTGGTTAAGAATCCACCTTCTAATGCAGGGAATGTGGGTTCAATCTCTGGTTGGGGAGCTAAGATCCCACATGCCACAGGGACAACTAATCCTGTGAGCTGCAACTACTGAGCCATGTGCTCTGGAGCCCATGCACCACAACTAGAGAGCCTGTGCACTGTAACTACTGTGTCTGTGCACTCTGGAACCTGTGCACCACAATTAGAGAGTCCACACGCCACAACTACTGAGCCCAGACACTCTGGAATCCATGCGCTGCAACTACTGAGCCCTACTGAGCCCACGCACCACAACTAGAGAGAAGCCTGCATGCCACAACTAGAGAAGCCCATGTGCCACAACTACTGAGCCCACATGCTCTAGAGCCTGTGCACCACAACTAGAGAGCCCATGTGCCACAACTACTGAGTCAGCATGCCGCAACTACTGAGCCCACGATCTGACACCTGCACACCACTAGTAGAGAGCCCATGCACCACAACTACTGAACCCATGCTCTCTGGAGCCTGTGTGCCACAACTAGAGAGAAACCCATGCACTGCAGCTAGAGAACCCTGCGTGCTGCAATGAAGATCCCGCAATGAAGACCCGATGCAGCCAAATAAATAAATATATTTTTTTAAAAATTGAGAGACATGTTTTGATGTGATAAATTATGAGGGTCGGAGCTGAATCACATTTATCCAAATTTGTAAACATATTGAAATAGTCCAACCAATGGTGTTCAGAATATTAAACTGTGGCATTAAAAAAATTGTTGCTTATCCAAAGTTATTGAGCATGATGATTGCAAAATCAAAGAAAATTGTCTCCTGACAGTCAGTACAGAACTAATCCTGAGAACTCACTTCTTCTATGAGGTTTTTACAAATGGAAAATAAGGTGAAAGGAGAGAAAAGAAAGGAGAAGTGAATGGAGAAAGTTTTTTCTTTGTTTTTTGTTTTGGTTTGTTTTTAACTAGTGGAGGTCTAGGACTCTCAGGGCAAAATTAATGACTCACATTTTCTCCATTTTATCACAATGGATGATAATTTCATATGTATGCATGATTTTTTTCAATCTGTTCCATAACTGCAGTGTTTACTTCAGCTGTGTCTTCTGAAAGTGAAAAAATTTAAATAAAGCAGTAGTTTAAAAAGGCGTATTTCATTCAATTCATTTAAAAGCATTCCTTTGATTCTACAGATTGGGTGTTGCTGTTCAAAAGGAGAGAAAAACACTGGAACCTTAAGGGATGTTCATTCAAGAGCAGACAGTAGCTGATTTATCTTATCTCCCAAATGATATGGCTATTTCCACATGACACCAAATTAACTTTTGAAAAAGGGAGAAAAATCAGTCAATTACTTTTTTCTTTATAAATGAGATAAATCAAACACTCAGTGCATTTTTGTTTCCTGAAAGATTTATTTTCAGTTGAGTTGTGTGATCAGTTAGTCAGAGTGTAACAAAATTTCAAATTCTTACTAATGTATTTTGCTTCTGTGAAATTGCAAATTTCTTCTCTTGTGAAGCTTTTCAATAGATGACAGTTTAATCTGTGACAAATCTGTGGCAAAGCAATCTGAAAATAATACTAAGATGGTGCCTGCACTTCAGAGTTTGAAAAGTTATACAAATTGGATATTTCAAAATTTATTATGCTGGCAACAACTCCATGGATCCATCTCATTTATTTATTTGTTTATTTATATCTTTAAGGCATAGCTCAGTACTTGGCACATAGTAAGTGTTTAATCTGTTCTTGTTGATAGTAGAGACTTTTTAAAAATATTCAATTTTATATCATTAGACCTTAAGGAAATAACTTCTGGAATACTGTATTGTGAGACAGTTTATCAGCCGAAGACATAAGTAGGATTTTGGTAAAGAAAGTTACTCTTACAAGGATTCTAATTAACATAGAAATTATATATAAATGAATCCAATATCTTCCATTGAAGAAACTGATAGGAAAATTAATATGAGTATTAAATAAAATATTCTTTCTGATTTAAATACAATAATCTTTGCCAGATGGAGGGCAGAAGTGAGATGGAGCTGAGAAGAGTGTACTATGTATTCTAAATAAAATTATCTATATTGAAGTATTTTTTTCTGGTGCTTTTAAAGTTGTGAATAAGGAGCTCTGAATAATGTACAGTTATATATATATATATTTATATATTAGGATTTGCTTTCATTAGCTTAAAGAAACAAATTAGTTTGTATACACTGAGTTGAATATTCTGTGTTCAAACTAAAATTTCAGAACTTAAATAAAAATCTTTAAAATTATTTATAAACCTACAAACTGCTCATATGTGCTTATTTTCTAGAGAATTTTTCCTCTAAAACAAGTATCTGAGTTAATTGTGAAAATTGTTTTGTTCTTTTAGGTGAGAATTAAGTAACTGATACTCTAAGTAAGAAAAATGTTTCAGTAGATATAACTTAGTTAAATATATTATTTTCTATACATTAATTTTGAATAATTAGTGCCTGATTACTTAAGTTATAGTTTCAAGTTTTAGAGGGTGAATAAACCTCTCTTAAAAGGTATATTTGTAAATTAGAAAATCTTAAAGGAAGCAAATATAATACTTAACATTCTAATCATTATGAAGATTGCCTTTCTGGGTTTCTACTCACCCCACCTCCCAGGAAAAAGCAAACCACTAGAGGAAATCATGAAATCACAAAGGAAAAGAGAAAGAGAGGGAGAAAGGAACAATGGAATTACAAAGCAACCAGAAAATAATTTTTAAAATGGCAATAGTAAGTCCATACCTACCCATTAATAGCTTGAAATGTAAACAGATTGAATTCTGCAATCAAAAGACATAGGAAGCCCAAATGGATTAAAAACAAAACAAAACAAAACAAAAAACAGGATACAATTATATGCTTCCTACAAGAGACTCACTTCAGCTTTAAGGACACACATAGACTGAAAGTGAAGGAATGGGAAAAGATATTCCATGCAAATAGAAACCAAAAGAAAGCAAGGATAGCTATACTTACATCAGACAAAATGGACTTTAAGCCAAACTATAACAAGCGACAATGAAGATCAATATATTATGATAAAAGGGTCAATTCATCAGAAGGATATAACGTTTGTAAATATTCATAAACCCAACATAGGAGCACCTAAATATCAATATATAAAGCAAATATTAACATCTGAAGGGAGAAATAGGTAGCAATACAACAATAGCAGGGGATATTTTAAAATTATTTTTTATTGGAGTATAGTTGATTTATAATATTGTAATAGCTTCTGCTATTCAGCAAAGTGAATCAGTTATACATATATATATATATATATCTCCAATCTTTTTTCAATTATTTTCCCATATAGGTCATTATAGAGTATTAGGTAGATTTCCCTGTGCTATGCAGTAGATCTTTATTAGTTATCTATTTTATATATAGTAGTGCATATATGTCAATCTCAATCTCCCAATGTATCCCTCCCCATCCCCTTACCCCAACCCCCACATAATCACGTTTGTTTTCTACATCTGTGACTCTACTTCTGTTTTGTAAATAAGTTCACTTGAATCATTTCTTTAGATTCCACATATAAGTGATATCATATGATATTTGTCTTTCTCTGTCTGACTTACTTTACTTAGTATGATAATTTCCAGGTCCGTCCATGTTGCCACAAATGGCATTATTTCATTCTCTTTAATGGCTGAGTAATATTCCATTGTATATATGTTAATACATCTCCTTTATCCATTCATCTGTAGATGGACATTTAGGTTGCTTCCTTGTCTTGGCTATTGTAAACTGTGCTGCAATGAACATAAGGGTGCATGTATCTTTTTGAATTATGGTTTTCTCCATACATATGCCCAGGAGTGGAATTTTTGGATCATATGGTAGCTGTATGTTCAGTATTTTAAGGAACCTCCACACTGTTCTCCATAGTGTCTGTATCAATTTATATTCCCACCAACTCTGTAGGAGGGTTCCCTTTTCTCCACACCCTTTCCAGCATTTATTGTTTGAAGATTTTTTAATGATGGCCATCCTGATTGTTTTGAGGTGATGCCTTATTGTAGTTTAGATTTACATTTCTCTAAAAATTAGTAATGTCACACTTCTTTTCATGTGCCTCTTGGCCATCTGTATGTCTTCTTTAGAGAAATGTCTATTTAGATCTTCTGCTCATTTTTGGATTGGGTTGTTATGTTTTGTTTTTTAATATTGAGCTACATGAGCTGTTTGTATATTTTGGCGATTAATCTCTTGTCAGTTGCTTCATTTGCAAATATTTTCTCCCATTCTGTGGGTTGTCTTTTCATGTTGTTTATGGCTACCTTTGCTGTGCAAAAGATTTTAACTTTCATTAGGTTCCATTTGTTTATTTTTGTTTTTATTTTCATTACTCTAAGAGGTGGATCAAAAAAGATCTTGCTGTGATTTATGTCAGAGAGTGTTCTGCCTATGTTTTCCTCTAAGAGTTTTATGGTATCTGGTATTACATTTAGATCTTTAATCCATTTTGAGTTTATTTTTTTATAAGGAGTAAGGAGTGCTCTAATTTCTTTCTTTTATATGTAGGTGTCCAGTTTTCCTAGCACAACTTATTGAAGAGGCTGTCTTTTATCCATTGTATATTCTTGCCTCCTTTGTCAGAGATTAGGTGACCATCGGTGGGTGGATTTATTTCTGGACTTTCTATTCTGTTACATTGATCTGCATTTCTGTTTTTGTGCCAGTATCATACTGTTTTGATGACTGTAGCTTTGTAGTATAGTCTGAAGTTGGGGAGTCTGATTCCTCTAGCTCCATTTTTCTGTTTCAAGATTGCTTTGGCTATTTGGGGTCTTTTGTGTTTCCATACAAATTGTAAAATGTTTTGTTTTAATTCTGTGAAAAATGAATAGCAGGGGATTTTAATACCCATTTCAACAATGGAAAAATCATCCAGACAGAAAATCAATTAAAAAAAATTCGATTTGAAATACATATTAGACTAGATGGGCCAAAAAGACATATATAGAATATTCCATCCATTAACAGCAGGATACACATTCTTCTCAAATGTACATGGAAGATTCTCTAGGATAGATCATATATTAGACCACAGAAAAAAGACTTAATAAATTTAGAAAAGTTTGAAATCATGTCAAGCATTTTTTTCTCACCACAGTGATATGAAACTAGAAATCAGTTATAAGAAGAAAACTGGAAAATTCACAAATAAATGGAAATTAAACAACATGCTACTGAAAAACTAATGGTTCAAATAAAAATCAAAAAATAAATTAAAAAAAATTTATCTTGAGACAAATGAAAATGGAAACATACATACCAAAACTTATGGGATGCAACAAAAGCAGTTCTATGAGGGGATTTTACAGTGATAACCACCTACATTAAGAAAAAAGAAAGATCTCAAGTAAACAACCAACTTTATATCTGAAGGAACTAGAAAAATAAGAACAAAGAAACAGAGACTAAAACACTTTATAGAATGATTACTAATAAGGAGATTGAATCAGTAATAAAAACCTTCCAACAAACCAAAGTCCACAATCTGATGGCTTCACTGATGAATTCTACCTAAAATTTAAAGAACTATCACTAACCATTCTCAAACTCCCCCCAAAAATAGAAGAGAAGGGAACACTTCCAAACTTATTTTATGCGGTCTTTATTTAAAAAGAGAAAAAAACATTGAAAACATAACTCAAATAATTAGTTTGATCAACTACACTTGAAAGTGTAGCATTTATTTCATATTCTGGTTGTTTGGTTATCTTACTAGATTTTTCTATTTAAAACTGAAAAAAAAAAAGAGAAACAAATTGTACAACAAAATATAACTACATTTTAGATCTTATTTTCTTTCATCCCTCTCCCCTGTGTATATATGTATTTATATGGTAAAGAATATGTATACTTGTAATTAAATGTGTATATAATATGTATATTACAATTATATACATATAATTTTTAAAGAATTTTATTGAGATATGATATGACACACAAAATCTGTACATATTTGATGTATACAATTTTATGAGTTTGGATATATGCATATACCCATGAAACATTACCATAATATATGCCATAAACATATACATCACCCCAAAATTTCCTCCTGCCTTTTGTATTTATTATTATTATTACTTTTTGTGATTAAAAAATCATTTAATGTAAGATCTACCCTCTCAGCAAAATTTTAATTATACAATGCATATTATAAACTATAGGCACTATGCTGTATATTAGATCTTTAAGACTATTCATCTAATATAACTGAAACTTGGTACCCTTTGACTAATATCTCCCCATTTTCGCTTTCTCCCAGCCTCTTGCAACCACCATTCTACTCCCTGCTTCTATGAATTTGAATATTTTAGATTTCTCATGTAAGTGGTAATGTGTGGCTACCCATTGCAATCACATGAGGTTTTATTATATTTTTTAAAAAATCAGTGATGTCTGAATACCACCCCTAGAGATTATGATGTATTTGATCTCAGGAACAAGGTAGACATCAAGTCCTCAGATAGTTCTAACACGTAGATAAAAAGAAAATACCGCTTTAGAAAAATACTCAGAGATGCATTTCTTGGCTTAAGAGATTACGAATTTGGTAGCTTGACACTTGTTTTCATATGTTTATGCCTGCTCAAGTTAAGATAATTATGAGTGATACTTACCAATTCTTATATTTTCTCATATAACATAAAATACATGAAGAAATTACACATTTGCCTTAAACAAGGAGAATATGAGTATATATAAAAATGAGGACAAAGACCAAAATGTGAACTTGAATAAAATGAGAATTGATTTAATGTCTTCAGGTGTACTGAGGAACTCTTCCTCTGGCATGTTTAGAATTATTGTTTAAGTGACATAGCATTGTTGGCTCTAATAATCTTTAATAGAATAGAAGTGTTCACTTGTGACTGATTCAGTTATTGCTGTTTTGCATGGATTCTTGCACTTTATTTCAAGATCTACCAAGGTCGATTACTCAGGTATACATTTTCATTAGTGGCTTCCTTAGAGAATGTAGAAGCAATAATCAACAAGAGATCTCATCATGATTCATCAATATTAGAGATTTTCAATTACTTAAAATGTACACACTGAAAATGTCTGAGCCAAAAGAGAGAACGATGAAATCCTCTTTATCTGATTTTAAAATTCATATAGAAATACAAAGGACCCTAAATAGCCTAAATAATCCTGAAAAATAACAGATTTGAAAGTCTGACAATTTATTTCAAGACTTATTAAAAAGCTACTACTATAGACAAGAGTAGTATTAACATAAACATAGATAAATAGATCTAGTGAATAGAATTGAGAGTCAAGAAATAGACATATATATAGTTAGTTAGTTAATTAGTTAATTTTTGACAAAGTTACAGAGGGAATTTAATGGAGAAAGAATTGTCTTTTCAACAAATGGTGTTGGAAAACTGAATATCCATATTCAAAAAAATTAATAAACTTGATCTATACCTCCTTCTCCTTATAAAAATTTACTAAAATGGTCCATAGACCTAAATATAAAATCGAAGAATATAAAATTTCTACAACAAAACATAAGAAAAAACCTTTATGACTTTGGGTTAAGCAGAGATTTCTTAAATATGACATCAAAAATATTAACCATAAAAGAAAAAGTGATAGCACTTCATCAAAATTAAGAACTTGCTGTTTTACAAAAGATAGTGTTGAGAATGAAAGGTAAGACATAAATTAGGAGAACAGATTTGCAAATCACATGCCTAAGAAAGAACTTGTAAACTATATTAAAAACTCACAAAACTCAAAAAGACACAAAAACCTAACACAAAATGGATAAAAGATTTAAATAGACTTTTCTTCAGAGAAGATATGCAAATATCAAATAAATGTATGAAAAAATGCTCAACATCATTAGTCATTAGGGAAATGAAAAATAAAATCACAATAAAATACCAGTATATACCTATTAAGAAATCAAAATTAAAAAGACTGACCACACCAAATGCAGGCTAGGAAGTGGAGCAACTGGAGCTCTCATACAATGGAGGTGGAAATGTAAAAGGATACAGCTACTTTAGAAAAGCTTGGAGAGATTCATAATGTTATTTATACTCTTACCATAAGACTCAACAATCTCTTAGGCATTTACACAAGTGAAATGTAATTTTGTGCTCTCACAAAAATCTGTGCACAAATATTTGAAGTGGCTTTATTCATAATTGCTCCAACTGGAAACCACCCAAATGGCCTTCATCTGGAGAATGGATAAAAAATTCTGGCACATCCATACAAAGGAATAAAACTGCTACTTAGTAATGTGTGAACTACTGATACAAAAGACAACATAGATGATTGCATTATACTAAGTATGCATTATACTAAGTAAAAGAATCCAAAATCAAAAGGCTACATACTATGATTCCATTCTTTTTTTTTTTTTTAACATCTTTATTGGAGTATAATTGCTTTACAATGTTGTGTTAGTTTCTGCTGTATAACTAAGTGAATCAGCTATATGTATACATATATCCCTGTATCCCATCCCTCTTGTGTCTCCCTCCCACCCTCCCTATCCCACCCCTCTAGATGGTCACAAAGCACTGAGCTGATATCCCTGCACTATGCAGCTGCTTCCCACTAGCTACTTTACATTTGGTAGTGTATATATGTCAATGCCACTCTCTCACTTCATCCCAGCTTACCTTTCCACCTCCCCGTGTCCTCAAGTCCATTCTCTATGTCTGTGTCTTTATTCCTGTCCTGCCCCTAGGTTCATCAGAACCACTTTTTTTTTTTTTTAGATTCCATATATATGTGTTAGCATATGGTATTTGTTTTTCTTTTTCTGACTTACTTCACTCTGTATGACAGTCTCTAGGTCCATCAACCTCACTATAAATAACTCAATTTCATTCCTTTTTATGACTGAGTAATATTCCATTGTATAAATGTGCCACATCTTCTTTATCCCTTCATCTGTCAATGGATACTCTTAGGTTGCTTCCATGTCCTGGCTATTGTAAATAGAGCTGCAATGAACATTGTGGTAAATGACTCTTTTTGAATTATGGTTTTCTCAGGGTATATGCCCAGTAGTAGGATAGCTGGGTCATATGGTAGTTCGATTTTAAGTTTTTTAATGAACCTCCATACTGTTCTCCATAGTGGCTGTATCAATTTATATTCCCACCAACAGTGAAAGAGGGTTCCCTTTTCTCCACACCCTCTCCAGCATTTATTGCTAGTAGATTTTTTTGATGATGGCCATTCTGACTGGTGTGAGGTGATACCACAGTGTAGCTTTGATTTGCATTTCTCTGATGAATACTGATGTTGAGCATGCTTTCATGTGTTTGTTGGCAATCTGTATATCTTCTTTGGAGAAATGTCTATTTAGGTCTTCTGCCCATTTTTGGAATGGGTTGTGTGTTTTTTGATATTGAGCTGCATGAGCTGCTTGTAAATTTTGGAGATTAATCCTTTGTCAGTTACTTCATTTGCAAATATTTTCGCCATCCTGAGGGTTGTCTTTTTGCCCTGTTTATGCTTTCCTTTGCTGTGCAAAAGCTTTTAAATTTCATTATACCTCATTTGTTTATTTTTGTTTTTTTTCCATTTCTCTAGGAGGTGGGTCAAAAAAGATCTTGCTGTGATTTATGTCATAGAGTGTTCTGCCTATGTTTTCCTCTAAGAGTTTTATAGTGTCTGGCCTGACATTTAGGTCTTAATCCATTTTGAGTTTATTTTTTTATATGGTGTTAGGGAGTGTTCTAATTTCATTCTTTTACATGTAGCGATCCAGTTTTCCCAGCACCACTTATTGAACAGGCTGTCTTTTCTCCATTGTATGTCATTGCCTCCTTTGTCAAAGATAAGGTGACCATATGTGTGTGAGTTTATCTCTGGGCTTTCTATCCTGTTTCACTGATTTATATTTCTGTTTTTGTGCCAGTACCATACTGTCTTGATTACTGTACCTTTGTAGTATAGCCTGAAGTCAGGGAGCCTGATTCCTCCACCTCTGTTTTTCTTTCTCATGATTGCATTGGCTATTCAGTGTCTTTTGTTTCCATACAAATTGTGAAATTTTTGGTCTAGTTCTGTAAAAATGCCATTGGTAGTTTGACAGGGATTGCACTGAATCTGTAGATTGCTTTGGGTAGTACAGTCATTTTCACAATGTTGATTCTTCCAAGCCAAGATCATGGTATACCTCTCCATCTGTTTGTATCATCTTTAGTTTCTTTCATTAGTGTCTTATAGTTTTCTTCATACAGGTCTTTTATCTCCATACGTAGGTTTCTTCCTAGGTATTTTATTTTTTGTTATTGCAATGGGGATTCCTTTGTATGTTATTTGTTGTTTTACCCTTGTTGCTTTTAAAATTTTTTCTTTGTATTTAATTTTTGATAGCTTGATTAATATGTGTCTTGGCATATTTCCCCTTGTATTTATCCTGTATGGGACTCTCTGCGCTCTCTGGACTTGACTATTTCCTTTCCCATATTAAGGAGGTTTTCAAATATAATCTCTTCAAATATTTTCTCAGTCCCTTTCTTTTTCTCTTCTTCTGGGAACCCTATAATTCAAATGCTGGTGTGCTTAATTTTGTCCCAGAGGTCTCTGAGACTGTCCTCAATTCTTTTCATTCATTTTTCTTTATTCTTCTCTGTGGTAGTTATTCTCACTATTTTATCTTCCGGGTCACTTATTCATTCTTCTGCCTCAGTTATACTGCTATTGGTTCCTTCTAGAGAATTTTGAATTTCATTTATTTTGTTGTTCATCATTGTTTATTTGTTCTTTAGTTCTTCTAGGTCCTTGTTAAATGTTTCTTGCATTTTCTCCATTTTATTTCCAAGATTTGGGGTCATCTTTACTATCATTACTCTGAATTCTTTTTCAGGTAGACTGCCTATTTCTTCTTCATTTGTTTGGTCTGATGGGTTTTTACCTTGCTCCTTCATCTGTTGTGTGTTTCTCTTTCTTCTCATTTTGCTTAACCTTCTGTGTTTGCGGTTTCCTTTTCACAGGCTGCAGGTTTGTAGTTCCTGTTGTTTTTGGTGTCTGACTTCAGTGGCTAAGGTTGGTCCAGTTGGTTGTGTAGGCTTCCTGGTGGAGGGAACCCTTGCCTGTGTTCTGCTAGATGAGGCTGGATCTTGTCTTTCTGGTGGGCAGCTCCACATCTGGTGGTGTGTTTTGGGGTGTCTGTGACCTTATTATGATTTTAGGCAGCCTCTCTGTTAATGGGTGGGGTTGTGCTCTTGTCTTGCTAGTCATTTGGCATATGTTGTCCAGCACTGTAGCTTGCTGTCTGCTGAGTGGAGCTGGGTCTTAGCATTGAGATTGAGATCTCTAGGAGAGCGTTTGCCATTGATAATACGTGGAACTCTGCCCCCCCCCCACCTCAGAGGTACAGGCCTGACACCCTGTCGGTGCACCAAGACCCTGTCAGCCACATGGCTCAGAAGAAAAGGGAGGAAAAAAAAAAGAAAACAGTAATAATAAATAAATTTATTAAAATAAAAAATATTATTATAAATTAAAAAATAAAAAGTCATAAAAAAAGAAAGAAAGAAAGAAGAGAGAAACCAAACCAATAAACAAATCCACCAGTGATAACAAGTGCTAAAGAAAAAAAGAAAAAAACAAAAACGGACACGCAGTACCCTGGGACAAATATTAAAAGACAAAATCATACAAAGAAGCATACACACTCACAAAAACAGAAAAAGGAAAAAAACTATCTATATATATATAAAGGGAGAGACAAACAAATCTACAAATGATAATAAACTCTAAATACTAAACTAAGATTAACATAAACCCAGAAACAAATTAGATGCAGAAACAAACCCGAAGTCTACAGTTGCTCCTACAGTCCACCTCCTCAATTTGGGATGAATCGTTGTATATTCAGGTATTCCACAGATGCAGGTACATCAAGGTGATTGTGGAGATTTAATCCGCTGCTCCTGAGGCTGCTGTGGGAGATTTCCCTTTCTCTTCTTTGTTCTCACAGCTCCTGGTTTGGATTTGCCCCCGCGTCTGCGTGTAGGTCGCCTGAGGGCGTCTGTTCTTCCCCCAGACAGGACGATGTTAAAGGAGCAGCTGATGCGGGGGCTCTGGCTCACTCAGGCCGGGGGGAGGGAGGGGTACTGATGAGGGGCGAGCCTGCGGCGGCAGAGGCCAGCATGACGTTGCACCAGCCTGAGGTGCGCCGTGCGTTCTCCCGGGGAAGTTGTCCCTGGATCCCTGGATCCCGGGACCCAGGCAGTGGCGGGCTGCACAGGTTCCCGGGAGGAGAGGTGTGGATAGTGACCTGTGCTCGCACACAGGCTTCTTGGTGGCAGGAGCAGCAGCCTTAGCATCTCATGCCCGTCTCTGGGGTCCGCGCTGATAGCTGGGGTCCGCACTGATAGCTGCGGCTCGCGCCCGTCTCTGGAGCTCCTTTAAGCAGTGCTCTTAATCCCCTTTCCTCACGCACCAGGAAACAAAGAGGCAAGAAAAAGTCTTCGGCATTTCCAGACTTTTCCCCGGACTCCCTCCCGGCTAGCCGACGCACACTAGCCCCTTTCATGCTGTGTTCACACCGCCAGCCCCAGTCCTCTCCCTGCGGACGGAAGCCCGAGCCTCAGCTCCCAGCCCCACCCTCCCCGGCGGGGGAGCAGACAAGCCTCTCGGGCTGGTGAGTGCTGGTTGGCACCGATCCACCGTGCAGAAATCTCTCCGCTTTGCCCTCCTCACCCCTGTTGCTGTGCTCTCCTCCGTGGCTCTGAAGCTTCGCCCCTGCCACCCCCCCGTCTCCACCAGTGAAGAGGCTTCCTAGTGCGTGGAAGCTTTTCCTCCTAAACAGCTCCCTCCCAGATGTGCAGGTCCGGCACTATTCTTTTGCCTCTGTTTTTTCTTTTGCTCTACCCAGGTATGTGGGGAGTTTCTTGCCTTTTGGGAGGTCTGAGGTCTTCTGCCAGCGTTCAGTAGGTGTTCTGTAGGAGCTGTTCCACATGTAGGTGTATTTCTGATGTATTTGTGGGGAGGGAGGTGGTCTCCACTTCTTACTCCTCCGCCATGTTGAAGACCCAAAGCCTATGATTCCATTCTTAAGACATTCTTTTTTTTTTTTTTTTACAACCTCACTTCTGAGTCTCACAAAGCCTTTATTTATTTATTTTAAAATTTTTATTGGAGTATAGTTGATTTACAATGTTGTGTTAACTTCCGGTATACAACAAAGTGAATCAGTTATATATATACATATACCCACTTTTTTTGTATTATTTTCTCATATAGGCCATTACAAAGCATTGAGCTCCCTGTGCTATACAGTAGGTCCTTTATTATTTTATATATAGTAGCTTGTATATGTCAATCCCTATCTCCCAATTTATTTCTCCCCCTCATCTCCCCCTGGTAACCATGAGGTTGTTTCTTATGATATTCTGGAAAAGGCAAAATTATAGGGAGATAAAACAGATCATTGGTTGTAAGGAACTGGGGGCTATTGGAGGGACTGACTACAAAGTGTTATGAGGTAATTTTCTGGAGTGAAGGAACTGGTCTACATTTTGATTGTGATGGTGGTTACATGACCATGTGCTTGTCAAAATCTGCAGAATTATATATTACTAAAAAGTGTAAATTTTACTGTATATAAATCATACCTTAACTTTTTTAAGGGTGAAAATAAAGAACAAACAAAAAACTCTGCATATGATGTCCCGTTGCTTCCCTGATGAGTGTAATTCTGAATATACACGAAAATTACCCCACGTTGACTGTGCTGTTGTTGTATTACAACTCAGCTCTCAGTAACGCCCTGGATAACTGCTCTGTCCAGTGCTGACTCATTTGTACTTGAGCATCTAAGTCCTCCATTCTGGGCCTGACTTGAGATGCTGAGGATAAACTGAAGGGTGTGTGATATTTAATCTATAGAAATCCAAAGGCCAAAGCAAGGACAAATTATGTTCCTTCACTGTGGGAGTGATTTAGGTCATACCCAAGGAAGAACGTCCCCACAGGTCAGTACTAGGAGAGACTAAAATGGTTGCAGAGGAAACTATTAGCACTTTTTTAGAACTCAAAAGAATATGGGCATCTGACTCTCGTGATTTTTTTCATATATCACATACTTATGAATACCTCCTTAGCACAAGTCTCAGGCAGGGCCCCATGCACACTGATACAAAAGCTGAGTGAAGTTCTGTCCTCCATAAAAAGAGGGAAACTAGAGTATACAGTTGTGAAAATAAATCCAGATGCAGGTAGCTCAAATTATTGCTTCGGAACTGCCAGGCCAACACAGCCATCATTCACAGAGATTCATCTCTCCCAACGGAATAAAATGTAGTAAGTACTTCTAATTAAGTATACATTCAGGAAGCAAAGATATAGCATGATACCAAACAATAGCGATGCAGGTCTGTGGCATAAGAAGTGTTCTAAGAACCAGGCTGACAATGTGATGAGATATAGAAATATGTATTTTGTTCTCTTCATAAGACTGTCTTATTTCTTTTAACTGTCTCTCTAATTAGGGAATTAATACAATCTAGCTGACAGCTACATTACACCATCTACTTTTCTATAAATTATACATAAAAATTTCACACACTGACTTACAAACACAAGAGTTTGAGATTAAAATGTTCCGTAATATGCTTGCTATGTTTCATGCAAAGTTAGTTTATTTAATGCATTCTCTTAGGAACTTTTTAACGTCCTGTTGATATTACAGTTTACATAAACATATATCATTTGGTTAAGTCGATTAGTGTGGAGTATAAAACAAACAAGGGTCCTAAACTGTTTATGGGCATTCTTTTCTGTGTTTACAACTGTAATTCTCAAAGACAAGCTTGAAGAGCCATCACTTCAGGAATCTGGAAATGTTCTGGCATCTGTTGTAAAGAGTGCAGTATCCATGTTTACAGCGAAGGTGTGAGCTGAATTCTAACAGACTCAAAGCAACCCAGACAATATAGTCTCATTCAACACATACCTCATGGCCGTCAGTGGGAACATCATTGCTATTCTCATCTCAATTTCCTCAGGCTCTTGCTCATGCCTTGGAGACACAGAGTGATTTATTGAGCAGTGTTAATGTCCTGAATTTATAGTTAACAAATAGCTATAGAACTCTGGGTTCATGGAATTTTAAGGTAGACAAAGTGGGGAAAGGAGGAAGGGAATTGTCACATGACATGCTTGTTTCTAAGAAGGTGTTTTGATGTATTGTTTACATTAATTATCACAATAAGACCTAGAAATAGCTATTATATCATAATAGACATAATATCCTCATGTCATATGTAAGTAATCTGATTTAGCTGCAATATCTATGGTTTTATCTAAAGAATATCTGCAAGAACCAGGAAGCCCTTCTCCCCAATATCCCTCTAACCCTAACCTACTCCCTTAAAGTTCCTGAGCCTCAGTGATTGGCTCCACTGGGTTCAGGAAGTATTCTGCTCTGTTGCCCACTCAGGACATACACATTAGTGTGACCTAGGATGCTTGTAAAAGATGCAAATTCCTGTGCTCTACTTGTGTTTGAAAATTTGGGATTTTGGAATGAGAAATTGGATTTCCCATAATCATAAATTATTCTGTATTTTTCATAACATTTATTCATGTGTTTTTAAATAATAATGAGTGCCCATAATAATATATAATGAATCATTTTAATGTGATATAGTTACCTAGAAATTTCAGTGGTTTTCTGTGAAAAAGATATAACAATAAATGCATGGCTATTTATTATTATTAACCAACATATTGTGTTAAGATTATATATTTCAATAACAGGCAAAAATGTTCTATACTTGATATAGAATTTGGGAATAGGAAATATTAAAGTATGGGAACATTGACATGAAATAAATATCATATAGGTGTCATTAAAAATGGAAAGATAATACCACAAATATTAAATGTTTAAAATTATCATTTAATATGAAATTTTAAAACATACAATACATTAATTGCCTTGTCTTATAGTCTTTATGTTTGTTTCTTGACAGATATTCTGAATATAGAAAAGTTTTTTTCATTTTGGCTGAATTGTTAAGAAGGCATCCAAAAATTTCTTCAAGTTGGGAAATAGGGTACCTATGCCTCATATAAGGTGTTTTTCTCTTTTATCCGGAAAATGCTTTGTCTGCTTGCCCTGATTTTATTTGTTTGTTTCTGAATGAAATCTATATTACTTTCATTAATTTATATTCACCTATAACAAATATTCAAATACTGGAAAATGCCAGGGAATATTATTGAGTAGCATTCAAATGACAAAATACCTGGATCTCTTATTAAGATTAATAGCAGTACAGTGAATCACACATCAGAAACAGCTAATTTTGCTTTCCAAACTTGCTTTTTTTTTGAGACACCACTCAAAGAATTTGTTCAAAGTGTCAGTGCAGAAAAACATTAATATTTATTTTAACTGCAAGAATGACTCACTCTTACCAGCAGACAGGGCCATGAACGCACACTCAAAATAAGGCAAGAGCTCTAAGCAAGACTGGCTGATGGGTTGACCTTGACTTTCAGCTCTAAATGTCAGTGTTTCCTATTCTTGCTTATTGAGTCAGTGGATATCTTTGAATTTGGAATCGGGATCGATTCTATGTCCATTGTTAAACTTTAATTCTTGTAGGAGTTAAAATACCTTTTTCTGTGTTCTTGATTCTTTGAATGATTATGCTCTGTATTGGGAAAAACATACACATTCCCTGAGAAACATCAAGGAGAAATTCCCACATGGAAACACAGTGCTTCATATCCGAGATTTCAATAGACTGAGTTTTGAGGTAGTACCTAATAGTCTGCGTTTTAAACAAACATCTCAGGTGACACTTAGGATCACCAAAGTTTAAGAACTACTGGATTGCCTTTTCGTTAAAACACAAATATCTCTAGGTGGGATAGTACAATAAATTATTATCAATCGCTATCACCTTAGAAAGAATATACAGTTGACCCTTGAATAACATTGTGGTTAGGAGTGCCAAATGCCCCCGCCCCACAGTCGAAAATCTATGTATGACTTTACAGTTGGCCCTTCATATCCAAGATTCCACATCCAAGGATTCAACCAACTGTGGATTTACCCAGCCATGGAGTCAACCATTTGTGGATCATGTAGTACTGTAGTCCATATTAATTGAAAAAAAAAAAACTGTATATAAGTGGACTTGTTCAGTTCAAACTTGTTCACTGGTCAACTGTACTACATAATATCTCTAGTTTAGGGCATAAAGCTGAAAGATTTTGAAAGAACTGTATTTCTAAAAGAGGTCTGGGGGAGAAAATGTTAATTATGAGACCAGGTCTAGGTGAGCATTTCTTTGGGGCACTCTGGCCACCTATGGAGGGAACAAAGAACAATCAGTAAGAGGGAAGAAGTAGAGAAGAACTTTCTTTCTTCCTTTACGTGAGGAAGAAAAAACAGTGAATTGCAGAAGATCAATTTAAACTACCTCGCCATTTGCCTAGGCTTTTTTCTACTAAAACTGAGAGGTTGGAGAAAGAAGGAAGTTAAGGGTCTGGGACTGTAATTGCCTGCTGGCATGGGGGGGCAGCAGGAGGCCACCCAAGGGAGAGAGCTTTATCAGTCTCGGTAAGCAGATGCCTGGTCCATGTGGAAGAACATCAAGATGTGGTCTTCACCCTGAAAGTTAGGACTCAGAGTTAGGGAGTTCCATTGAAGAAGTGGCTAATTAAAGGTAAGAAAGGTAAGCTTTTTAGGAAAATGGTACTGGAGAATCTGGAGAAAATTGTTGGATTAGCCAAATTCAGTCAGAACAGCATGGTGGTTTGAATGCCAAAGCTCCTTTGAGAAGGTGTTTTGAATCCTCTTTTTCTGCTTCTGTGTACAGATGTTCCCAATAACACCAGGAAATGATTAATTCTGAACAAGGACTAACAATGGCAAAATGGATTCTGTTCTGAAAGAGCTGGAAATTTAGCCTTGATGTTCAAAGTGTGGCCCATGGACCAACAGCATCAGCATCACCTGGGAGCTTGTTATACAGGCAGAATCTGATGCTATGCTGATGCTACTGGCCTGGGTGCCAAAATTTAGGAACCACTAGTCTAAGTATGCAAACTCCAGTATAGCCCTCCAGTTTCCTCATTTCTTTGTCCTTTTTAAAATTTTTAATTCAAAAAAACCTCTGTGTTTCCATTGCCTGGTTCTCATATTTTATTTCATTTCATACCAGATGTAACTGACTCTTGGTAATATTTCTTTCTGTCAGTTTATAACTGAGATTTGGTTATAACGTTAGGACAAACTTCAGGATAGATGCCCCACCTACGGACTCTCATAAGGAGATCTCACTTGTCCTATGTGATTCTTTAACCACAGAGTTCTATCCCAATTCCATATGGCCCTCTTAGGGCAGGTCATGAGGCTCATGGACAACCAGGCTGTATATTGGAGAGTAGCTAATGGAAACGTATTGTAAGAAAATCTCTATCCAAATAATGAAAATGGTGATGAATTTGACTTATTAAATTCTTTCTCTTTATTTAATTTGGCTATATAAGGAGAGAAATTTTTAGGTTGCTGAAAGACAAGTTAAAAGGCATACCTTGCAAATGCAGTCAAGCAGAGTCAAAAGGCAACAGGGGCTCTAAGACAGCTGAATTTATGAAGAAAAGGCTAAGAATAGGGCTTTGAAGACATGGTTCATCTTTACAAACTTCAAACACTGAGATAGATAATTGTCAGTGATACTTACCTTAAAATTCTATACAAATATGAGCTCTGTTCACTAATAAGGAATTGAATTTAAGAATTGTTCTGTCTGCTCTGATTTTACTGTTGTGCATGGTTTGGCAAATCTCTCTATGGTAGGAATAGATCCTTAAAGTGATAGAATCACCCTGGAGCTTTGATGAAGAGAACATTCTAGTGGTTACTAGTGCTCTTGGTCAAATTCTTATAGCTCTCTACTTTCTGGGCAATAGGTTGGATTGTACTTCCTGGCTCTCTGTTAGTTGAGTGGTAATTAGTCAGGATCTTGGGAGAAAAAAAAATGATACAGGAAAACAAAATAATTGAGAAGTTTTTAATAAAAAAAATACTTGGGAGAAATCTTGGGAGGACCTTGAGAGAAAAAAAATGGTACAGGAAAACAGAATAATTGAGAAGTTTTTAATAAAAGAAATACTTCTAGGTTATGGCAGAGTTTACAGAAACCAATAAATGACAATGCAGAACCCTAGGGCTAACAAAAGGAGAGAACTCTTATCCCTAGGCATGAAGGGAGGAAATGGTTTTGTTACCAAACTCAGGTTCAGCTGCTCAAAAATACAATATTGAGAGACAAGTGTTGGGTAAAAGGAAAGATAGCTTTATTGAGGAAGTTGGCAATCCTGGGGAGAAGGTGGACTCATGTCCAAAGCCAACTACCCCCCCCCCCAGCAAGCTTTTAAAAGGGAGTATCAGTGGTCTATGGGTTGGGGGGTGGGCTACTTGTGGAACAGCATAGTCAGCTCCAACAGTCATCTTGAAATTGGTCATGTGGTAGTCTGATTAGCATCATCTTGAGTGTTTTAAGTACCGTTAATCTTCAGTTCCAGAGTCAGTTTTTTCCCATTTCCTTAAGGCCAGTTCTTGGAATTGGGTAAGACGGAGCATCTTATGTCCTGGCCACAGTCTGGTCATCATGTAGTTAACTTCTTCCACCTGGTGGGCGGTTTCACTATCTGTAAAACAGCTCAAAAGACAAGGCTCAGAATATTATCTATAGCTCTTAAGGGGAAAATAAATTTCCTTGATTTTGTTTAATGGCTAAACTATTATTATTTTGTCTTGTTTGACTGCTTTCTTTTGCTTTTGCATTTTCTCACTTATTTTATTAAATTTATTTTAGACTAAAGCTTTTCTGCAGACAAGAGGCAGGTGGAGGACATGGGAGGGGGTGTCTGTCCTGGGAAAGCAAGGAGAGTCCTGCTCCATTACAGCATTATGGTTTTCAGAGCCAACAGAGATGACTTCCTGACTGGAAATGGGACCTTCAGTAGAAAAGCACAGTCTACCCACAGTCACCTCAAATGGAGGGACTTAGGGGAACAAATAATTCAGCCCATTGTCCTACCTTCCAATCACTTGTTGGTGCCTCCCAGTGGCTAAACCCAGCTGGAAGACCTAGGAAAACAAAGCAGCTTTTCAGGAGCAGTGTGCAGAGTATGTCTGCAGAAGTAAATTAAGATATTTAGCACAAATGTAGTAGAGTAGTTGGTTTTCCACAATGGCTTGTGAGCCAAAGTGATTATATATATATATATATATATATATATATATATATATATATATATATATATATATCACTTCCTCAGCAGAGCATTTAATTGTTGGTGCAAGACCCCTCAGAGTTCAGAGATGTTCCAGATTTTTGCTCCTTTGTCAGTCTGTGGTGTAGAGGAATGAAAACCAGAACAGAGCTTCTAGTTAACTCTTGATAGGCATTTAATATGAATAAGAAATGAACCATTGTGGTCTGAAGCCACTAAAATTGTGGGATTGTCTGTTATGACAACATAATTTATATTGCTAATACAGATGTTACCTATAATTGGCATATTGTTATAACCAAGTGACTAAAATATCTGTCATTAGTTTAGGAGACATGCAGTGGAAAGTAAGGGAACCAGTATCTGAAGCTGGAAGAATGGTAATCTGTATTATTTGGTGATAAAATATGTGGTAAAGCTGTAATGTACATTCACCTGCCAGGCAGATAATGTACCAAATGAGCTTGAACTTTAGGGAAAGAAGTTGTAAAACAGAAAAGTGAAAGCATGTGTGGGGTTACTTTTGATATTTGACAGGGAGGGGTGGACAGAGAGAGAGAGAGAACAGAGAGGCAGAGGGAGAGAGAGAGAGACAGAGACAGCGTAGTGAGAGGAAACAGAGAGACGAAGAGGAGAGAGAGTAAACTAGAAAATAATTAGCCAACTTGCAAGCAGGAATTAGTGAGAATAGTTTAGAATTTTAGCCACAGAGCCTTGTGAGACACATCTGATTCTCATTCAAAATTGGTGAAAGGTAAAACTGAGACAACTTTTGACCAAAAAAAGACAAATTAGAATTTATTCTTGTGGCAAGTTTCAAATTTAAGGTATGGCTGTTACCCCAGTCGTAAAATCTCTGAATGAATTAAAGAACCTCAGTGCAAAGGCCCAAATAAGGTTATAGTATTCAGGAAGCCTATTCATTTGAGCAAAATGGCTGAGAGAAAAGAGACTAAGTATGTGACTCTTTGACCAAAATTGGAAAAGATCAAGTGTCTGTAATAAAGGTAGGAGGCAAAAGATAGAGGGTGGAGGTAATAAAATAGCAAAGAAAAATAATAAATCTAAAAAAGTGTGACTAGAAAGTAGTTGTGCACATGGAGCTGACTTAAACAGGCTAAAAGCCTACAAAGTTTTAAACAGAGTTATATTGCCAAGTAAATCATAAGCTCTGACTAAAAATTCTGTGACTCTTGGGAATATGATTGTAGTTATTCTGTCCTTGTCCTACCACTGAATATTGGCTGTGATGTTTGCAGATAACCTTTTAGTCCATTGGTCTTCAGATCAAGTGGTGGTAGACACACAGTTAATGTAGATATTACTGCACATAACCCGCTAACAAAAAGGCTAATAAACCACATCCTGAGATGCTGGGTTTGAGCTTGATGCCAAGCCTGGATAGCGTCTTGGATTTGATTCCCTGGGGAGAAGGTATCTCTTTTCTGAAGGAGGAGAAGAGGTATTTGGCGGAGAGCATATTGGACTGTAATATTCATAGTGCTATTCAGCAAACATACATTTATTTATCTTCCTTCTAGGCGCTCAATAACTTCTCATCATTGGAAATCCCGACTCTGTTTTTGGGTGGAGCCATGTAGCTACTTCTGGCCAGTGAGCTGTGAGGGAGAAATGAAGCATGAAAATTCCTGGCTGGCACACTTAACTACTGACACAAGATCCTCCAGAGTTCTTTACATCTGGCCCTGGGACCAGCAATATTCCAGAGAGTGGGTCCTTCAGCCTAGATCCAGAATAAGGGCAATCCAGAACAAAGAATCATCTTGATTCACAGCAGAGATATAAATAAGTGAGAAATTATCCTATATTTTATTTCCCTGAGATTTGAGAGATGCCTCTCCCTGCAGTATAACTTAATTTTTCCTGAGAGATACAAAAATAGGTACTGATTCTTGTGGAGAAGTAAGATTGGGAGTAGAATATCGTTTCTGAAAAAATTACCGTATGTTTAAGGTTGAACAAGAAATTTACAGATTGTGAGTCTTTATAGATTATGTAAATTTCTTTTCAGATTACGACTCAATAGAGTTTTAAACTAAAATTGGCTGTTTCCATTCCCTAGGTGAGTGTGGGGTGGAGGAGGCTATATAATTATGTGAACAAAATTGTCTATAAAATTGACTCTATAAAATGTTTACAGCTGAAATTTGCTTTTACTTCACTTTGATATTTTGAATGAATATATCACTAGGTGAAACGCAGTTGATTTGGATCTGAAATTTCTTTTAAAGATGCTTCCCAATTCAAGATATAGTACAATCTGTATAGATATTTGAATGGGCATCAACACTGAATGAATAGGACTTGGGCTGTTTGCTGATTTCTATTGTAGAATCTCTATCCAAGGGATGTTCTTCCACATAGAGACAAAATAAAAGGGTGTCTCAAGGTTAACACATTCATCCTCCTCAGCTAAAGTACTGATGAAGTAGATTTCTATCTGAAATAAGTGCTCCCTGAAAGCTTTACTGTTGCTTCATCTCTATTCATGAGAACTTTAAGAGACAAATTCTGGAAAGAAGATGTCTTCCTTTATGTTGGCTTCTTTAAGGCTCAAGGACTTTTTGAAATGCAGGACAGAATAAATAGCATTTCAAATACACCATCTGTAGGTGGAGGGTGGGGAGGAAAAAGGGTTTTATTCCACCATGAATTGTCATAGGAGGAAATGAAGCTTGCTAAAACATATCTGCTATGAATGCTATGAAACTATGACAGAAAAGAAAAAAGAGTACTTCCATTTTTCCAGACTTTATCATTGTAATTCTTCTATGAATGCTATTATACTGAGATTCCTGCAGAAATGGCATAATTGGCCAATATATTTGAGGTATAGGTGGCATAATTTATAGAAATTATTGTGCTTAGTACAGTGGAATAATTTAGTTGTTGCTTTTCTTTCATTTTCTTCTTTCAGTGTGTCTTATCTCACAGCAATCTCTCTAAAACACGTGCAACCAGGGGAAATGAATATAACATGGCTGGCAATTTAGAAATAAAATTTGTAGGAGATGGATATTGATTTATTCAAAAATTTATTTCTATTAGTGTTTCCTGGGATAACAATTAAAGGTAATAAAAGTTTTAATATTGTTTGGTAGACACTGGCATGTTTGTAATAGTAAATATGGTAAAATGTTACAAATAATTACTGAGGAACATTAAATATTTGTGAAGGATTATTATTTTGGATTTCTAATAGATAACGTAAAACAAAAGCACTTTTATTCTAACAATAGTGTCTTTCAAGCATTAGGTACTTATGATTTCATAGTTTCACTAAGTAAAATAATAATAGTTTAAAATGAAATAGATCTAAAAAGTTAAATACATCTATATATACTGTACTGGAAGAATATCTATAATATAACCTTAAGTAAAAATTTAAACACAAAGTTCAAATTAATGGATATCGTGTGATCCAATTTTTGTAAAAGTAATGTATATATATACACATAAGTAGAACTATATACATCTCTATATAACTCTATATGACATATGTTTTTATGTACAGGGATCAAAGTAGTGGTTATCCAGGTGTGTGTGATCAGATCCTTAACCCTTTTTGTACTTCTCCCTATGGTTTTATTTGTTAATGAAAGCATATATTACCTTTGTAATTTAAAAAAGTAATGAAGAAAATATAAACAACTATAAAACAGAGAGAAGAAGTAGAAAGATCAAGTATGCCCTACAGCATTTGTGTTTGATAAGGTATGCCTGCTTTCTTTTTGTTCTCACTAGGTATAATTAAAATCACTACCTATAATATCAACCCAAGTATAATTTTGTGAATTACAGTTGTTAATTCATTCTCGTTATTAAAACTGAATTTACTAAAATTCCATGCATGATTTTTTTACTTTCTAAATCATTTAATATTTAAAATAAGTTTAAACATGCCCAGTTATACAGAGAATATATTATCTTTGCCCTCTTTAGCTTTGCTGAATTTTTAAAATTTAACTTAGTTTCTCTGTAAACCACAAACATTTTTCATTTTTGCCCTTTAGAAGTGCAATTTGTGTTATGAATATTTCGGAAAGTGGTTCAGCTGTTTAAATAGCAATAATGGATTTTCCTCAGCAATTTTGCTTTTTCAAGTTTAATCATGCTCTCAAGCACACTTAATTTGTGGATTAGAGCTTTTTGAACAACACAATCACCAACCCAATTACAGAGTGTTGTAGAAATTATTTTCAAGGCAAAGAACAAGAAGGTCAGCACAAATGTTCCAGGCAGTATCAGTGAAGCAGATGTGAAGGATATGTGATCAATACCAACAGACTGTTTACAAATTTGTTCATGTATTCTTGAATTCATTTATTTGAAAAATGTTGGTTGAATACCTACTATGCTTCATGCACTGACTGTACTAGATCTTGGCTTTATATGGGTGAGTCAATGCAGACATATCCCTGCCTCATGGAGCTTTCAAGAATGAATCAAACATAGTAGCTTTCTCACTTGACCCCTATTTAACTGACACCCCTAATTCCCTGATGCTCCCTCTTGCTTTATAAATCCTACTGACTGAGGCACCAGCCATGCTGAACCCTGGCAAAGAATAGGCTGCACACTAATATGCTCACTCCTTTTTGTTCCCACTCATTCAACTGTGCCCTTGGTTACATCAGTTGAGTTTGTTCTTAAACTTGATTATGCCAGTTGTACTTATTTTAATTATGTAATTCAATTAACTATAGCTGGAATAAACAATACAAATGCAAATAGAAAACCGTCTCTCCGTTCTAATTTCTACTATTATGCCACCCAAGCCTTCCCAAAACATTTCCACAGTTCCAAGTTTAGGGACTGTGTTTGTCTTTGACCTATTTATTCTAAAATCCATTGTCTTTTCCTCGGGCAGCATCTCTGCTAACAGCAGCGTCTTTCACGGCTCCAGCTCCTGCTGGAGAGGCCAATGATTCCAACTTATACAATGTGACCCTGTTCTCTGGGATCAGGCTAAACCACATCCTCTAGCCCAGGAATGACGGTGCTTCCTGCTATGTCTTAATTCTGGGTTAATGATCCGATAGGTTTTTACATCAACTATGCATCTACTTTTCTGTATTAAAATCTCTATGTTTTAAATACTTACAAGGGTTCCTGTTTTCCTTAATAGACCCTGACAAGTACAGAGATTAACCACAAATGCTATCAAATTTATGCATGTTCACTGACTTCATCTTCTGCTCTGCTTTCAGGCTATAATCCACTGAATTGATACTTAGTGGCAGCAGTAAGTATATTGGTACTCCAAAATGAGGATTACACTCAAGTTAGAGCTTCCACATTAATGGGAATACTACCCAGCGGGAGGACCATGGATTCTTAGGTTAGTGATCCCAGCAGTTGGCACTGATCTGTTGAAACACCAAGCAGATTTGTTCATGGTACTGTGGAAATTAAAAGAGAAGTGATGGTATATTGATAGATATTGTCTAGGCCTCTTGCTTGTTATGAAATCTGGACAAAGTATTTAATGTATTCGATTTGCCTTCAATAGGTATTTCCTAAGGTCGTAAATGTTCTTTTTAGACTTCAAAAGATGCTTTGGAAATGACTAGTGGGAGAGAAGAACAAACTAATCTGAAGGAGTAGAATGTCTTGTGCAAGATTAGAACTGTACTAAAGACAAACATGCTTAATCTGTTGGAAGTAGGAAGAGGGATGCTAAGAACATGTAGTCTAGGCATCTTCAGCTATCACAAATATTTACAATGGACCTTTGAACAAAGCCAGGATTAGGGGCCCTGAGCACAGTGGAAGGTCTGTGTATAGCACCACAGTTGGCCCTCCCTATCATAGGTTTCACAGATTCAACCAACCATGGATCATGTGGTACTGTAGTATGTATTTACTGAAAAAAAAATCCATCTATAAATGAACCTGCACAGTTCAAACTCGTGTTATTCAAGGGTCAACTTTACTCTATCATGACTAATGAGAAAGAGGTAACGGCCAAGCCATATTTCTTTTTTCCTTTTGCCTTTATTATTTGATTGGTACTAGCAATACCAGCAACATTGGTCTGAATATTAGAGGAATGTAGAGGTACTAAAAACTATTATAATGCTAGTGTACCCAAATCTCTTTTATCATGTTCTCACCACTAAAAAATGATGAATAGATTTAATTTAACATTATGAAAAAGGAGCTTCAGCTTAAAATATTTTTCATTTTGAAGTTATATTTGACCATTAAATGCACGCAAATGGAAAGGAGAAAAATCATTCCTAGCACCATACTTAAACACAGCCATTGTTAATAATTTAATGTTTTATCTATAAATAGTTCTAATCTTTTAAACATATAATGCAGATGTCCTTGAGTTTGTAACCACAAATGAGTTTACAACTTCTCTCTTTCTTTAAACTTTTCATTGAAATATATAAAGTAAAAATGAAGGGCTTCCCTGGTGGCGCAGTGGTTGAGAGTCCGCCTGTCGATGCAGGGGACACAGGTTCATGCCCCGGTCCGGGAAGATCCCTCATGCCGCAGAGCGGCTGGGCCCGTGAGCAATGGCCGCTGAGCCTGCGCGTCCGGAGCCTGTGCTCCGCAACGGGAGAGGCCACAACAGTGAGAGGCCCGCGTAACGCAAAAAAAAAAAAAAAAAAAAAAAAAAAAAAAATGAAAACAAGTGTCCAGGTCAATGAATTTTCACAAATTGAACACAATCTTAACAAGCAGCCCTATCAAAAAAACAGGATATTAACAAAACCCCAGAAGCCCCTTTTACTTGTAGCACCTGCACCCCTTTTCCCTGCAAGGAGAGACACTATTGTAAGTTCTACAGCCTAGATTGTTTTTGCCTATTATACTTTATGCACATGGAAACACACAGTACGTCTTTCTGTGCCTGACAACTTCTACTCAGCATTATGTTTGTTTGGTTTATTTTTATTTTGCAAGTAATTATAAACTGTTCATTCTCATTGCTACATTCAGTTGTGTGAATATACAATCATTATTTATCTATTCTATTGTTAATGGAGATCTGGGTATTTGCAGATTTGGGCTATTTTACATGTTTTTATGAAAATTTCAGTACAAATCTTTTAGTGAATATATGCACACATTAATATACTGCCAAATAGTTCCCAAAGTAGTATACCAATTTCCACCTGCACTAAGCAGCATATGAGAGTTTTGGTTTTGACATCCTGTCAACATTTGTTTTTTTCTATTTTGTTTTGTTTCCTTTTAGCTATTCTGGTGGATGTGTATTGGTATCACACTGTGGTTTAAATTTGTGCTTCTTTGATGACTAACAGAGGAAAACATACCACTTTTTCATAATTTATATTGGCCGTTTGGATACCTTTTTTGTGAATAGTCTATTCAAACCATTTGCCCATTTTTTGAAGTTATCTTTCCTTTTCTTATTGATTCATAGTGCCCCTTACATATTTTAGAAATTAGTTATTTACTAGATTGATATCTAATCCTACTGTGAAGGTTGCCTTTTTATTCTCTTAACAATGTCTTTTGACGAACATACCTTTTAATTTTAATATAGTCCGATTTATCAATAAATTCGTAATAGTGATTTTTGTGTCCCATCTTTGTCTACTCCAAGGTCATAAAGATGTTCAAATTACTTTTATGCTAAATACTTCAGGTATTTTCTTTCTACATCTATATCCATAATCCATCAGGAACTGATTTTTGTATATGGTGTGATATTTTTTGTGCTGTGTGACCCAGGACTCAGCAAACTCCATGGGAAAATCTAGCTGTACCTTTGAAAAATGAGAGGATTAGTGGAATAAGCTGCTGTCTACATGGGCTGAAGTTTGTCCCAAGGGCAAAATTAACATTAATAATCTTCCTTCTCTCCCATCCATTCTATATGACTTTCACTTCTGCCAGTACTTCATTTGTATATGTTGCCTTCATCATTTAGAGTTCTGACCCTCTGGTTATTTTGCTTTTGTCAGGTCACAGGTGACACAATGGTCCCTTTCCTATTATCAATGAATGTGGGAACACCAAGAGCAGTCCAGTATGCCTTAGAGTTCCAGATATAGTCCTCCCTACTACTACTATTTAGCAAATTTCAGTTCTTTTTGAAAATTGGAGCCAATTACTCCCATTAGTTTAGTAGCTCTTTTCTTTGACAGCTTGAGGAGCTAAAATGACCAAGTGGAAGTCATAGCTTTAAGTTAGAGCATTTACTGTATCCATAATGGAAACATCAGCCACCTTTCCAACCTCCCACCTACTTCCAGTGTTTCAGAGCTTCTATTCCCACAAAGGCTAAAGTTGTAGGAATAGAAAGCACAAATTCCCCAACTGAATCCCTGAGAGCAATGATGAGAGAAGAAATCTCACAGAGGAATTCATTGAGTCTTCCAGTGAATCCATCATTGGCATCTACTTATTGACTACATACTATGTGCTATATACGGTTCTGGGGATAAGAGGTGGACAGAGTGATTAAATAACTTACTTCAATTGTTATGTTTAATTCATTTTTCACATGACACTTCCTCACATCCTGTTTTTGTATCTTTTGGAATGGATGTAATTAACCATTCTATTCCACATTAAAATGCAGTTGTTATGGAAACATTACAGCAAGTGGCAGAGCTATGATTTGAACCCTAACAAGTTTCATTCCACTACACTGTGGGTTATTTATCACAATCTGCCCTCTGGAAGGGCTTTGAGAAGAGTCATTCACAGGATGCCCATGACTGATAACTTTCTGATAACATCTTTTTCAAACACACCTTTAGGTCAATAGAATTATAAAAATAGACATTTTGACTGAAGAACTGGGACAAGTTTTTTTCATTATCAATAGCAGTTCAAAGCAGCCATTCTTATTATAATATATTATCTCTTTTGTTTTAACTAACTGAAAGTCGGTTTAAGGCTGAGCTAGAAATTCAATTCCCTGGGATTTCACCTCCAAATCAGGACAACCCTCCACAGCTTTGTATACAGTGCCTTGTGGCCTTGCTCCTAGGTGCTTAGATACATAACAGCGGGGAGAGGTCTAAATAAAACAGTAGAGAGGTTTCAGTCCTCTTTCATCAGGGGAAAAAGAAGTAGCAAGATGAAAGACTTAATTAAAATATCACAAAGAGATTTTTTTAAAGCAGGTTTTACCATAGGACATGGCACTAGGGTAAGAATAAAGAAGCAGTACAGCTATGACCCTGACAAAGAAAAATCCATATAACCTCAGGTTCAACAAAAGATACCTTTTTAGAGGATGTGATTAGAAGTGGTGGGAATGTGTTGTATATATTCATCCAATTGTCTGGTAACAACTTCAAGGACTCAAGCTGTCTAAATCACTTTTTGGAACAAAGGGTAGGTATAGATAAATGGATCAAATATGCCATGAGGATTAAACAAGGGTTCCTGGCAGGTTTAGTGAAAACATTTAGGTGCCATTTTATTCTCATCCCTTCTTCAATTTAAAAACAGCACAGAATTGCACATGTTAATATGTCACGCTGTGTGCTCTTATATTGGCATTGAGTCTTTGGATACCTTCTGAAAACAAAAATCCCAGAACTCTGCTGTTCCCATGGCAACTGCATTTTAAGAAGGTGAAGTTTCCAGCTTGATAGAGCTGAAAGGCTATTAACATCAGTTCTCAATGATACTGAAACCGGTGTCAGGAGGAGTCAATACAACACAGGAAGCTTAGCTTGACCCAACCCAGCATTCATTTTACTGCTGGAACAAGGTTTAAAAAGCCAATAATGTAAATTATTAAAATGATAATTATTATTCTGTAATCCAATATCATGTAATATTAACATTGAAAATATGTAGATTGAAATTCTAATCTAATGCCAACCTTGAGGAAATATTAGAATCAGAACCAAAATCCTTTACCTAAGGAGTTTAATTGCATTAGACCTCATAGTGGTTTTATAAAAAGCATAATATGCATGATGAATGCCACCTTCTCTGTTGTGCTCCAAGATCCACAAAGACTTTTGAATAAAGCTTGACTATGGAAAGAAAATGAAATATTCTCCAAAAGAGAAGTCATTTTCTGGTCCACAGTGTATTAGTTGGCTAGGGCTTCTGGAACAAAGCACCACAAACTGGGTGGCTTAAACAACAGATATTTATTTATTTAATTTATTTATTTGGCTGTGTTGGGTCTTCATTGCTGCGTGCAGGCTTTCTCTAGTTGTGGAGAGCGGGGGCTACTCTTTGTTGCGGTGTGTGGACTTCTCATTGTGGTGGCTTCTCTTGTTATGGAGCACAGGCTCTAGGCACGTGGGCTTCAGTAGTTGTGGCACAAGGGCTCAGTAGTTGTGGCTTGTGGGCTCTAGAATGCAGGCTCAGTAGTTGTGGTGCACGGGGTTAGTTGCTCCGCAGCATGTGAGATCTTCCCAGACCAGGGCTCAAACCAGTGTCCCTTGCATGGGCAGGCAGATTCTTAACTGAGAGGGACCTGCTGGCCTCAGGGGCCCAACACCCACTGAAGGATGCCTCAAACAACAGAAAGTTATTGTTTCACAGTTTGGGAGGCTGGGAAGTTCAAGATCAAGGGGTTAGCAAGGTTGCTTCCTTCTGAGGGCTGTGACAAAGACTCTGTTCCAAGTCTCTCTTGTAGCTTCCAGTGGTTTGCTGGTCAACTCTGGGGTTTCTTGGCTTATAGACATATCACCCTGATCTCTACCTTATGTTCACATGGCACCGTGTGTCCCTAAATTTCTCCCTTTTTACAAGGACACCGGTCATTTTGGATCAAGGGCCCATGCTACTCCAGTGTGACCTCTTCTTAACTAATTACGTCTGTGATGATGTTATTTTCAAGGCAGGTCACATTCTAAGGTACTGCAGGCTAGGACTTCAACATCTAAATTTGTCAAGCGAATAGTATTTGTTGCCCATCACCTAGAAGTCTGAACACTTCTGCCCTCTGCATATTGGTATCAGAGTGGCCAAGGAAAACATAACGCAGTCAAGCACTGGCTGGAACAAGGCTTTGCCCTTCACAGAGAAGAGACAAAGCAAGATCAGCTTCAAGAGTGGGTGTTGGTCCCCTGAGGCCAGCAGGTTCCTCCCAGCAGCTGGCACAGAGCAACTGTGTGTTGCCACTGAAGGACCCCCATCTCCTCCTTGCAGGGACAGAAATAGTATAGGGGTTGGCCAGGTGCCACATAGCATACATGCTTGAGCAGAACAAAGATGCACAGAGTCTGAAAGAGGGAAAGATAGTTCCCCACAAGGTGATAAACCCAGCACAGAGTGTGTGTGCCCTTGGTCTAGGTAAGGATGTGTCCAGCTAATGGTCCACTCTTCTGTGATCAAGAGGGGTGTCAAAAGACTCCACACATGAGACTGCCTTTCCCAACAGAGTTCAACACAGAGCACACAAGTTGCATTTTATCCCAGAGCTATGTATACTGCATTTATTAACTCATTTAACCCTCAGAATTAATACTGTGTTCAGATATTTAAGTGATATAAGTAAATTCTTCTCAAACTTTACTATGATAGTGAGTCAGCTGAGCATCTTGTTAAAACACAGAGCCCATTCAGGAGGCATAGGTCAGAGTCTGGGAGTCTGCATTTTGAACAGTTCCCTGGTAAAACTCATGACTGGTTTGCACATTTCCAGCAGCAAAGACTAAAGCATATGCAAATGAGGACCCTAATTCCAAAGCCCATACCACTTCTACTAGAACATTCCACTTCTTAGAAGCAAAAGAAAGAAGAAAGAAAGCAGAAAAAGAAGGAAAGGAGGAAAAAGGGATGAAAAGGAATAGGCATAGGACATATGATTTTTGTGAGCATGCTTCTGTCTAGGGCAATTTAAAAAACACAATGAAAAACATCAGCCAAAAAAAAAAAAAAGGGGGGGGACTGTTTACATCTTGTTCCAAACTAGTTTACATTCCACTTCTATAAATCAACAATTTTTAATCCTTGTAATATGTGGTGAGCTGTAGAATAGGGAACTACATGGTACTTAGGAATGTGACTGGATACTTTTTTGATGTGGTAACACAGATACTATCTTTTCTAAAATCTATAACAGAGGTCAGCAAACTTCTTCTTGAAGGCTCATACAGTAAATATATATTTTAGGGTTTTCAGGCCAAAAGATACAGTCAAGGTTATTATGCAAGTACTTACTATTTATTTATTTATTTTAAATCAATCAAATAAATAAATTTATTAAAAAAAGAAAGAAATTTAAACATCATAAAAGAACATAGGATGGAAAGTTATGTTTACTCCTCACTTGAGACTTCCAGGCTCCCACCATAGAAGCAACTACTGTAACCAGTTTATACAATGTTATTCTAGAATGTTCTATGCATATTTAAGCATATATGCATATATGTGTATATATAGATATACGTATATAGACACGTAGTTATTTTTACACAGGTAGAGGCATACTATATGGATTGTTCTATACCTTGATTTTTTTCACTTAAATATTTCTTAATGACATATATTTTAATAACTGCCTTCCAATAAATGAAAAATCATATTATGTTGACATTTTATTTTTCATTTCTTTATGGTTGAGGTTGACTATCTTTTCATATATCATAAATCATTTGTGTTTCTTTTTCATGAACTGCCTCTAAGTTCTTTGTCAGTTTTTCTATTGGTTTAATGGACTTTTATAACTGATTTGTAAGACGTCTTTATCATTTTTTCTTTTTTTTTTGTGCAGGGGGGATGTCTTAGAATTTCTATTATGCATCCCATTGTTTTCACTACACAGCCTATTTTAATTCTCTAACACCTCCTATCTGGATTGGGTCCCAGCCTCCTACTTGCCTCTAGATTTTTTCCTCCTTCATTCCATTCTGCGCTTTAATGGTTTTACTTTACAAAATTTTAATGGTGTCACAATCTTGATCAAAAGTAGTTAGTTACTCTCCAACCTATTGAACTAAGGCCAAATTGACTACTTTGCTATTGATGATCCTTTAGTGTTCTATATACAAACTTCCCATTTTTTCCTATTAATCACTATTCTCAACTCTGTGGCTAAGACAACCAAAGGCGCTCTTCCCAGAACATGTCTAAGCTGTCCCTACCTCTGCACTTTTACTCATGCTTTTCTACTGCCTAGAATACCTTTTTCCATTTCATTAGGTTTTCCCCTAATGAAGCCCTATACAAATTTATTTCAGTTTTCTATTCATAAAGAATTTTCAGATCCTCCAGTAATGTATATTTTCTTCCTTTTTCTGACATATTAAAGCACTTGCTGTGCCAATAATAGGAATACATTTTATTTTATTCATTTTTTTATTTTTTAATTTAATTTAATTTTTATACAGCAGGTTCTTATTAGTCATCAATTTTATACACATCAGTGTAAACATGTCAATCCCAATCGCCCAATTCATCACACCACCATCCCCTGCCCCGCACAGCTTTCCCCGCTTCGTGTCCATACATTTGCTCTCTACATTTGTGTCTCAACTTCTGCCCTGCAAACTGGTTCATCTGTACCATTTTTCTAGTTTCCACATACATGCATTAATATACGATATTTGTTTTTCTCTTTCTGACTTCACTCTGTATAACAGTCTCTAGATCATCCACGTCTCAACAAAAGACCCAATTTTGTTCCTTTTCATGGCTGAGTAATATTCAATTTTATATATGTACCACATCTTCTTTATGCATTCATCTGTCGATGGACATTTAGGTTGCTTCCATTACCTGGCTATGGTAAATAGTGCTGCAATGAACATTGGGGTGTATGTGTCTTTTTGAATTATGGTTTTCTCTGGGTATATGCCCAGTAGTGGGATTGCTGGACCGTATGGTAAATCTATTTTTGTTTTTTTAAGGAAGCTCCATACTGTTCTCCATAGTGGCTGTATCAATTTACTTTCCCACCAACAGTGCAAGAGGGTTCCCTCTTCTCCACACCCTCTCCAGCATTCATTGTTTGTAGATTTTCTGATGATGCCCATTCTAACTGGTGTGAGGTGATACCTCATTGTAGTTTTGATTCGCATTTCTCTAATAATTAGTGATGTTGAGCAGCTTTTCATGTGCTTCTTGGGCATCTGTATGTCTTTTTTGGAAAAATGTCTACTTAGGTCTTCTGCCCATTCTTGGATTGGGTTGTTTGTTTTTTTAATATTGAGCTGCATGAGCTGTTTATATATTTTGGAGATTAATCCTTTCTCCACTGATTCGTTCGCAAATATTTTCTCCCATTCTGAGCGTTGTCTTTTTGTCTTCTTTATGGTTTCCTTTGATGTGAAAAAGCTTTTAAGTTTCATTAGGTCCCATTTGTTTATTTTTGTTTTTATTTCTATTACTCTAAGAGGTGGATCAAAAAACATGTTGTTGTAATTTATGTCAAAGAATGTTCTTCCTAAGTTTTCCTCTAAGAGTTTTATAGTGTCCAGTCTTATATTTAGGTCTCTAATCCATTTTGAGTTTATTTTTGTGTATGGTGTTAGGGAATGTTCTAATTTCATTCTTTTACATGTAGCTGTCCAGTTTTCCCAGCACCACTTATTGAAGAGACTGTCTTTTCTCCATTGTATATCCTTTCCTCCTTTGTCATAGATTAGTGGACCATAGGTGCATAGGTTTATCTCTGGACTTTCTATCTTGTTCCATTGATCTATGTTTCTGTTTTTGTGCCAGTACCATATTGTCTTGATTACTGTAGCTTTGTAGTATAGTCTGAAGTCAGGGAGTCTGATCTTTCCATCTCCATTTTTTACCCTCAAGTCTCCTTTGGCTTTTCAGGGTCTTTTGTGTCTCCATACAAACTTTAAGATTTTTTGTCCTAGTTCCATGAAAAATGCCATTGGTAATTTGATATGGATTGCATTGAATCTATAGATTGCTTTGGGTAGTATAGTCATTTTTACAATATTGATTCTTCCAATCCAAGAACATGGTATATCTCTCCATCTGATTGTATCATCTTTAATTTCTTTCATCAGTGTCTTATAGTTTTCTGCATACAGGTCTTTTGTCTCCCTAGATAGGTTTCTTACTAGGTATTTTATTCTTTTTGTTGCAATGGTAAATGGGAGTGTTTCCTTAATTTCTCTTTCAGATTTTTCATCATTAGTGTATAGGAATGCAAGAGATTTCTTTGCATGAATTTTGTATTGTGCAACTTTAACAAATTCATTAATTAGCTCTAGTAGTCTGCTGATGGCATATTTAGGACTCTGTATGTATAATATCATGTCATCTGCAAACAGTGACAGTTTTATTTCTTCTTTTCCAATTTGTATTCTTTTTATTTCTTTTTCTTCTCTGATTGCCGTGGATAGGACTTCCAAAACTATATTGAATAATAGTGGTGAGAGTGGACATCCTTGTGTTCCTGATCTTACAGGAAATTGTTTCAGTTTTCCACCATTGAGAAAAATATTTGCTGTGGGTTTGTCATATATGGCTTTTATTATGTTGAGGTAGTTTCCCTCTATACCCACTTTCTGGAGAGTTTTTACCATAAATCGGTGTTGAATTTTGTCAAAAGCTTTTTCTGCATCTATTGAGATGATCATGGTTTTCCTTCTTCACTCTGTTAATGTGGTGTATCACATTGATTCATTTGCGTATATTGAAGGATCCTTGCATCCCTGGGATAAATCCCACTTGAACGTGGTATATGATCCTTTTAAAGTGCTGTTGGATTCTGTTTGCTAGTATTTTGTTTAAGATTTTTGCATCTATATTCATCAGTGATATTGGTCTCTAATTTTCTTTTTTTGTCGTATCTTTTTCTGGTTTTGGTATTAGGATGATGGTGGCCTCTTAGAATGTGTTTGGGAGTGTTCCTTCCTCTGCAGCTTTTCGGAAGAGTTTGAGAAGGATTAGTGTTAGCTTTTCTCTACATGTTTGATAGAATTCACCTGTGAAGCCATCTGGTCCTGGACTTTTGTTTGTTGGAAGATTTTTAGTCACGGTTTCAAGTTCATTACTTGTGATTGGTCTGTTCATATTTTCTATTTCTTCCTTGTTCAGTCTTGGAAGGTTATGCCTTTTTAAGAATTTGTCCATATCTTCCAGGTTGTCCATTTTGTTGGCATAGAGTTGCTTGTAGTAGTTTCTTAGGATGCTTTGTATTTCTATGGTGTCTATTGTAACCCCTCTTTTTCATTTCTAATTTTATTGATTTGAGTCCTCTCCCTCTTTTACTTGATGAGTCTGGATAATAGTTTATCAATTTTGTTTATCTTCTCAAAGAACCAGCTTTTAGTTTTATTGATCTTTGCTCTTGTTTTCTTTGTTTCTATTTCATTTTTTCTGCTCTGATCTTTATGATTTCTTTCCTTCTGCTAACGTTGGGTTTTGTTTGTTCTTCTTTCTCTAGTATCTTTAGGTGTAAGGTTAGATTGTTTATTTGAGATTTTTCTTGCTTCTTGAGTGAGGTTTTTAGAGCTATAAACTTCCCTCTTAGAACAGCTTTTGCTGCATCCCATAGGTTTTGGGTCATCGTGTTTTCATTGTCATTTGCCTCTAGGTATTTTTTGATTTCCTCTTTGATTTCTTCAGTGATCTCTTGGTTATTTAGTAATGTATTGTTTAGCCTCCATGTGTTTGTGTTTTTACCCCTTTTTTCCCCTGTAATTGATTTCTAATCTTATAGCATTGTGGTCAGAAAAGATACTTGATATGATTTCAATTTTCTTAAATTTACTGAGGCTTGATTTGTGACCCAAGATGTAATCTATCCTGGAGAATGTTCTGTGCACTCTTGAGAAGAAAGTGTAAACGGCTGTTTTTGGATGGAATATCCTATAAATATCAATTAAATCTATCTGGTCTATTGTGTCATTTAAAGCTTCCATTTCCTTAATTATTTTCATTTTGGATGATCTGTCCCTTGGTGTAAGTGAGGTGTTAAAGTCCCCTACTATTATTGTGTTACTGTCGATTTCCTGTTTTATAGCTGTTACCAGATGCCTTATGTTTTGAGGTGCTCCTATGTTCTATGTTGGGTGCATATATGTTTATAATTGTTATATCTTCTTCTTGGATTGATCCATTGATCATTATATAGTGTCCTTCCTGGTCTCTTGTAACATTCTTTATTTTAAAGTCTATTTTATCTGATATGAGTATTGCTACTCCAGTTTTCTTTTGATTTCCATTTGCATGGAATATTTTTTTCCATCCCCTCACTTTCAGTCTGTATGTGTCCCTAGGTCTGAAGTGGGTCTCTTGCAGGCAGCATATATATGTGTCTTGTTTTTGTATCCATTCAGCAAGCCTGTGTCTTTTGGTTGGAGCATTTAATCCATTCATGTTTAAAGTAATTATCAATATATATGATCCTATGACCATTTTCTTAATTGTTTTCGGTTTGTTTTTGTAGGTCCTTTTCTTCTCTTGTGTTTCTCACTTAGAGAAATTCCTTAGCACTTGTTGTAGAGCTGGTTTGTTGGTGCTGAATTCTCTTAGGTTTTTCTTGTCTGTAAAGCTTTTGATTTCTCCATCGAATCTGAATGAGATCCTTGCCAGGTAGAGTAATCTTGGTTGTAGGTTCTTCCCTTTCATGACTTTAAGTATATCATGCCACCCCCTTCTGACTTGTAGAGTTTCTGCTGAGAAATCAGCTGTTAACCTTATGGGAGTTCCCTTGTTTGTTATTTGTCGTTTTTCCCTTGCTGCTTTCAATATTTTTTCTTTGTCTATAATTTTTGCCAGTTTGATTATTGTGTTTTTAGGCATGTTTCTCCTTGGGTTTATCCTGTATGGCACTCACTGTGCTTCCTGGACATGGGTGGCTATTTCCTTTCCCATGTTAGGGAATTTTTCGACTATAATAACTTCAAATATTTTCTCGGGTCCTTTCTCTCTCTCTTCTCCTTCAGGGACCCCTATAATGCGAATGTTGTTTCATTTAATGTTGTTCCAGAGGTCTCTTAGGCTGTCTTCATTTCTTTTCATTCTTTTTTCTTTATTCTGTTCTTCAACAGTGAATTCCACCATTCTGTCTTCCAGGTCACTTATCCATTCTTCTGCCTCAGTTATTCTGCTATTGATTCCTTTTAGTGTATTTTTCATTTCAGTCATTGTATTGTTCATCTATGTTTGTTTTTTCTTTAATTCTTCTATGTCTTTGTTAAACATTTCTGGCATCTTCTTGATCTTTGCCTCCATTCTTTATCCGAGGTCTGGATCATCTTCACTATCATTATTCTGAGTTCTTTTTCTGGAAGGTTGCCTATCTCCACTTCATTTAGTTGTTTTTCCTGGGTTTCATCTTGTCCTTCATCTGCTACATAGCCCTCTGCCTTTTCATCTTGTCTGTCTTTCTGTGAATGTGGTTTTTGTTCCACAGGCTGTAGGATTGTAGTTTTCTTGCTTCTGCTGTCTGCCCTCTGGTGGATGAGGCTATCTAAGAGGCTTGTGCAAGTTTCCTGATGGGCGGGTCTGTTGGTGGGTAGAGCTGACTGTTGCTCTGGTGGTCAGAGCTCAGTAAAACTTTAATCCACTTGACTGCTGATGGGTGAGGCTGGGTTCCCTCCCTGTTGGTTGTTTCGCCTGATGCAACCCAACACTGGAGCCTACTTGGGCTCTTTGGTGGGACTAATGGCAGACTCTGGGAGGGCCCACACCAAGGAGTACTTCCCAGAACTTCTGCTGCCAGTGTCCTTGTCCCCACAGTGAGCCACAACCACCCCCCGACTCTGCAGGAGACCCTCAAACACTGACATGTAGTTTGGCTTCTGTCTCCCCTGGGGTCCCTGCTCCTTCTCCTCAGTCCCGATGCTCACACTACTTTGTGTGTGCCCTCCAAGAGTGGAATCTCTGTTTCCCCCAGTCCTGTCACAGTCCTGCAATCATATCCCAGTAGGCTTCAAAGTCTGATTCTCTAGGAATTCCTCCTCCTGTTGCCGGACCCTCAGGTTGGGAAGCTTGACCAGGGGCTCAGAACATTCACTCCAGTGTGTGGACTTCTGTGATCTAAGTGTTCTCCAGTCTGTGAGTCACACATGCAGCAGTTATGGGACTTGATTTTACTGTGATTGCACCCCTCCTACCATCTCATTGTGGCTTCTGCTTTGTCTCTGGATGTGAGGTATCTTTTTTGGTGAGTTCCAGTGTCTTCCTGTAGATGACTGTCCAGCAGCCAGTTGTGATTCTGGTGTTCTCACAAGAGGGAGTGAGAGAACATCCTTCTACTCTGCCATCTTGGTTCAGTCTCTTTACTATTTAAAATATGACCATTTAAAAATGTAAACCATTCTTTTTTTTTTTTTTTTGTGGTACATGGGCCTCTCACTGTTGTGGCCTCTCCCGTTGTGGAGCACAGGCTCCAGACGCTCAGGCTCAGTGGCCATGGCTTATGGACCCAACCGCTCCGTGGCATGTGGGATCCTCCCAGACCGGGGCACGAACCCGCGCCCCCTGCATCAGCAGGCGGACTCTCAACCACTGTGCCACCAGGGTGGCCCATAAACCATTCTTCGTTCACAGTCTGTTTAGGAAAAAAAAAAATGGACGAAAACAAAAACAGGTAGTTTATGGACCTCTGATCTACAATATAGCAGTTCACACGTACAAAACCTAATGTAACTTTCTGAGTAAAATTGCCCTATTACAATGGTTAGCATTGTGTTATAAGGGAATACATAATGGGTTCAAGACTGAACTGCAGATCAGAGTTAGTCTATGCCTTGCCTATGGTAAATACTAAATAAATGTTAGTTAATACATTTTATACCATTATCTTATGTCAAAAAAATAAACTCATCTTAGACTCTAGGTTGAAACAGATATAAGTTGAAGATACAGATTTTTCAGTTATCCAGGAAAAAGAAAAATAAAGGTCAGATTTAGCCAGAATGAAAGGCTTTCTTAGTGATTTACCTGCCCAAACTGGCTCATAATTCTCTCTAGCTTTGTATCTATAAGATATTATAATGGATTATAAGTTTGTGTGGCCTCAAAATTCATATATTGAAATCTGAATGCCCAATGGGATGATTTGAGGATGTGGGACCTTTGGAAGACAGTTAGATCATGGGTGGAACCCTCTTGATTAGTGTCCTTACAAGAGAGTTCTCTCCCTCTCTCTCTCTCTGCTCTTTACCATGTGAGGATACAAGGAGAAGACAGCCATCTGCAAACCAGGAAGAGGGCTCCAACCAGACAGTGCATATACCATATACTGGCACCTTGATCTTGGACTTCCAGCCTCCAGAAATGTGAGGAAATAAATGTTTGTTGTTTCAGCTACCAGAATGTGGTGATTTGTTATAGCAGCCTAAGCTGACCCAGACATCATCTTATAGTCTACCATCAAATAGCTGTTATCCTCAGCCATGCTGCAACAAAGGCATTTTGTGGCATTTAAGATGTATAGGTTGGAAAATGTTTTCCTGTGGGTGAACTGAGTGAACTGAGAAGAGCTGAAGGTTAAATTTCAAAGGCACTCCAAAGCCTCAGAAAACAGCTGCCATGTCTCCACTTGATAACTCTATGAAAGGAAACATAAAAACCTGGAGTAGTAGAGATTTCAGTAATTATTTTTCTTTAGAATTGTTGCTGCATAAGGGTGTATATACACAGTCGGTCAGCCTTGCAGATACAGGTGTATAGCTGCATCCAGTAGCAGGCATTTTTTCTTCCATGCTGCCTGGTGCCAGCACTGACATAATGCACTACCCCCACACATCACTGTAGCCAGACTCTTTTTGGTGGCTGCGTGCGTACTTTTCTGAGAGAAGGATGCAAGGAAGCAACATTGTTTCCAGAACTTTGTACACAATGGACTATTAATAAATCTTTCTTTATGATGTTAAAGATCAACAGCATCTGTAGCTCATGGAATGGCAATGTTTCCAATAGTGGGTACTAGAGAACACACCTGCCTTACTTTTCTGTTACCCAATGATTCCGAAACTTATTTGGCTACAGACATTTTTTCCATCAAGAGTTATCAAAATCCTACAAAACACACATAAGATATATTGCGTAACCCAAAAACATAGCTCACCAATTGCCAAGATTTTTAAGTGTTTGTTTAGATGATAAGATAGCACGGCCTTGTGAAGCTGAATGGCTCCAGGACTTCACTTAGGACAGTTGAAAACATAAGGACAAGAAACTAAGTGCTTTCATGCTAAAATCAGGATCAAGACAAGGATGTCCACTCTCAATCATCCTGTTCAAACTGGTACCGGAAGCCTTAGCTAAGACGATTGTTTTCTTATATACCAGTACTAAAAATTGGAATTTGATATTAAAAACACAATGCCTTTTACATTAGCAGGAAAAAAATGAAATACCTAGGTATTAATCTAACAAAATATGTATAAGATCTCTATGAGGGAAATTACAAAACTGATAAAAGAAAGATCTAAATAAATGGAGCTATATTCCATGTGCATGAGTAGGAAGACTCAACATTAGTAAGATGTCAGTTCTTCCCAACTTGATCTATAAATTCAATGTACTCCCAATCAAAATCCCAGCAGGTTATTTTTTAGATATTGACAAATTGATTCTAACATTTATATGAAAAGGCAAAAGAACAAAAATAGCCAATATAATATTGAAAGAAAAGAACAAAGTCAGGGTACTGACACTATCTGATTTCAAGACTGACTACAAAGCTATATAATCAAGACAGAAATAGACAGATCAATGGAACAGAATAGAGAGCTCAGGAACAGACACAAATATATTCAAGTTATCTTTGACAAAGAAACAAAAGCTATCCCATGGAAAAGAAAAATAGTCTTTTAAACAAATGATTCTGGAACAATTGGACATGCACATGCAAAAATAAATAAATAAATGTAGACACAGACCACACATCTTTCACAAAAATTAACTCCAATGCACCTAAATGTAAAATGACTCATACATCTAAATGTAAAATGACTCATTCATCTAAATGTAAAATGAAAAACTATAAAAGTCCTGGATCATAACATAGGTGAAAAAATAGGTGACCTTTCTTTGGAACTGACTTTTTAGATTCAACACTGAAAGCATGATCCATAAAATAAAAAATTAAGAAGTTGGATTTCATTATACTCCAGTAAAACTTTTTTTTTAATTAAAAATGTCTGTTCTGCAAAACACACTCTTAAGTGAATGAAAAGACAAGTTACAGACTGGGAGAAAATACTTGCAAAACATGTATTTAGTAAAGGATCGTTATCCAAAATATACAAAGAACTCTTAAGTCTCAACCATAAGAAAATAGCCCAATTAAAAATGGAAAAAAATTATCTGAATAGACATCTCACAAGAGAAGATATACAGATGGCAATTAAGCATATGAAAAGATGCTCAACATGATATGTCATTAGGAAACTGCTAATTAAAACAACAATGAGATATACATTTATTAGAATGGACAAAATCTAAAACACTGACAACACAAAATGCTGGTGACAATATGGAGCAACAGGAACTCTCAATCACTGCTGGTGGGAATTCAAAATGGTAAAACCACTTTGACAGATAGCTTGGCAATTTCTTCCAAATTTAAATGTACTCTTACTGTATGATCCAACAATCATATGCATTAGTATTTATGCAAAGGAGTCGAAGCTTTGTGTCTACATAGAGACCTGCACATGGAAGTTCATAGCAACTTTATTCATCATTGCCAAAACATGGAAGCAATCAAGATGTCTTTCAGTAGATGAATGGATAAACAAACTGTACTACATCCAGACAATGGGATATTATTCACCCTTCAAAAGAAATAAGCTATCAAGCTATAAAAAAGCATGAAAGAACCTTAAATGCATATTACTAAGTGAAAGAAGCCAATCTGAAAAGGCTATGTACTGTATGATTTCGACTATATGACATTCTGAAAATGGAAAATTGTAGAGAAATAAAGAGATCAATGGTTGCCAGCACTTGGTGGTTAGGGGTGGGGAAGATGGAAGGATGAATAAATGGAACACAGGGCAGTGAAACGATTCTGTTTGTTACTACAGTGTTGTATACATGTTCTTACAAATTTGTCGAAACCCGTAGAATGTAAAACACAAAGATTAAACTCTAATATAAGCTATGAACTTTAGTTAATAATAACATATCAATATTGGCTTATGAATGGTAACAAGTGTACCACACCAATGGAAGATATTGATATGAGAAACTAGAAGGTGGAAGGGTAGTGAGCAGTTATATGGGAACACTCTGTACTTTCTGCTTAATTTTTCCATAAATCTAAAACTACTAAAAAAATGAAGTCTATTACTTATTTTTTTAAATATACAGACAAAAACACAGTGACCAGTAGAGAACACCAGCCCCTCTGAATTTCATTTGCAGGTAAAGAAACCAACTTTTCCCACAGTATTGAATAATTCTGTCTGATATTAAAAAACCCTTAAAGACAAACACTAATTTTAAATATAAAGGTGTCATGCTTCAAGAAAAAAAGCTTATTATTCATATTCTCAAAAGATGCTTAACACTGAAGAAGATACACCCCAATGAAATCAATCAAAAGAAAATAATACTCAGGATAAAATAATTTCCAGAAAAAAAAAAGATGAAAAGAAATAAAGAATTTTAAATACGAAACTGGCACTTGTAACTTAACTTTTGCTTTGAGGAGGAAAAATTGCTAAAGCTGCAGCAATCACATTTTTGAAATACCATTCTGATCTGAGCTTCAGTACTCATTTGATTGATTTTTTTTAATTTGCAGAAACATTCATATAAAAAACATCAAATATATTCTTATGGATGGTTGGTTTAATGTGAGTGGACAGTTTCCTTCCTAAAACAATGTATTTCCTATCAAATAGTTACGATGACACCAAAGTTTCCTAAGGGAGGTATTACACTGATTTATAAATCTATATTACACTTTCTGGTAGAAAAAATAATTCAAAATATAACTGAAAGGCCACACTAAAAATATCATCCACCCAACAACTCGATAAGGTCTCACTCCTTTAGGGATTCCTGTCGAGTTTTCCCCACAGTTTTAGCCACCTTGTTTTAGGAAACTTGAGAATAATGTATTAATTTGAGAAGCTGGAAGTGATGGCAGCTCTCTCTTTCATGGCCTCTCTCTCTCTGTCTCTTTCAGTTTCTCTGTCTCTGTCTGTATGACACTATATTACATTAGAGAGACAGCCAGAGAGAGACAGAGACAGAGACAGTGAGGCATAGAGATATAGAGAGAGACAGTATAGGAAACAGAACAAACAACTGGGTACATGGAGAAGACTCTCAATGGAGAGAGAAGTAAAAGAAGAATAAAGCACTACTTCATACTTAATCAGAACCACCTGTTACGTTGAAAGCATTCATTTCCTATGCTACATTAGATGCTTATTCATTAAATTATCTGACCCTGGCCTCTATTTTGCATAAAATAGGCAATTTGTGGATTGAAAATAGAATATAATCTTATGATATACACATAAACTCCCTTCCCTTCTACAGTATTTATTGGCTTTCTTTTTCCTTCCCAGTGCAAGCATTAGCAATATTGGAGACACTTATGTTGTGTAATTTATGTTTTCATGCTCTGGCTTTGAATTTTCTTCTGTTAGAAAAATTGATTCATCTATGTAGATATCACCATATACCTGCTTCATTCTGAACATGTTATGGGTTGAAAAACATTGTGCTGGTCCAAATTTTTTATCTTAACATAATGCTATGAATTTCACACTCAGGTGGAATTCAGGTGCTCTGAGAGTAATGATTTTGTAAAGCTCATTCAAATTCTCCACAATTCCTTATAGGTGGGTGGGGTCTGTCCTGGTGCTGGCTCCCTCTTACACATGGAGATTGAGATGGAGAAAGAGGAAAAGGGCAGAGGTGGGGCAAGCCGGTTAGTGATGGCACCACACAAGCTTGTCCACCATTCCATCCTGTACTCTACGTATGTACATTTGTTTTCCTTCATTAATTGGTTGAGTGTAGAAAGGTAGAACCATATATTTATCTTTTCCTTTCAACACTCTTCATTGTGCCCAGTGTAGTATTTTATGAATATTGGCTAGTTAAGAGGAGCAAACTTGGGGGATGGGGGAGAACTACTTTCAATTTTAGAAGGGATATTAATTTAAAATGTGCATTCTGAATGAACTTACTGTATTTCACATTTTTCATTTCTTTTGCATTTGGCACATATTTTAGGCAGAGAAAGGCTTACACACATACCAATTAAATAATTACCTTCATTGTCAGATGCTTCTAGGAACAAGATGCATAATTGGCTTTTCACAACATTATGAATATTTTCACAGTAACTATTTTTACAAGGGATAACAATGAGTCATTTTAAATATTCTTCACTCTATGGTTTCCAGAATATTGGTGTCCTGGCTTCCAGAGACCCAAGGTTGGCTTCCTGGAGCCCCAGCAGCATTTCCTTTAGCTCATGAAACCTGTCTGACTGGAGCAGGGTCTGATGGGATTTCCCAAGGAGACTGCATCTGTAGCTGCTGCAAGACCACCAGCCCTTGCTGCTCCACACTGATGGACTGTGGCTATCTAGGAGGTACTTCACAGGCTGCTCAGCTGCTTAGTAGGCAGTGCAGGGAATGTCACTGCCTGTGGAGACAGGGAGCCTGTGGAGCCCTGGAAGGAACACACAGGTGTGGTCATTCAGGGGAGGGTGTGGCTGGAAGACAGGGTGAAAAGGAAAGGCAGGAGTTCCTAGCAGGCACTGTGCTCCCCATCTTTTCAGGTATATGATACTTCCATTGTGGCTCATGTGCCTTTTTAGAGGTGTCAATGCTAGCTGTACAGTGACTGCTCTAAAATGGCATGCATTTTGTGAAACTTATGGTTTCTTCTTTGTTTTGAAATACTTAATATAAAAAAATTCAATTGGCTGAAAATGTAGTCATAGGTTCATAGGAAATATCATAATAATATTTATCAATTTTGTATTAAAGGAAAGAATATTAAATTTCTTTAATGTGATTATAACTATAGTAGAGTTTTAAAGTGTTGTAAAAAATGATTTAGAATTTTTAAAAGCTATTTATGAAGACAATGTTTTGTGCTGATGGTGACTATCAGAATTTAAAACAATCTTCATTAAATGTTCATCAGGTGCTGTTGTTTGTGGATGAAAGTTCAAGTTTCTTATCAAAATTTGTGAAAATAATATATGGAATCATACAAATTGAATATTTAATATATTCCTTTACACTGAGCTTTCATTTATCTCATAATTATAATGCATAAAGAACCTGTAAGAAATGATTTGCCAAGTCTCATGCTTCTTCATGTCCCTCTACTGTTTCATACAAATGTTATTGTTTTTATCTGTACCAGGCCTTCAGTACCAGGAGAAGGGTTGGAATACACATCTTTAAAAGCTTAGCATATAATCATTCTAAAGCGAACCAGAAACCCTGAGATATAAATAGTTACCTTCAAAGGCAGTTATTGAACTTTATCTTGACTGAGACAGTGGCATAGAGAGGCATCCCATAACTACATTCTGAGCAAGTATGATTCTCACCTGTTTTCTTCCATGCACTTCATAGCTCAGTGTAGTGGGGACACAACTGGACTTTCAAAGCCTCTGTTTCTATACTGTATTCTTTTTTCTATTTTGATGATCCAAAAACATAATATTATATTTCTTTCTATGTTGGTATTTCTTCAGTAAACAAAGTAATAACAAAGCAAATATAGCTTACAATCTTTCTTTTCTCAATTACTGCCTGACAAAACAATGGATTAGAAATTGAGGCATTACCTGCCCACCAGAAAGACAAAATCCAGCCTCATCTACCAGAACACAGGCACTAGTCCCCACCACCAGGAAGCCTACACAACCCACTGAACCAACCTTAGCCACAGGGGACAGACACCAAAAACAACGGGAACTACGAACCTGCAGCCCATGAAAAGAAGACCCCAAACACAGTGGCTTAAGCAAAATGAGAAGACAGAGAAACACACAGCAGATGAAGGAGTAAGGCAAAAAACCACCAGACGTAACAAATGAAGAGGAAATAGGAAGTCTACCTGAAAAAGAATTCAGAATAATGATAGTAAAGATGATCCAAAATCTTGGAAATAGAATGAGAAAATAAAAGAAACGTTTAACAAGGGCCTAGTAGAACTAAAGAACACACAAACAATGATGAACAACACAATAAATAAAATTAAAAATTCTTTAGAAAGGATCAGTAGCAGAATAACTGAGGCAGAATTACGGATCAGTGACCTGGAAGATAAAATAGTGGAAACAACTAATGCAGAGCAGAATAAATTAAAAAAATGAAAAGAATTGAGGACAGTCTCAGAGACCTCTGGGACAACATTAAACACACCAACATTCGAATAATAGGCGTCCCAGAAAAGAAGAGAAAAAGAAAGGGACTGAGAGAATATTAGAAGAGATTATAGTTGAAAACTTCCCTAATATGGAAAAGGAAATAGTTAATCAGGTCTAGGAAGCACAGAGAGTCCCATACAGGATAAATACAAGGAGAAACAAGCCAGACAACGTATTAATAAAACTATCAAAAATTGAGTACAAAGAAAACATATTAAAAGCAGCAAGGGAAAAACAACAATAACACACAAGGGAATCCCCATACGGTTAACAACTGATCTTTCAGCAGAAACTCTGCAAGTCAGAAGGGAGTGGCAGGACATATTTAAAGTGACAAAGGAGAAAAACCTACAACCAATATTACTCTACCCAGCAAGGATCTCATTCAGATTTGATGGAGATATTAAAACCTTTACACACAACCAAAAGCTAAGAAAATTCAACACCACCAAACCAACTTTAAAACAAATGCTAAAAGAACTTCTCTAGTCAGGGAACACAAGAGAAGGAAAAGACCTACAATAATGAACTGAAAACAATTAAGAAAATGGTAATAGGAGCATACATATCGATAATTACCTTAAATGTAAATAGATTAAAAGCTTCAAACAAAAGACATAGATTGGCTGAATGGATACCAAAACAAGACCTGTATATATGCTGTCTACAAGAGACACACTTCAGCCCTAGGGACACATACAGACTGAAAGTGAGGGGATGGAAAAAGATATTCCATGCAAATGGAAATCACAAGAAAGCTGGAGTAGCAATTCTCATATCAGACAAAATAGACTTTAAAATAAAGACTATTACAAGAGACAAAGAAGGACACTACTTAATGATCAAGGGATCAATCCAAGAAGAAGAAATAACAATTGCAAATATTTATGCACCCAACATAGGAGCACCTCAATATATAAGGCAAATACTAACAGCCATAAAAGGAGGAATCAACAGCAACACAATCATAGTAGGGAACTTTAAAACCCCACTTCCACCAATGGACAGATCATACAAAATAAAAATAAAAAAGGAAACACAAGCTTTAAATGATACATTAAACAAGATGGACTTAATTGATATTTATAGGACATTCCATTCAAAAATGACAGAATACACTTTCTTCTCAAGTGCTCATGGAACATTCTCCAGCATAGCTCATACCTTGGGTCACAAATGGAGCCTTCATAAACTTAAGAAAATTGAAATTGTATCAAGTATATTTTCTGACCACAATGCTATGAGACTAGATATCAATTACAGGAAAAAATACAAACACATGGAGCCTAAACAATACACTACTTAATAACCAAGAGATCACTAAAGAAATCAAAGAAGAAATCAAAAAATACCTAGAAGAAAATGTTAATGAAAACATGATGGCCCAAAACCTATCAGATGCAGCAAAAGCAGTTCTAAGAGGGAAGTTTATAGCAATACAATCTTATCTTAAGAAACAAGAAACATCTCAAATAAACAACCTAACCTTATACCTAAAGCAATTGGAGACAGAACAACAACAACAACAACAAAAAAATCATAGTTAGTAGAAGGAAAGAAATCAAAAGATCAGATCAGAAATAAATGAAAAAGAAATGAAGGAAACAATAGCAAAGATCAATAAAACTAAAAGCTGGTTCTATGAGAAGATAAACAAAACTAATAAACCATTAGCCAGACTCATCAAGGAAAAAAAGGGAGAAGACTCAGATCAATAGAATTAGAAATGAAAAAGGAGAAGTAGCAACTGACACTGCAGAAATACAAAGGATCATGAGGGATTACTACAAGCAACTATATGCCAATAAAATGGACAACCTGGAAGAAATGGACAAATTCTTAGAAATGCACACATTCCAAGACTGAACCAGGAAGAAATAGAAAATATGAACAGACCAGTCACAAACACTGAAATAGAAACTGTGATTAGAAATCTTCTAACAAACAAAAGCCCAGAACCAGATGGCTTAACCGGAGAATTCTATCAAACGTTTAGAGAAGAGCTAACACCTATGCTTCTCAAGCTCTTCCAAAATATAGCAGAGGGAGGAACACTCCCAAACTTATTCAACGAAGTCACCATCACCCTAAAAACAAAACCAGACAAAGATGTCACAAAGAAAGAAAACTACAGGCCTATATCACTGATAAACATAGATGCAAAAATCCTCAGCAAAATACTAGCAAACAGAATCCAACAGGACATTAAAAGGATCATACACCATGATCAAGTGAGGTTTATCCCAGGAATGCAAGGATTCTTCAATATACGCAAATCAACCCATGTGATACACCATATTAACAAATTGAAGGAGAAAAAACATATGATTATCTCAATAAATGCAGAGAAAGCTTTCAACAAAATTCAATACCCACTTATGATAAAACTTTCCCCAACATAATAAAGGCCATATATGACAAACCCACAGCCAACATTGTTCTCAATGGTGAAAAACTGAAACCATTTTCACTAAGATCAGGAACAAGACAAAGTTGCCCACTCTCACCACTCTTATTCAACATAGTTTTGGAAGTTTTAGCCAAGTAATCAGAGAAGAAAAAGAAATAAAATGAATCATATTCAGAAAAGAAGAAGTAAAACTGTCACTGTGTGCAGATGACATGATACTATACATAGACAATCCTAAAGATGCCAACAGAAAACTACTAGAGCTAATCAATGAATTTGGTAAAGTAGAAGGATACAAAATTAATGCCCAGAAATCTCTGGCATTCCTATACACTAATGATAAAAAAATCTGAAAGTGAAATTAAGAAAACACTCCCATTTACCACTGCAACAAAAAGAATAAAATATCTAGGAATAAACCTACCTAAGGAGACAAACGACCTATTTGCAGAAAATTATAAGACACTGATGAAAGAACTTAAAGATGATACAAATAGATGGAGAGATATACCATGTTCTTGGATTGGAAGAATCAACATTGTGAAAATGACTCTACTCCTCAAAGCAATCTACAGATTCAGTACAATCCCTATCAAACTACCACTGGCATTTTCCAGAGAACTAGAACAAAAAAACTTCACAATTTGTATGGAAACACAAAAGACCCCAAATAGCTTAAGCAATATTGACAAAGAAAAACGGAGCTGGAGGAATCAGACTCCCTGACTTCAGACTATGCTACAAAACTACACTAATCAAGACAGTATGGTACTGGCACAAAAACAGAAATATAGATCAATGGAAGACGTTAGAAGGCCCTGAGGTAAACCCACACACATATGGTCACCTTACCTTTGATGAAGGAGGCAAGAATACACAATGGAGAAAAGACAGCCTCTTCGATAAGTGGTGATGGGAAAACTGGACAGGTACATGTAAAAGAATGAAATTAGAATGCTCTCTAACACCATACAACAAAATGAACTCAAAATGGATTAAAAACCTAAATGTAAGGCCAGACACTATCAAACTCTTAGAGGAAATCATAGGCAAAACACTCTATGACATAAATCACAGCAAGACCCTTTATGGCCCACCTCCTAGAGAAATGGAAATAAAAACAAAAATAAACAAATGGGACCTAATGAAGCTTAATAGCTTTTGCACAGCAAAGGAAACCATAAAGACGGCGAAAAGACAACCCTCAGAATGGGAGAAAATATTTTCAAATGAAGCAACTGAGAAAGGATTAATCTCCAAAATTTACAAGCAGCACATGCAGCTCAATATCAAAAAAACAAACAACCCAATCCAAAAACAGGCAGAAGGGCTTCCCTGGTAGCACAGTGGTTGAGAGTCCACCTGCCGATGGAGGGAACACGGGTTCGTGCCGTGGTCTGGGAAGATCCCACATGCCACGGAGTGGTTGGGCCTGTGAGCCATGGCTGCTGAGCCTGCACGTCTGGAGCCTGTGTTCTGCAACGGGAGAGGCCACAGCAGTGAGAGACCTGTGTACCGCCAAAAAAAAAAAAAAAAAAAACAGGCAGAAGACCCAAATAGACATTTCTCCAAAGAATATATACAAATTGCCAACAAACACATGAAAGAAGGCTCAACATCATTAATCATTAGAGAAATGCAAATCAAAACTACAATGAGATATCATTTCACACTGGTCAGAATAGCCATCGTCAAAAAATCTACAAACAGTAAATGCTGGAGAGGGTGTGGAGAATAGGGAACCCTCTTGCACTGTTGGTGGGAATGTAAATTGATACAGCCACTATGGAGAACAGTATGGAGGTTCCTTAAAAAACTAAAAATAGAACTACCATATGACCCAGCAATCCCACTACTGGGTATATACCTTGAGAAAACCATAATTCAAAAAGAGTCATGTATCAAAATGTACATTGCAGCTCTGTTTACAATAGCCAGGACATGGAAGCAACCGAAGTGTCCATTGGTAGATGAATGGATAAAGAAGATGTGGCACATATATACAATGGAATATTACTCAGCTATAAAACGGAACGAAATTGAGTTATTTGTAGTGAGGTGGATGGACCTAGAGTCTGTCGTACAGATTGAAGTATGTCAGAAAGAGAAAAATAAATACCATATGCTAACACATATATATGGAGTCCAAAAAAAAGGTCATGAAGAACCTAGTGGCAAGACGAGACTAAAGACACAGACCTACTTGAGAATGGACTTGAGGATATGCGGAGGGGGATGGGTAAGCTGGGACGAAGTGAGCGAGTAGCATGGACATATATACACTACCAAATGTAAAAACAATAGCTAGTGGGAAGCAGCCACATAGCACAGGGAGATCAGCTCGGTGCTTTGTGACCACCTAGAGGGGTGGGATAGGGAGAGTGGGAGGGAGGGAGACGCAAGAGGGAAGACATATGGGGACATATGTATACGTATAACTGATTCACTTTGTTATAAAGCAGAAACTAACACACCATTGTAAAGCAATTATACTCCAATAAAGATGTTAAAAAAAAAAAAGATGAAATTGAGGCACTGACTTGCCCATACAAAAATATGATTTCCTTTTAATATCCAGAACTGTATTTAACATAGGGGCAGCCTTCACTTCACTAATGTTAGAAACCATGGACTTAATAATTTGAACTATCTTATTCACTTCTGATTTCAATGTGATCAATTGAGGTTTTAAATGTGAGCCATTGAAGATCACCCCCACCCCCTCGCCCCTTCCTCTTTGCCCCTCTCCTCCAGGTAGTCAATGTATGGACCTTGAGTCTGGATGCTCTAGTCTGAAGTTGTGGCTGATTCTTCTAGTCTTAAATGTTATACATTGGCCTCCACTGACCTTTAGCTTGTCTGAACTTGAGTTTGGGCGTCACACTCTGACATCTGCTGCTGGTGACCATGATCGTTGCCATGACCTCTGTGACAGGTCGGCAATATCCAGTTCTCCTTGACATCTGAGTCACTGCGGGATCACATTTCTTCACTGCTAGAGAAGCACTGACTACAAAGCTACCGAAGTCAAGCTTTGGGCCTGTATTAGGTCACTGCTGCATAATAAATAACCTCAACTATGAGACTAAAAACACAGAGGTGTTACATCCCAGTTTCATGGGTCAGGAGTCCAAAGGGCCTCAGGAGGCACCTGAAACCGAGATGTCAGCTAGGTGCCTTCTCAGTGGAGCCTGGATTAGGGAGAGACTTGCTCCCAGGTTCCTCAGGTTGTCAGAATTTATTCCCTTGCATTTCTATGACTGAGTTCCCCATTTTCTTGCTAGATTTCTGTGGGGACAGCTATCAAGTGCTAGAGGCCACTCTCAGATCCTTGCCAAGGGCTCCCCTTCACAGAAGGTCCTCTCATGCTTTGAATCTCTGTGCTTCTGGAGGGCCCAGTCCCTTTAAAGGAATCGGGCGGTTTGGGCAGGACCATCTAGATAATCTCCCTTTGAATTAACTCAAAATCAACTGATTAGGAAGCTAATCATGGGAGAGTTGTCCCATCATATCTGCAGGTTCTATCTGCTTCCAGAAGGAGAGGATTGATAATACAGGGTGTGGGCACCTGGGGCCAGTAATCTTAGAATTCTGCCTGCACAGGGCCCTTCATTTGTATAGACAGAGAGACACTAGCAGTGTGTTCACATGGTCTTATATTTAGAGAAAATTTGAAATATTAAGGTATTTTATCCATAATTGGTTAAGCCTCCTATATCATTCCTTTTGGCTGCCCTTTTGCCATACTTCCCCTCATGACAAATGGCATTACAATATCAAATAAACTTGACTTACAGATTTTCCTATATTTGACAACAGTCCAAAAAGATTGCATAATATTTTTACATGAATAATAAGGGGTCAACCTGGAATGAAATTATTCTAAACTATTAATAATAATAACAAATTTTCAATTAGTCATGTGAGAAGACTAAATTACCTTTCTATTTTCTCTATAGAAAATATTATAAAACTGTTATCAAATAAACACATATAGCCAAATGAAAGGGAAAATCATTAAAAGGTGTAGAAGGTAAATAATTAGTTAAAATATTTTGTATTCTTTTTGTTTTAAAGAGAGCCCCTAAACCTATACTATTAGCTTCTGTTCCTAATATGGAACTTGGATTTGTCTGCTCCTTCTTGCCATGGTACGTAATCTATTTCCAGATATCCTGGTTTTTCTCTCTTTGGCCATATTTATCAGGTCTCTTTTCCTTCTACTCCAAATTCAGACAAATAAAAGGAAAATGGCATGTGTCCCTTCTGGGTGGGAACATTTAATGGTTGGCCCTTGTTCACCCATGTTCCCTGGCCTTGATTCAGAAATCATAAATGCATATGTTGAGAAGGAGTCATTATACCTTGAAGCCAACATCCCCCTAATTCCCTGAGTAACTACAATGAACAGACTCCCTGCCCCCACCCCCTCTTCAGACTGCAGTGAACAGATTCATAGGAATTAAATCTTACTGTTTTAAGCTGCAGAGCTTTTGAGATTGTTTGTTACTCAGCATAATCTAACTGGACTTGACTGACACAACCTTCATTATGAGGTTCACCCCATAGGCTCTTTTGAGTTTTCTGGCTCATGATCTTGGCCATATCAGTATCCTTCTCAATGGACAAAGAGAACATTTTAGATGCTCTTCTGTGCTAATCTGGGGTTGGTAGGACACTGTGAAGCTTCTCTGTGGCAAACTTTGCTACTGTACAACTCAAGCACCGTGTTAGATGAGAAGCTTCTATAACAGCCTTTTGGTCTGGCTTGGCCACTCTCTAGGAAGCAAGATCCAAGTATCTGCATTTTTTGGTTTCTGTCTTAAACCCATATAGAGTTTTTCACCTAGTTTCTTTGGTTTTGGCCATCCCCTGGTACCTGTCAGCATTTAAAGTCTAATTATGTTTTTTGTGATTTTCCTAGTACCTTGTAGTTATCCCAATGCTATGAAAACTCATGTATTATCTTGCCTTATGTTATTCTTTACTCTGTAATTTATATTACAAATTTGATGCTTTAAAATTTGTATTGATTAACTATTGCCAGTATAATACTACAGAACAAACACAAAGCATTAGTAACACAAAATAAAACATTTATTTTTATTATGAGTCTATTATGGGTTCTGTCAGTCAGGGCTTGGCTTTGCTAATTTTTTTTCCAGCTTTGGCTCAGTTCATTTTGACTGGGGTTGTTCATGCACGAGTGATCAACTTGTGGGCCGGTGACAGGTTAGCTTTCTGTGATGAATCACCCTGCTCTAGGCAGTCTCTCTTGGAGGCTAACCTGGCTTGTTGTCATGTAAGAAGCAGGAGTCTGAGAGAGAGAAGTGCTCATGGCCTCTTGGGGCAAAGGCTCAGAATTCACACATCCCTACTTCTACTGCCTCCTCTTGTCTTAAGCAAGTCACAGGGCCTGCCTCTTGTGGGAGAACCTGCAAGGAGCATGTATATAGGGAAGAATGAAAAGTTGGGGCCATTTAAAAATTAATCCTACCACAAAATCCTCTAGGTTCCAGCCTTTGGCGTGTGGAAACTATTTTTTTCTGATTTTTTTCCTTTTGTTTTCTTCTTTCTTAGCAAAAGCAGGATCTTGAAAATGAAAGCTTTGCTTTATTGTTTCTACCATCAGTTTTTAAAACTGCATTCAGAATGTTAACCCATTGCTATTTTTCTGGGTGTGTATTTGCTCTCCTCTGAGGTTCGTCTGTATAAAAAGTTATTGATGTAGAATAAATGGTGTGGGGTGGATAAACGGGTAGCAAGGCAACTCTTACAGAAGAATCTTTATAATCTCTCAAAATATTATCCCAGTATATAGATGGGTAATACAGAAATTTTAGAAAATATAAATGAGCAAAAAGAAGAAAGTTAAAATCACTGTTTATAATCACTCTTAAAAATACTATCACTATTAACATTCTAGATTAAGTCCTGTCAGAAGGGTGTGTGTGTGTGTGTGTGTGTGTGTGTGTGTGTGTGTGTGTGTGTGTGTGTGTAGTAAAAGAGGGAGAAAGAGACAGGAATTTTTGTTACATAAAAGTTAAATGACAGATACACCAGAAATACATCTACGCGTGGAACAACTCCTACGGAGCACCTACTGAACGCTGGCAGAAGACCTCAGACCTCCCAAAAGGCAAGGAACCCCCCATGTACCTGGTTAGGGCAAAAGAAAAAACTAAACAGAGACAAAAGGATAGGGACGGGTCCTGCACCAGCGGGAGAGAGCTGTGAAGGAGGAAAAGTGTCCACACACTAGGAAGCCCCTTCGCGGGTGGAGACTTCGGGAGGCGGAGTGGGGGAGCTTGGGAGCCGCGGAGGAGAGCACAGCAACAGGGGTGCGGAGGGCAAAGCGGACAGATTCCAGCGCAGAGGATCGGGCCGACCGGAACTTGCCAGCCGAGAGGCTTGTCTGCTCGCCCGCCGGGGCGGGCGGGACTGGGAGCTGAGGCTCCGGCTTTTGTCGGAGCGCCGGGAGAGGACTGAGGTTGGCGGTGTGAACACAGCCTGCGGGGTGTTGGTGCACCGCGGCTGGCCGGGAGAGAGTCCGGGGAGAAGTCTGGAACTGCCGAAGAGGCAAGAGACTTTTACGTCCCTCTTTGTTTCCTGGTGCACGAGGAGAGGGGATTAAGAACGCTGCTTGAGAGAGCTCCAGGGACGGGCGCGAGCCGCGGCTAGGGGTGCGGAGCCCAGAGACGGACGTGGCTAGGGCCGCCCAGAGCGGCTAGGGCCGCTGCTGCCGCCACCGGGAGGCCTGTGTGCGAACACAGGTCACTGGCCACGCGCCCTTCCGGGGAGCCTGTGCAGCCCGCCACTGACGGGGTCCCGGGATCCAGGGACAACTCCCCCGGGAGAACGCACAGGCGCGCCTCAGGCTGCAACGTCTCGCCGGCCTCTGCCGCCGCAGGCCCGCCCCACACTCCGTGCCCCTCCCTACCCCCGGGCCTGAGTGAGCCAGAGCCTCCGAATCAGCGGCTCCTTTAACCCCGTCCTGTCTGAGCAAAGAACAGACGCCCTCCGGCGACCTACACGCACAGGCGGGGCTAAATCCAAAGCTGAGCCCCTGGGAGCTGTGAGAACAAAGAAGAGAAAGGGAAATCTCTCCCAGCAGCCTCAGAAGCAGCGGATTAAAGCTCCACAATCAACTTGATATACCCTGCATCTGTGGAATACCTGAATAGACAACCAATCATCCCAAATTAAGGAGCCCTGTGGATGAAAGGCTCTTGGGGCTGCAGCCAGGAGTCAGTGCTGTGCCTCTGAGATGGGAGAGCCAACTTCAGGACACTGATCCACAAGAGACCTCCCAGCTGCACATAATATCAAACAGCAAAAATTTCCGAGAGATCTCCATCTCAACGCCAGCACCCAGCTTCACTCAACGACCAGCAAGCTACAGTGCTGGACATCCTATGCCAAACAACTAGCAAGACAGGAACACAACCCCACCCATTAGCAGAGAGGCGGCCAAAAATCATAATAAGTCTACAGACACCCCAAAACACACCACCAGACGTGGACCTGCACACCAGAAAGACAAGATCTAGCCTCATCCACCAGAACACAGGCACTAGTACCCTCCACCAGGAAGCCTACACAACCCACTGAACCAACCTTAGCCACTGGGGACAGACACAAAAAACAACAGGAACTACGAACCTTCAGCCTGCAAAAAGGAGACCCCAAACACAGTAAGATAAGCAAAATGAAAAGACAGAAAAACACACCGCAGATGAAGGAGCAAGATAAAAACCCATCAGACCTAACAAATGAAGAGGAAATAGGCAGTCTACCTGAAAAAGAATTCAGAATAATGATAGTAAGGTTGATCCGAAATCTTGGAGATAGAATGGACAATAGAATGGACAAAATGCAAGAATCAGTTAACAAGGACCTAGAAGAACTAAAGATGAAACAAGCAACGATGAACAACACAATAAATGAAATTAAAAGTACTCTAGATGGGATCAATAGCAGAATAACTGAGGCAGAAGAACGGATAAGTGACCTGGAAGATAAAATAGTGGAAATAACTACTGCAGAGCAGAATAAAGAAAAAAGAATGAAAAGAACTGAGGACAGTCTCAGAGACCTCTGGGACAACATTAAACGTACCAACATTCGAATTATAGGGGTTCCAGAAGAAGAAGAGAAAAAGAAAGGGACTGAGAAAATATTTGAAGAGATTATAGTTGAAAACTTCCCTAATATGGGAAAGGAAATAGTTAATCAAGTCCAGGAAGCACAGAGAGTCCCATACAGGATAAATCCAAGGAGAAATACGCCAAGACACATATTAATCAAACTGTCAAAAATTAAATACAAAGAAAACATATTAAAAGCAGCAAGGGAAAAACAACAAATAACACACAAGGGAATCCCCATAAGGTTAACAGCTGATCTTTCAGCAGAAACTCTGCAAGCCAGAAGGGAGTGGCAGGACATATTGAAAGTGTTGAAGGAGAAAAACCTGCAACCAAGATTACTCTACCCAGCAAGGATCTCATTCAGATTTGATGGAGAAATTAAAACCTTTAGAGACAAGCAAAAGCTGAGAGAGTTCAGCACCACCAAACCAGCTCTACAACAACTGCTAAAGGAACTTCTCTAGGCAAGAAACACAAAAGAAGGAAAAGACCTACAATAACAAACCCAAAACAATTAAGAAAATGGGAATGGGAACACACATATCGATAATTACCTTAAATGTAAATGGACTAAATGCTCCCACCAAAAGACACAGATTGGCTGAATGGATACAAAAACAAGACCCATATATTTGCTGTCTACAAGAGACCCACTTCAGACCTAGAGACACATACAGACTGAAAGTAAGGGGATGGAAAAAGGTATTTCATGCAAATGGAAACCAAAAGAAAGCTGGAGTAGCAATTCTCATATCAGACAAAATAGACTTTAAAACAAAGACTATTAGAAGAGACAAAGAAGGACACTACATAATGATCAAGGGATCGATCCAAGAGGAAGATATAACAATTGTAAATATTTATGCACCCAACATAGGTGCACCTCAATACATAAGGCAAATACTGACAACCATAAAAGGGGAAATCGACAGTAACACATTCATAGTAGGGGACTTTAACACCCCACTTTCACCAATGGACAGATCATCCAAAATGAAAATAAATAAGGAAACACAAGCTTTAAATGATACATTAAATGAGATGGAGTTAATTGATATTTATAGGACATTCCATCCAAAAACAACAGAATACACATTTTTCTCAAGTGCTCATGGAACATTCTCCAGGATAGATCATATCTTGGGTCACAAATCAAGCCTTGGTAAATTTAAGAAAATTGAAATTGTATCAAGTATCTTTTCCGACCACAACACTATGAGACTCGATATCAATCACAGGAGAAGATCTGTAAAAAATACAAACACATGGAGGCTAAAGAATACACTACTTAATAACGAAGTGATCACTGAAGAAATCAAAGGGGAAATCAAAAAATACCTAGAAACAAATGACAATGGAGACATGACGACTCAAAATCTATGGGATGCAGCAAAAGCAGTTCTAAGAGGGAAGTTTATAGCAATACAATCTTACCTTAAGAAACAGGAAACATCTCGAATAAACAACCTAACCTTGCACCTAAAGGAATTAGAGAAAGAAGAACAAAAAAAAACCAAAGTTAGCAGGAGGAAAGAAATCATAAAAATCAGATCAGAAATAAATGAAAAAGAAATGAAGGAAACGATAGCAAAGATCAATAAAACTAAAAGCTGGTTTTTTGAAAGGATAAACAAAATTGATAAACCATTAGCCAGACTCATCAAGAAAAAAAGGGAGAAGACTCAAATCAATAGAATTAGAAATGAAAAAGGAGAAGTAACGACTGACACTGCAGAAATACAAAAGATCATGAGAGATTACTACAAGCAACTCTATGCCAATAAAATGGACAACCTGGAAGAAATGGACAAATTCTTAGAAAGGCACAACCTGCCAAGACTGAATCAGGAAGAAATAGAAAATATGAACAGACCAATCACAAGCACTGAAATTGAAACTGTGATTAAAAATCTTCCAACAAGCAAAAGCCCAGGACCAGATGGCTTCACAGGCGAATTCTATCAAACATTTAGAGAAGAGCTATCACCTATCCTTCTCAGACTCTTCCAAAATATAGCAGAGGGAGGAACACTCCCCAACTCATTCTACGAGGCCACCATCACCCTGATACCAAAACCAGACAAGGATGTCACAAAGAAAGAAAACTACAGACCAATATCACTGATGAACATAGATGCAAAGATCCTCAACAAAATACTAGCAAACAGAATCCAACAGCACATTAAACGGATCATACACCATGATCAAGTGGGGTTTATTCCAGGAATGCAAGGATTCTTCAATATACGCAAATCAATCAACGTGATACACCATATTAACAAATTGAAGGAGAAAAACCATATGATCATCTCAATAGATGCAGAGAAAGCTTTTGACAAAATTCAACACCCATTTATGATAAAAACCCTCCAGAAAGTAGGCATAGAGGGAACTTTCCTCAACATAATAAAGGCCATATATGACAAATCCACAGCCAACATCGTCCTCAATGGTGAAAAACTGAAAGCATTTCCACTAAGATCAGGAACAAGACAAGGTTGCCCACTCTCACCACTCTTATTCAACATAGTTTTGGAAGTTTTAGCCACAGCAATCAGAGAAGAAAAGGAAATAAAAGGAATCCAAATCGGAAAAGAAGAAGTAAAGCTGTCACTGTTTGCAGATGACATGATACTATACATACAGAACCCTAAAGATGCTACCAGAAAACTACTAGAGCTAATCAATGAATTTGGTAAAGTAGCAGGATACAAAATTAATGCACAGAAATCTCTGGCATTCCTACACACTAAGGATGAAAAATCTGAAAGTGAAATCAAGAAAACACTCCCATTTACCATTGCAACAAAAAGAATAAAATACCTAGGAATAAACCTACCTAAGGAGACAAAAGACTTGTATGCAGAAAATTATAAGACACTGATGAAAGAAATTAAAAATGATACAAATAGATGGAGAGGTATACCATGTTCTTGGATTGGAAGAATCAACATTGTGAAAATGACTCTACTACCCAAAGCAATCTACAGATTCAATGCAATCCCTATGAAACTACCACTGGCATTTTTCACAGAACTAGAACAAAAAATCTCACAATTTGTATGGAAACACAAAAGACCCCGAATAGCCAAAGCAATTTTGAGAACGAAAAATGGAGCTGGAGGAATCAGGCTTCCTGACTTCAGACTATACTACAAAGCTACAGTAATCAAGACAGTATGGTACTGGCACAAAAATAGAAATATAGATCAATGGAACAGGATAGAAAGCCCAGAGATAAACCCACGCACATATGGTCACCTTATCTTTGACAAAGGAGGCAGAAATGTACAGTGGAGAAAGGACAGCCTATTCAATAAGTGGTGCTGGGAAAACTGGACAGCTACATGTAAAAGTATGAGATTAGATCACTCCCTAACACCATACACAAAAATAAGCTCAAAATGGATTAAAGACCTAAATGTAAGGCCAGAAACTATCAAACTCTTAGAGGAAAACATAGGAAGAACACTCTATGACATAAATCACAGCAAGATCCTTTTTGACCCACCTCCTAGAGAAATGGAAATAAAAACAAAAGTAAACAAATGGGACCTAATGAAACTTAAAAGCTTTTGCGCAGCAAAGGAAACCATAAAGAAGACCAAAAGACAACCCTCAGAATGGGAGAAAATATTTGCAAATGAAGCAACTGACAAAGGATTAATCTCCAAAATTCATAAGCAGCTCATGCAGCTTAATAACAAAAGAACAAACAACCCAATCCAAAAATGGGCAGAAGACCTAAATAGACATTTCTCCAAAGAAGATATACAGAGTGCCAACAAACACATGAAAGAATGCTCAACATCACTAATCATTAGAGAAATGCAAATCAAAACTACAATGAGATATCATCTCACACCAGTCAGAATGGCCATCATCAAAAAATCTAGAAACAAGAAATGCTGGAGAGGGTGTGGAGAAAAGGGAACCCTCTTACACTGTTGGTGGGAATGTAAATTGATACAGCCACTGTGGAGAACAGTATGGAGGTTCCTTAAAAAGCTACAAATAGAACTACCATATGACCCAGCAATCCCACTACTGGGCATATACCCTGAGAAAACCATAATTCAAAAAGAGTCATGTACCAAAATGTTCATTGCAGCTCTATTTACAATAGCCCAGAGATGGAAACAACCTAAGTGTCCATCATCGGATGAATGGATAAAGAAGATGTGGCACATATATACAATGGAATATTACTCAGCCATAAAAAGAGACGAAATTGAGCTATTTGTAATGAGGTGGATAGACCTAGAGTCTGTCATACAGAGTGAAGTAAGTCAGAAAGAGAGAGACAAATACCGCATGCTAACACATATATATGGAATTTAAGAAAAAAAAATGTCATGAAAAACCTAGGGGTGAAACAGGAATAAAGACACAGACTTACTAGAGAATGGACTTGAGGCTATGGGGAGGGGGAAGGGTAAACGGTGACAAAGAAATAAAGAGGCATGGACATGTATACACTACCAAACGTAAGGTAGATAGCTAGTGGGAAGCAGCCGCATAGCACAGGGAGATCAGCTCGGTGCTGTGTGACCGCCTGGAGGGGTGGGATAGGGAGGGTGGGAGGGAGGGTGACGCAAGCGGGAAGAGATATGGGAACATATGTATATATATAACTGATTCATTTTGTTGTGAAGCTGAAACTAACATACCATTGTAAAGCAATTATGCTCCAATAAAGATGTTAAAAAAAAAAAAAGTTAAATGATATAATATGACGGCTAGTAATTTGATTTTTAAATTTTATACCATGAATGTCTTTTCATAGTATTACACATGCTTCTATTAAACTATTTTATTATCTGTAGATTAGATATATAATAATGTATTTAACCAATCCACTTTTAGGCTATCTAAAATACTTCTAATATTAAGGTATTAGTGGTGCATTTGTTACCAAGGATAAACCTACACTGACACATCATAATCACCCAAACTCCATAGTTTTCCTTAGGACTCACTCTTGATGTTGTACATTCTAAAGTATTAGAAGGACATCCTTGTAGTTAAAACTTTGCAAATATCCTTAACTACATTTTAAGAATAAGTTACTAAATGTGAAAATTATTTTTAAAAACATATACAAAACTTTAAAATTTTTTATATAAAATTGCATATTTTCCTTCAAAAGTTTGTACAAATTTGCACACTCACCAGTGGTATGAGTTCTGGTTGTCTGAACATACCTTGCTAGGTTAATAAGATTCTAGATTAACATGATAAAAAAATAAAATGTCATATATATCTAGTAGTTCAAAAGATATCCCTACTTCCTTTGATTTCTTCATATTTGTATAACTGTAGGTTGAATATTTTCTCATTTATTTTGCGGGCAATTTTATGTCTTCTGTGAATTGTCTGTTCACATCTTTTGCCTGTTTTTATTGGTGTGTTTATCATTTTACTTGTTAACTCTAAGGCAATTTACAGATCAAAGATAGTATTTATTTGCATTATTTATATATATACATAATACTTTCCAAATTTTTTTATATTTTTTTTCTTGGATTTAAATAAAAGTCTGGGCAGACAAAAAATGTATGGTTGTCTCTGGACTAGACACATAATCACTAAAAATTTAGTGATTGAATAAGATCTGTTATTTACTTTAGCCTCTGTAAGACCATTTTGTCTTTTTAGCTAAAAGAAAAAAATCTGTATCTGTTTAGAAGACTCTGATTATTGATAGAGACCTGGATTATTAAGACGGAGCCTAGTGTGGGTACTCCAGGTATTTGTCTTTACTCAGTACATTTGTGCCAAATATAAGGAATTGAGTAAGACATCTGAAGATTAGCTAGGTTTAATTGTGCTTTTTGAAAGGACATGTTTCCTACAATTTTAAACAACTTTTCGCATTTATACTTTATATTTGCATTGGTCATACTTATGAAATAGGTGCTAGGCACAGTGAGGAGATTTAAAAGGAAAACAAAACAGATGACATTTGTCCTTGACAATAAAAAGCCATAAATTTTTTAAAAGACAGCAAAAATAAATAATAATAAGTTAATTTTACTAAATGGTGCAAGTATGCTTATGTCAGTATAAATATCTTGTCTGATCCCAACATAGAAGAATAAGCAGCAAATTTACATACCTCTCATTTTTTTATATTATTATAAACTTTTTTATCTTACATATTATGATTGAAAAGTCATATATACTCTTCATTTATATTGGTAGAAAGCCTTCACTAAACATAGTTAGTCCTTGAAAAGAAAGTGTAAACAGAATGAAGAAAAGGAATAGAATTGCTAATTTTTGCTACATGTAATTTTATCTTTTATAAGATAAGATTTAATCTGTAACCATACAAAAGAAAGCAATAGTTTTTAATAAAATAATTATAATTAGATACCATTGTTGTCACTAGGTCATCTACAGTAATCTATGAAGTTTCCTTGTCTCAAGATGCTCCATCATAATGTATATTAAAGTAGAAATAAATATTACATTTTTGAAGCTATCTGCAAAGTTTATGTTATACTATATAGCTAATGGAGAGTAAAATAATCTTTATTTATCAGATGGTGAAAGTCTGAAACTAAATACAGTTAAGTACCATGAAATAAAGACACAGACCTACTAGAGAATGGACTTGAGGATATGGGGAGGGGGATGGGTAAGCTGTGACAAAGCGAGAGAGAGGCATGGACACATATACACTACCAAATGTAAAATAGATAGCTAGAGGGAAGCAGTCGCATAGCACAGAGAAATCAGCTCGGTGCTTTGTGACCACCTAGATGGGTGGGATAGGGAGGTTGGGAGGGAGGGAGACGCAAGAGGGAAGAGATATGGGGACATATGTATATGTATAACTGATTCACTTTGTTATAAAGCAGAAACTAACACACCATTGTAAAGCAACTATACTCCAATAAAGATGTTAAAAAAAAAAAAAAAAGAGTACCATGAATTCAGCTGAGTGCCATGCCTGGTTATTTGATCAAGGTAATAAACGTTTTGATTTATAACACTGTTCCCCTACTAAGCATTTTTTGTAATCAGTTGTGCTCCAGGGCAAAGACCCATCTGTCCAAAGGTGGGCTTCAATTTGGGAGCAAGTAGCTCTGCTTAGAAATTAAAATGAAAAGATCTATCTTCTGGAAAATGACATGATTGAACATTAGGATAACCTGTCTCACCTTCTAAATACTTCTTTAAGCAGTGATTTATAGTTGAACCTGGAAATTAATGCAATATCATTGCTTTATATTATTGGATAATTACAGCTACTAGTTTTTTCAACTTTGGAAGAATGAGTAATTTTATTTTAGAGTCAAAAAGCCAGACCCTCAAACCTAGATCTTATCCTTTTAAACTATACCAAAAAGATCCATAATGTGAGAGAATAGTTCAACAAATGGAGAAAAAATAATATGCAGAAAAGCTATAATGTACCTAATTGAAATGAAAATTAAATGTTTTTAAAAAGCTAATTCAGTAAAAATTATTACTCTCAAAATGGCACTACCATTTTGACAGACAGATCATTTAACTGTAAGTATAAATGGTTTCGGAATTAATGTTCCAGTAATGAAGAGATGAAAAACTGTAATTTAATCTAATATTAATGTAATGTGAAACTTTGGGTGCAGGAAATGGAAAAAAGATGACATACTAGGTTAAATTATTATATCATGAAGGAGATTATTTATGCAAAGATAAGAGAGAGAGAAAAAATATCCCCTTTCAAGTAGGCTATTCTTCCTCAGAAAAGACTATATGAGCACTCATTCCAAAATAACAGTAAGATCCCTATTTATTTGGTCAAATATGCTGACAATTATTGGACAGAATGGAGTCCCTCAGAGCAGGATGAAAAGTGGCCAGTTGCAGTCAGCTTGCTTGGGCTGCAGAGTTTGCTTTGGGGTAGACTGTCTTTGGAAAGTGACATCTTGCCACATCCAAAAATCTCAATTTTTTGGCTGTACTGCAGTCTCTTTATACTTCACTACTCAGGAAGAATTTAAACAATCTATGCCTTAGTTGAAAATATTGCAGAAATCTGATAGAGTCTATATTCTTGAGCCAGACAGCATTAAGTACATTATGTCTTATTCTGTGGAAATAAGGAAGACTCTGCCCAGAAAGCCCTGCTAATGTCTTTACTTCAGCTATCCAGCACGTAAGAAGCCTAATTCTCTTCAGTGAACGACAATAATCTGCCTTGATACCTCTTTATCTGGGTGGTCCTGAGACTTTGTTAAGGACCATGACCAAGACTTCCTGCAGTTTACTCACTGACCCTTGAGGGTGGTCATACAAACCACCATGGATTATGCACTGCTATCTTTTTAATAATCGGATAAACAATTGGCTCTTGTTAGAGTGTATAAATTTTCTCTCACACATTTTATATAATTGGTCCCTCTCAAGCATCATTAAATATTTATAGCCTTTTACAGATCAAACTTGTTTCATTTGATTGTAACAATATCAAGAATTATTTTTAAGTATGCCTATTATTACATTTTTGAAAAGCCAAACACTGGCAATTTACATAAAACATTTTCTATATATTCATGTAATGTTCAAAATGTTGACTCACAAGAAAAGCTCATGAATGGCAAACAAACAATTAGATTATGGCATAGCTCAGCTGCAATGTCATATTCATATTACTTTCACCTATCTCCCAGCACCAACCCAATTAATGTATACTTTAGGGGTTTTCTTATAAAGACAAATACAGAAATTTCATACACTTATAACCATAGAAAACTTTAGGACAAAATTTTAAATCTTCATGTGAGTTATAATACACCATAATCTGAACTTTTAAATTCTGCAAAACTACCATAATCATCAAAGATATGAGTTAGTCTACCCTTGTCCAGGTTACTTGGTGGCTAGGCTTTAATCCACAGTGTGGGATACAGTTTCCCTGAAATCCATCTTGCGTTAGGCTTCCGAGATGGATGGGGTCCTTGTGACATCTATCATAGTCTAAATCACCATCCCAGGCATGAAGGTAGGGTTATCAATTTTAGATACCTGGGCCACACTGATTTTCAACTCCCTTGACTGGTATGGTTAAGAGAATACAAGGACCATGCCTTGGGCTATGTTGCCTTCAATTCAGTGCTCCATTCATTGAACAGGACTGCTTAGAGATAAGGAGCAGTGGACACATTTTGCAGATTTAACTTCACAACAAAAACCTCCCTCAACAACCTAATGATTTCATCCCATAGACTACCTGCTCTCCACTCTAGCATCCAAAGTTCACTATTTATTCCTTTAGCTTCTTAAACATCATTCAGTAGTAACCATGATGATGGAGGATAGTGAGATCTTCTTGCCAATTTCACTTCTGTTACCAACTACATCATTTTAGGTGAGTTGCTTATTGATAGCAAAAGACTCACATGCCCATGCACGTGTGTGTGTGTGTGCGCACGCACACACACACACACACACACAAGCAATGGAAGAGAATTTCTATTTTATTCAGTCATAACAATTTCTAATACATCTTATCGGAAGTGGAGGATGCACACATCATAGGAGCAGATACTGTATGTATCAACTTACCTACATTTGTCACTTAGAATTCCTAATGTCAAGATTCTACTGATTTGTTAAATAGACACACATTTTGAGCAAAATCACTTAACACATCTATAGAGACAGAAAGTAGTTTAGTGGTTCCTATGCCTGAGGGGAGCAAGGAGGTATGAGGAGTGACTCTTAATGGGTCTGAGGTTTTTTTCAGGGGGGACGAAATTTCCTAAAATTACATTGTGGTGATGGTTGCTCAACCCTGTGAATATACTAAAGAACATTGAATTGTATACTTTAAATGGGCAGATTATTTGGTATATGAATTATATCTTACTCAAGGGTTTTTTTATAAGAGTCAGATTGCTTATAAATTAAGACAGAAATAATGATCACATCAAAAAAAAAAAAGATTTTACGGAGATATTGGTATCTACACAAGAAAAAGACCTACTAGATTTGAGAAGCTTTAGTTTCACTGTGCCTCAACTCTTTTATATTCAAAGCTTTTATCTCCATTCAGGAAGAATTTAAACTAGTAGTTTATACCTTTAGAAGAAAGTATTCACCCTGTTTTTAAGCCAAACTCAGCCTTAGCTATATCCTCTTCCAGGATAGATAGCGGAATTCCTCACTGTCAGTTGTCACTGAATAGTAAGTCTGCCTTCAGCCTTTCGGTGTCCTAGAAAGCCCATTTCCCAATAGAATTAATTTGGTTAAGGGCCTGTCAGATGAAAGATTCATATGAGACTTCCCAGAAGTGATTTTTAAAAGTATTTCAGGGGCAAGACCCAGTAGTGTTGTTGGACTTCAACCAGGTGAATGTCTCTTGGAAATCTAGATTTGGTGAAAGGTGCCCAATAAAGTATTATTCTTTCTTACTGATAGGCTTTTATTCACTAAAGGGCAGAGGAAACAAAAAAGGGGATTTACTTCTTTGAATTTAATTCTAAATTATAAGAAAGAACTGAAGGATTATGTGGATTTGATAAAAAAAAAAAAACCTTGGGGTAAAGTAAAAGGTCATGTTAGTTTCTAAATAGTTAAGAATCAAAATAGGCACATTCAGACATGTCTTATACTTTAGTTCTGGGCATGTAATCTAAAAGTTAAGAGGAATGAGACCTATAAACTCTGGCAAGTGAGTCAAAGGAAGCACCCTATTCCCAAAGAATAATAAACTCGAAAGTGAAATTACAACAGAAATATGAAAGGGATAAATAAATACACCAACACACCTACCCAGAGAGTTGATAACAACTCTGTGTTGGTGTATTTATTTATCCCTTTCATATTTCTGTTGTAATTTCACTTTCGAGTTTATTATTCTTTGGGAATAGGGTGCTTCTTAAGACTATATAGAATGGTCATATAACCAAGGATAAAAACAACATAAAAGTATATTACAAACCCTAAAGAACAGGTCAAGAAGGCTAAAACTCAGGTTTAAGAAAAACTATAAAGAAAAAATGAAAAAATGTTATTTTAGCTAGGTTGCAGCAAGAAAACATACCAGTAAGGGATAAAACACTGTTTGGATAGTTGCAAATGGGAGAGGGAAGTGATATTGAAGGTATATCTCTTACATAATCAATACTCAGCTAAAAACCCATGTGTAATTGTGATAGTAAAAAAAAGAGAAAAACTGCAAGGACATTATTATCAGTCCCATTTTACACAGAGGAAACTGAAGATGAGAGAAGGTAGGCAATTTGCAGAGGTTATATAACCAGTAAAGGAGTTATTGGTATCAGATTTTCCTGACTCCAAAAATAACAGAAAAACACAAATTATCGACACCTCTTTTATGCTCATTTTCACTACCCAGGAAAATGGTCTTCAAACTGAAATGAATAAAAAATTATAACTAAAATGAAATTAAAATTTTAAATGTACAAGAAGGTAATGAAAACCTATTTTCTTTGGAATAATCAATGGCTCAAATGGCATTACATCCAAGGCTACTGAAAGAACGTAGTGTTCTATAGATACATCTATTATGAAATTTGTCACATTTTATTCCATTTGGGGGAAGCAGTTTATCATTCACAATGGATTGTGGGTTCACTGTATAGCCAGCAACAAAACCAGTGCTGGCATATTCATATGGTTCTCAATTAATATGTCTTATAATGGAACCATTGTTTTGAAATCAAGAACAACTAGAGATGTATTTGAAGTTTTAAAATATGAATGTGTACTGACATTCAAAAATAGGAGGGAAACTAAGAAGGTAACCAGTACTTGAGCACCTATTGTGTGTCAGTTTCAGGGGAGTGCTTGGTACTTGACCCATATTGAGTCATTTAAGCCTTGCAATTACCTGGCTAGAAGATTTTACATATTATGAAACAAAGTTAAAAAGATCTAAAAATTGTCAGACCACAAATAGCTAGGATATACCAGAAGGGCTGGATTTCAAACCCATGGCTATAGTTGAAAGCACATGCTGGAGTGTGAACTGGCCAAATGATTTTGGAACAAGCTCCTTAATTGCTCAAAGCTTCACTTTTCTCTTTTGTAAAATAGGAATAATGACAAAACGCAACTCGTAGGAATGTGGCAAGTATCTACATTAAGAATACCCAAATTTTATATATAGTAGTGTGTATATGTCAATCCCAATCTCCCAATTTATCCCTCCCCAACTTTCTCCCCTGGTAACCATAGGTTTGTTTTCTACATCTGTGACTCTATTTCTGTTTTGTAAATAAGTTCATTTGTATTTTCTAATAAGGACCACTTTATAGCACAAGGAACTCTGCTCAATACTCTGTAATGACCTACATGGAAAAAGAATCTAAAAAAGAGTGGGTATATGTAAAACTGATTCACTTTGCTGTACACCTGAAACTTACACAACATTGTAAATCAACTATAACAATAAAGTTTTTAAAAAAGGTCAAAAAAATAAAAAAGGTCAGAAGATGAACATTAAATAATTGAGATAATGATTTGAGAAGACATAAACATGGAAAGATAAATTTGAATCATAAGTAGTTAGTACTTCGTGAGAAAAAAAAATACCCAAATTTGCATGACACTTAGCAAGTGCTCAATAATATAAATAGTATCAAAAATTCATAACAATGAAAAATAATTGCCTTGTTAGGTAGCGTGCTATCATGTACTACCAAGCCATTAATAATGTGGTACTTTTCTGTTTGGCTGTTTATTTTTCCTTGTATACCGGAAACCCCAGAGGGAAGGGGGCTTCTTTCTCCACCCCTTTCTAAGCCTTCATCCTATAGGGGCCCAGGGAGGGTCAAATAAGTATTAAAGTACCATGTGCAAAAGATCTTACCGTTTAGCAGGTATGTTTGCACCTAATGGTATTAGAAATAGTAGACCATTGCAGCTGAGTTTAGCAAGAAGCAATCTATGGGGGGTCATGGCATACCCAAGCAGAACCTAAAACAGAAATCTAGTGTTAGGTTGGGACAAGAGGCTTTCTTTTCAATCTTACTCTGCAGAAAAACTATCACTTCACATGTGCAGCTTTCCACAGAAGACAAAGCATTGCCAAACAAACTCCACTAAGTACAGGCTATCTCGCAAGCACAACCACTGGCCAAGAAATAAAGCACACTCCCATAGACCTCAAGTATGGTAGATAAATTCCTAAGTGACGGTAGGAGAATAATCTAATGAATTTCTGCCTCTTATTTCCCTTTATCTTTTTACTACATAGGCTAAGGGACTCATAGCTAGCGTAAGTCTTTCTACAAAGAGAAGACAGCTTTTTGCTACTGTTGCAGTAGGGTAAAATAACCAAATGCACCTGTAAAATAGTTTAAAGTGCGCCTGGAGAGTATCACTCTGAGGGTCTTTGAGGGCACAGGCTTGAAGGATGTTAGCATCATAAAGCATCAAAGAAAGCCTTAGGGTACTGTAAGTTTCTTAGAGTCACTTGGCAGCAAAATTAAATTCATTTAAAAATGATTGAGACACAAATTATATATAGTAAAATGCAGATATCTTAACTCATTGAATTTTGCCCATATATGTATACTTGTATAAACACACCCAGATCAAGACATAGAATGTTACTGTGGCCCCAGATAGTTTCCCTCTGTTCCTCCCAGTCTACACCAACTCCTCCAAAGAGACAATCACTATTCTGATTTCTGTCAACATAGATTAGTTCTGTGTTTTGTTTTGTTTTGTTTTGTTTTTGCGGTACGCGGGCCTCTCACTGCTGTGGCCTCTCCCGTTGCGGAGCACAGGCTCCGGACGCGCAGGCTCAGCGGCCATGGCTCACGGGCCCAGCTGCTCCGCGGCATGTGGGATCTTCCCGGACCGGGGCACGAACCAGTGTCCCCTGCATCAGCAGGCGGACTTTCAACCACTGCGCCGCCAGGGAAGCCCTGTTCTGTGTGTTTTGTAATTCATATACATGGGACCGTATGGTACATAGTATTTTGTCTGGCTTTTTTGGGGGGCTCAGCACAATATTTTTGACTTTTTGACTTACATTTCTGTTACTGCATGTATTAGCAGCTAATCCTTATTATTATTATTATTTTTCTGTACATTATTTTATTGCATAAATATACCACGATTTTAAAAAATCCGTTCTCCAGTTTATGTTTCAAGTTTGGGGCTATTAGGAATAAAGCTACTTTGAATATTCTTGTATAAGTCTTTTTATTGTCACGTGTATTCACGTCTCTTGAGATGTGCCTAGGAGTAGAATTGTTGGGGCATGGGGTAGGTGAATGTGTAATATTATGGGAAACTTTAAGCAGAAGAGTGACATAATCTGACATTTTTAAATGGTCAATCTGGTTGTTGAATTAAAAATAGAATGTAAGGGAGGTGAGGGTGGAAACAGGGATACTGATTAGGAGGTGACTGCAGGAATCCAGGAGGTGATGATGATGGTAGTTGTGAGTAGGTGTCAGATTCTGGACATACTTTGAAGGGAGAGACAATAGGCAATAGGACTTTTTTTGCGGTACGCAGGCCTCTCACTCTTGTGGCCTGTCCCCTTGCGGAACACAGGCTCCGGACGCGCAGGCTCAGCAGCCATGGCCCACGGGCCCAGCCGCTCTGCGGCATGTGGGAGCTTCCCGGACCGGGGCATGAACCCCTGTCCCCTGCATCGGCAGGCAGACTCTCAACAACCGCGCCACCAGGGAAGCCCGGCAACAGGACTTTTGAATGAATTGAATGTGGGTTATGAAAGAAAAAGGAACTTATTGATGACTCCAAGGATTTTACCTAGGCAGTTGGAAGAATGTAGTTGCTATCAACTGAGATCACAAGATGGAGAAAGGGGCTTCCCTGGTGGCGCAGTGGTTGGGAGTCCGCCTGCTGATGCAGGGGACACGGGTTCGTGCCCCAGTCCGGGAAGATCCCACTTGCCGTGGAGCGGCTGGGCCCGTGAGCCATGGCCACTGAGCCTGCGCGTCTGGAGCCTGTGCTCTGCAACGGGAGAGGCCACAACAGTGAGAGCCCCACGTACCACAAAAAAAAAAAAAGATGGAGAAGGAGCTGGGCTTTTGGTGGCGGAAGGCAGGGGCTGAGGGGTGAAGGGAAGGAGTGGTGTAGTGATTTGAACAAGTTTGATTTCAGATGTGGATCAGACATCACAATGGTGCTGTTGATTAGGTAGTTGGGGATATAAACTTGGATTTCAGGAAAGAGGTCTGAGCCAGAAATATACCTTTGTAAGTTGTTAGTAAAAAGATTGTAAATAAAGTCAAAAGACTGAATGAGATATTTCTCATTCAGGGGAGTGAGCATAGGTAGAGAAGAGACCATAACCAAGGACTGATCCCTGGACACTCAAAATTAAGAGGCTGAACAGAAAAGGAGGAAGCAGCACAGGAAATTGTGAAGGAGTGACCAGTGAGGAAGGAGGAAAATCAAGACCAATGAAAGTGTTTCAGGAAGAAGTGATGAAATGTCAGGTGATCCTGATAATTAAATTGAGGAGAGCACTAGGGGTTGACCACTGAGTTGTCAACACTGGTAGGTCATTTGTGACCTTCACTAAAACAGTAGGAATGTGGGAATACTGATTCTCTTTAGGAAAAGCCACTGCTATAGAGATATTTAACAAGTTTTGTAATATTTTGAACTTTGACACATGAGTGACTTTGAGTTGTCTCAACTTTCAAGATGCTAAAGGAGCTACACACCTTCCAGTGAAGTATTATCTGGCTACAGCTATTCAAAAGTCCACCAGACATTCTAGAGAAATTCACCTGTCTGTGACTGAGGCATAAAAAAATGGGAAGAAAACAACTATCAACTTATTTTTATTTGACTTTTATCTTATAAGACAAGGGAGGATTTCATTTCTAGAATATAATTTCTTACTAGAATATTTATTATGGAAGCAAAAATTTCAGAGAACATCAATCAACTAGTAGGGATATTTTTTAAAATCAAACTTTTAGTCGATTCTTGCATAATAGTGTCAGGGACTATGATGTTATTTGTATTTTACAAATGATAAATAGAGGCATAGAGATGATAAGTTATTTGCCTCAAGTCACACGGCTAGAAGATGCAGCCAGCTGTCTCCAGGATTCATGCTCTAAAGTATTGTAGTCTGACTAAACAGAAGGCCAAATATGAATATTTAACTGGGCAGAAAGATACAAAAGATATGAAATTCCCAGGTGAGATCCCTGGCAGACCAAGATGCAGATTTTCAAAGGAAATATCAGAGAACTGGATTCATTATCCTAAAAAGATTTACACAATGAGTATATAAAAGAGTCAAAAGAATTGCAAAAGAGAAAGGAGTTTTCTAAATTTTCATTTAAAAATTTTTAATAATTGTTTAAGGTGTACATGATTTAATATACATATAAACAGTGAAATAATTACTATAGTCAAGGTAATTAACATATCATCTCCTCATTAGCTTTCATTTACTTTGTGATATGAACACCTGAAATCTACCTTCTTAGCAAATTTCCAATATCCAATACAGTATTATTAACTATAGTCATCATGCTGTACATTAGATCTATAGACTTATTCATCCTACATAACTGCAACTTTCTACAGTTTGACCAACGTCTTCCCATTTCCCCAACTTCTCCACCCCTGGTAACCACCATTCTATTCTCTGCTTTTATGTATTTGACTAGTTTTTAGATTCCACATATAAGTGAAATCATGCATATTTTTTTTTCTTTTTGTGTCTGGCTTATTTCACTTAGCATAATTTCTTCCAGGTTCACCCATATTGTTGCAGATGGCAGAATTGCCTTCTTTTTTAGGAGTAGAATATATATATCACAATTACTTTATCCATTCATACATCAATGAACACTTAGGTTGTTTCCATATCTTGGTTATTGTGAATAATGCTGCAATGAACACAAGAATGCAGATAATCTCTTGGAGGCAATGACTTCATATCTTTGGGATATATATGCAAAAGAGGGATCGCTGGATCATATGGTAGTTCTATTTTTTTTTTTTGAGGAATTTCCATACTGTTGTCTACAATGGCTGTACCAATTTATATTCCTACCAACAGTGTATATGTCCCCTTTCTCCACAACCTCACCAACACTTGTTATCTTTTTGACAATAACCAATAAACATAAGACCTGAAACCATAAATCTCCTAGAGAAAACATAGGGCATTGACAGCATCATTGGCAATTCATTTTTTTTTGGATATGACACCAAAAGCTCAGGCAACAAAAGTATAAATAAACAGGTGGGGCTACATCAAATTAAAAAGCTCTGAACAGCAAAGGAAATAATCAACAAAATGAAAAGGCAATCTACACACTGGAAGAAAATATTTGCAAACCATACATATCTGATAAGGGGTTAATATCCAACATATATAAGGATCAGATACAATTTAATAGCAAGAAAACAACCAAATTTTTTAAAAAATAAGCAAAAGACTTGAATAAATATTTTCCAAAGAAGACATACAAATGGCCAACAGATATATGAAAAGGTGCTCAACATCATTAATCATAGGGAAATGCAAATCAAAACCACAATGAGATATCACTTCACACCTGTTAAAGTGGATTTCTCTAGTGAAAATCTAATCCTTAATCCTAAAGGTGTGTTGTAGGGAGTACTGCCTCTTAACCCCAAACCTAGTGAGTGGGGCTTCAGTGGAGCCATGTGAAAGATGGGTGTGTATTCCCTTTATTCAGGGACCGGGTGCCTGATGCACACAGAGAAAACAGGGTTGAGATTTTGTCTTGGAAGTGATCTCTCACATCTCTGACAGCCAACCAAAGGTGAGGAACCCAGTGGAACTACTAGGCTCAGGTTGTTCAAAAGAGATATTTCCTTAGAGACTGCCCAGCTAAAGCTAAAGGGGAAGCCAGAGTTTAGATGCTCTGGAGAATACCCCAGGTGCAGAGCTAGAAAAGTTCTGAAGCTGCCCAGAAAGCCAGACAACACTTCAGAAGTGGAAGGGAATTCATTCCCCATGTGAAAACTTGGCCAGTGACAAACAGGTGTGAGGAAGGAGTCAGCAAATACATTCTCTTCCCTGTGCACCCAGCTCACATTTCCAAATATCAGTGGTTCAAGGAAGTCTTTCAAGAAGGTGTCCTGTGTGCAAACATCAGTTAGGGTTTCATGTAAAGCTTGGCGCAAGTTAGTAGGTGCACCCACCACCTTCACGTGCTTTCCTTCTCCCTCGACCCTTCACTTCCCCTTTTCCCCTGACTCTTGCTCTCTTGGAATTGAATCCACCAGTAAAACCTTAGCTAGAAGCTTTGCCTCAGCCAGTTTTCTATCAAAGACAGGCTACACCAGCATTGCTTTGGGACTTTCTTTGTGACCAGGAGTGTATAACAGGCATGGACCATTCAGAACTTCATTTGCTGGCAGTTCTAAAGCTACACCCTCTAGGTTACTTCCTCAGTAATAAAGCTGGCGTTTTAATCTCCATTTTGCCATATTGTGTTTCTTACTCAACTGGTCTCAAAATCGGTAGGAAAAGGCATATAATTGAACTTCTCAAACCCCAATAGCATAGGCTGTTTCTCTCCCTGCTTTCAAACACACACTTTACAACTCTCACTCTGTGTAAAATCTACTTTGCGTTGTGAGCTATCCAAAGCCAGTGGCCCTAATTTAGACTTATATGAATTCCTCACAACATATAATACAGTATATTGAATATAGTAGGTATGTAACTATTAAGTTAAGTCAAACTTTTTCCCATTCCCCATAGAATCAAATTATTCATTTTAATGAAATAACCTTAAATATTTGGTACCCATTTAAGAAGACATGAAAGAATTGAGACCCCCCCCCAAAAAAAGGTGAAGATAATGGACAATAAACATCCTAAATCATTTTTAAAAATCTCTGGATTTTCAAATCTTTAACTAGAAAATTGGAAGCAAATATTGGAAGCTAAATCCTCTGAGGTGTGATGTTTAATTAAAATGCAGAGCTCATTTAAAATGAGTACAATTCAGAACATAGTTCCAGACACTAAATTTTATCTTTGTAATTACAATTAATTTTCATTAGGTGATGGGGAGGGTCCAGATTTAGAGGATATGGAAAAGCAACAGCTTACAACCTGTGGTCACATAATTGCTCTTTGACATTAACTGTTCTTACAAAAGGAAGTTTTGAGAAATGAGCTGCAATTAATGAGAACAGAGTACAATTGTGTAGAGTGGATCAAATTAATCAAATTTTCCATGATGTTCGTGTGTGTGAGCATACATTTTGTGTTTGTGTGTTAAAGATGAGATGACGTTCTCCCAAATATTCCTCTTCTGTATAGATACCAGACAATGCAATGGAGAAATAGAAAGTGTCAAAGTTATAGCAGGGTGATTCTGTTTTTAGGATTCAGTCTAATAATTATCTTAATAATAACGATAGTAATAACAACAACCATGACAATAACAGTTATTACTTTTACAGCCATAACTATATTCTAAGCATTAACCCAAGCATGGGTGTATTCATAAATGCATACATGCACACGCACACACATTCATGTTAACCTCAAAACAAACAAACGAGGCAGGTACTGTCGCTTTCTCCATTTTATAGATGAGGTAGCTGAGACACCAATGAGTTAAGAAACTTGTCCTAGTTTACGCAGCTGGTGACTGTCAGAGCCAGGATTCACACCAGGTACTCTGGCTATAGTGTCCTTCCTATTCATCTTTAGTTTAAAATTGTTCTATGACAATTTTTCTTATGTCCTTAGGAAAACGCTTCTGTGAATATTGTCAAAGAAAAAGTGCCATTAGCTTTGCCATGAAACATGAGATCATTTAAGCTGATACCTTCTTAGAAACATTTAAGCCTTTCATGTGGCAGCTTCAGGTTCTGTTAAGTCATGACCCACTCCTGAAACCACCAAGTATGTGCCCTTTGACTCAGCAATCCTATTTCTAGGAATATATCCTGAGAAAAAATACTCTATCTCTTTGTGATTCTATTCAAAGCATTATTTGCAATATCAAATAATTATAATAATCTAATTATATTTATTAGATATAATTCAGATATCTAATATGAATTATATATTTATTTCATAATTTCATATTATATTCTCAATACAACTGAAAGAAATTGACTAAATAACTTTATTATAGTCATGCCATAGACTACTGGGCAGCCATTACAAATACCTTGTAATGAACCCTTAATTAAATGTGAAAATTTATATAATATACTGCAAAGTTAAAACATTACAAAATAGCATTATATTATTTACCCTTTTCATTGGATATGAAACTATAGTTATGTGTGTGCATGTACCACACACACACACACACACACACACACACAGAAAATCTTGAAATGTATATACACTAAAATGTTTTACATTGCTTATTTTTTGATGGACACATATGTGCTATTTAACTTTCTTATCAGAACCAGTCAATATTTCTTCAATCTTTCCTCATGCATATATATTATCTTTGAAATAAGAAAACCTTGGAATAAAAAGTAAAAAGAGCAATTTATATTTATATAAACATACATGTGTGGTTCCTAATGAAATATGAAATTGCAGCAGGATGGGCAAGTCTTTATTTTCCAAAAGTAATTCATCACAGTAAATTATTTCTAAAAGTACATGTCAAAAAACCTATTAGTACTTCCTGCTCTGCATTTTGTTCATGTCTCCTCATTTAACCCTAACTGAGGGAACTCTCAAACATAGGCAGCTCATATTCTTATTACATGAGCATTTCACTTTTGGTACAATAAATTTTTATAAAGTCCCTCAAAGACAAACTACAAAAACAAAGTGAATAGTCCAAAAGTTCACTGAAGGTCATTTTTATGTTGTTGCTATGATTTCTGTAACAGATAGTTGGTTTAATCACACTTCTCACCTGATAGTGGATGATCATAATCTATTTTTAATTTTTTCCCAAACCCAAGTGCTACTTCTCTCCCCTTCTATTAACCACCCAATTTGAATGTTACATCTGTATCCCCAAGTATGTGTTTACCTCTTTAAACTATGTGGTATCTTTTGTGTGATTAGGGTTTTTAATTTATAGAAATGATACACTGTAGATCTTGTTCTCTTTCTTACATTTTTTAGTGAGGACACTGTTTCTGAGACATATCCATATTCTGTGATTGCTGCATCATATCCCATAATGCCTGGTAACCACATTTTCCTTATTCATTTCCTTATTGATGGACACCTAGGTTACCTTCCTCTCTTTCCTCACCCCCAAAACACCCCCATGAACAGCTTTGTGCATGTTCACTTGAACTAGAGTCTTGAACTAGAGTTTCTCTGGGATGTTAACCCAAGCGTGTGATTGCTGGGTCAGAGGTAATACACATAGTTATTTCACAAAACACTGACAGATTTCCTTCTCAAATGACCGTGCCAGTTACTAATCTAAACAAAAAGAAGACTTGCTGATATTTTTAAAAAGCTGTAACTGTTTTCTCATTCATGTGGGACAGAAGAACTCATTTTTCAAGAAAATTTTGTTTGGGAAACATTTTAATGGGTCCTTTGGGGTTATTTAATGGGCACATAACTAGTCAAAAACGGAAATCTGGAGACAAAGAAAAGCTAAATTGAAAGTTGGAGACAAAGAAAAGCTAAATTGCTTTGCCTGCTAATAGAAAAGCCTTTCATTTTGGCAAAAGAACTCTGTGCATGATGATGCTTTTAGAAAAATGTATTTAATTCTTAATATGGACAAAGACTATGCTATCTCAGAGGATTATTATTTGCTCTTGGGAGAGAAAGAGAGAGAGAAGGAAGCTACTTAGGAAGAAAGGAATAGAGACAAGAGGACTAGAGGCAAAATGAGAAAACATGTATTCCCTCTATTAGTAAAAAAAAAAAAAAAAGCTTAGTGGACTTGAAATGCCAAGACCTCCTAGAGAAATTCTTCTGAACCTCTAAGTCAATTAGGTTAATTCTACACTGAAAAACACTGACTATGGAAGTGAGCCTCTGTAACCCTTATATAATTATTGTGCCCAAGAATTGCCCTGTCATGGGCAGAAGCATATCCCAGGAAGCCTTTGTCTGTGACAAAATAATCTGGGGAATTGTGACTTTCCTACACTGCCCCTCCTTTGAAGTAACAGGGTTGCAAGTAACAGAGCTCCCAGCCCAAGTGAGCTTAAGTAACAAGGTTACATGCACATCAGCTCATCAGAAAAGTCGAGTGGTGAGGCATGCAAAGTCCAATTCAGAACCCCAAACAATGTTCCTATGTATATTTTGCCGTCATCAATATTGGGCTATGTGTGGTAGCAAATGGCAGTGGTGGCTTTATAGAGTCGTCGTCCCTCAGTGTTAGAGGAAGATTGGTTCCAGGACCCCCATAGATACCCAAATCTGAGAATGCTCAGTCTCTTATATAAAATGGTGTAGTATTTGCATATAACCTATGCACATCCTCCTGTATACTTTAAATCATCTCTAGATTACTTATAATACCAAATCAATGTAAATGCTTTGTAAATAGTTGCAAATACAATGTAAACACTATGGCAATAGTTGCTGGTATGTGGCAAATTCAAATTTTGCTTTTTGGAACTTTCTGAAAATTTTTTCAAATATTTTTGATCCTCAGTTGAATCCATGGATGTAGAACTCATGGATACTGAGGGCCAACTGTACTTATATTCTTTTATGTTTTATATCCAGTAGGAAAGAATGTGACTCTCTTTATGAAAAATTTCACCAAAAGTCTCATTTAATCTCTTTGGAACTAACTGAGCCACATGTTCATTCTTGAACCGACTATGTAACCAGAGGCTTGTGAGCCTCTTATTTACAAGACCAATCAGAGCCTATGCCAGTCTCTGAAACAAAGAGTCAAATTCATCTGAAATATTTGGGCTGAATAATGGGGGAGAGGTATTTACCTTAAGCCAAGATCAAATCTAGGGACTGTGTGCTCAAATGCCAAGATCCAATCTAGAGACTGTGTGCTCGAATGCCAAGTAACAAACACAAGAAAGGTCTACCACAATTTCCTTCTCTCAGTAATAGCTTGCCAGGTCTCATTTTCTACATCACATAGAAAAAAAATAAAACAGATGCTCCCTGGAGTACCAAGGTACTTGAAGACAAAGTATGTATGTATCTTATGCCCTGGACACACGTTTGGAAATATTATTTCTGGACAATTGGTTCATGATAGATGTTCTGCCAGAGAATGACCATGCTTTAATATGCTGGCTTCTCTTTCTTTTATTTGGTCCTTGTTTTACAGTCATAAAATCCTCAATATACAAAAATTGCTTAACTTAATTACTAAGTGAAATCAATATTATCCTCCATATGTTTTCCTGAAGAAATTACCTTATTGCATATCTAGGTTATGAAAAGGATAATATACATGCTAATATTTTCCATTTAAATTAGGAGTAACCGAAAGAAAAAAAACTGCTTATTCTTCATGCAAATGCATAGTCAGAAAGTCATAACTGGCCATCAGAATCATCTTACATGTATGATAAAATTATATTTTCTGATTAGAATAAAGCCTTTTCCTAAGGCCAAAAGAGAAACAAAGTCTCCTTCTGTCTCTCCAAATAGTCTGCACATAAAATTATGTTTCTGGAAAGAAAATAAAATGTGATATATTTTTACCTTCCATCTAGGAAACATTAATTTTTTTATGAAATGGACAGATGTCTTGAAATTTCACGGAAGAAGAAATGGAAAATCTGAATACCCCTATGTCTATTAAAAATTGAATTTGTTATCTCAAACCTAATATCCTATATAGTAGTGAAATACTGATTTATTTTTTCTTCCTGAAATCATGAATAACTCAAAGATGTCCATTCTTTCCCCTTCTATGCAACATTGGCATGAAGATTCAAGCCATTGTAAATCAGGCCAGAAAAAAAAACTAAAAGACAGAAATATCATATAAAAATAAAATTATCCTATTTACAGATGATATAATTGTTTAATTAGAATACCCCTGATATCTACAAAATTACTATCAGAACTAATTAATTAGTTTGTCAAGGTTATAGGACATAATATAAATATGAAAAAATCAATGGATACTCACATGATAGCAGTAAAAATTGAAAAACAAAATTTCAAAATATCCATTTACCATAACATCAAAAACTTCAAATACTTATGAATAAATATAACAAAAACATTCAAGACTTCTATACTGAAATTACAAATGTTGTTGTTTGAAACTAAAGAAGACTCAAACAAATAGAGATACTATGTTAATGAACTGGAAAACTCAATATTGTTAAGATTAAAGTTCTTCCCAAACTGACCTACAGATTAAATGCAGCTCCATTTTTGTATCAATTTGACAAGCTGGTTCTAAAATGCATATGGAAATGTAGACAAACCAGAATAAATAAAACAATTTAAAAAATAAGAACAATATTAAATGTGTTATAAAGCTATAGCATTCAAGAGAGTTTGGTAGGAGCAAAAAGAGAGATATATAAATCAATGGAACAGAATAGACAGTGTAGAAGTAGACCCACACATATCTGTTCAATTGATTTTCAACAAAGACAACTCAATGGAAAAAGGAAAATTTTTCAATATATGGTGCTATAGCAAAAGGATTCCTGTACAAGAAAAAATAATGAACATAAATCCTTACCTCACACCATATACAAATATTAAGTCAAAGTGGACCACATATCTAAAACTAAAATACAGAATTATAATAAAAAGCTGTAGGGAAAGAGAAGTAAATATTTACAGTTTGAGGATGAGCAAATTTTTCTTAACTGGAAATTTAAAAAAATACCCAACATGAAAGAAAAAATCTGCATAATTGATCTTCAGGAAATACTTTTGCTCTAGGATGAACATCATGAGCTTGAAGAAAATATCTGTAAAGCCTATATGAGACATATAACTTTTATCCAGAAATATAAAGGACTCTTAGAACTCAAATAAAAAAATAGCCCAATTAAAAAATGGGAAGATTTGAATAAACATTTTACAAAAGAATAAGGATTAAAGACTAATAAGAATATGAAAAGATGCTCAACAGAAGTTGAGCAAATTAAAACTACAATGAGATATGACTACATAGCTATTAGAATTGTTAAAATAATAATAACAATAGGGCTTCCATGGTGGTGCAGTGGTTGAGAGTCTGCCTGACAATGCAGGGGACACGGGTTCGTGCCCCAGTCCAGGGAGATCCCACATGCTGCAGAGCGGCTGGACCCATGAGCCATGGCCACTGAGCCTGTGCATCCGGAGCATGTGCTGCGCAACGGGAGAGGCCACAACAGTGAGAGGCCCGCATACTGCAAAAAAAAATAAAATAAAATAACGATAATATCTGACACTACTGACCATTAGCAAGGATGTAAGATGTAAATTACTGGTGGGAAGGAAAAATTGTATAGCTATTCTGGATAACAGTTTAAAATTTTCCTATAAAATTAAACATACATTTACCATATGACTCTGTCATCTCACTCCTAAGTATTTACCTAAAAGAAATGAAATACAGCTATCAACAAAGTCCTGTATAAAAATGTTCATAGCACCTTTATTTATAATAGCTCAAAAATAGAATCAAACCAAATATCCATTAACAGGTGAATGTAGAAACAAATTGTGGTATATTCATACAATGGAGTACTACTCAGCAATGAAAAGGAAACTAGAAACTATCAATACACACAATATGGATAAATCTCAAAATCATTTGTATAAGTGAAAGAAGCCAGGTGAAAAGAAGGATTTGTAATGTATGATCCCATTTATATTAAATAAAATATTCTAGAAAAGAAAACTAACTAGAGTGACAGAAAGCAGATTAGTGGTTGCCTGAGAACGGGGATAGAGAAAAGAATGGATTGCAAAGGTAGACTAGGAAGCTTCTGAAGGTGGCAGAAGTATTCAATATCTTGCTTATGGTGATAGCTTATATACACATCAAAACTTAAATTGTGCACTTTAAATATGGATAGTATATTATACTTTATATCTCAAAAAAATTATAAAAGCAAATAAGGGAGAAAGAAAAATTATTCCTTTGGTATGAACTTGTCACGCAGCAACATTTATTCCATTTCCTTCCAGAAATCTGCAAAGCTAAGTTTGGCATAACAAAGTGCAAATCTAAACAATTACAAGTGATAGAAAGCACTTTTCTTTGGTAAGTGGTGGTAGTCAAAAGGATGAAAACTACTTCTATATCTCACTTTGCCTATCAGCACTCCATAAAATTCTATACCCAGAAATCCATTATTTTCCTCTTTGATGCTACAGTCACGAACATGTCAAGACCTGCAAACACACTGGCCTGTAGGAATGAAAGTGACTAACAACACTGACACAGTAATAACTGCCATCAAAATTATTTAGATTTGTGCTTTACAATTACCACTTTTTTTCACATACTATATTCAAAATTACCAATATATATCCATTTTCTTTAATAGACAAAGGATTTAGGACTATTATCCTTGTGTCAATAGATTTTCTTCAATTTGCTTTTCCTATTTTTCTATAGCTTTTTTAGCATAATGCTCATTTTGCTTTCCTCCCTCCACAAAAATTAGATTAAACTTGAAAAATTGGTGCTGAAAGCCAGTGTGCTATTATGTGATCTGAGTATCTGGTGTCAACTCAGCTTCTTGTATTTGAAGCTTCACTTAATTAGCACAGACTTGGAGTGGTGGGAACATTTATCTTGAACCACTAATCAAAGCTGTACAGAAACTGAATAGATCATTTTGACTAAAATTATCACTTTCTATGAGACGAACTTGTTAATTAGCTAATTATTTGGTATGAATGATAAAAGTCACTTCTGCTTTTACTGTATTTACTCTGATAATAAACAGAAAGTTTTAGTACTTAATGTTTATTCACTCTCTGGCAGCTTTCCTAAGTACCAAAAAATAGTTGCATTTAAAGTGCCAAAGATTTCCTGGCAGTAAAAGTCAAATGCTTCCAGTAAAGGTCTTATATAACTTAATTTTTAGAGCAATTACACATCACTGGAGACAGTTCATAATTTTAAAGCTGAAAATGACTCCAGAGATTACCTGATCCAACTGCATGTTTTCCCAGGTGAATCAACTGCAGCCCAGGTGACTAGCAACTTACCCAAATTGACAACCTGAGTCATTTATTTTTCTCTTTATGCAATTCTATAACTTCTTTAGCATCTGATCTAATAACTTATTAAATTAATACCCCAGAGGATGATAGTGAGTAACTTATTTTAAGATGCGATATTTGTAGGGCCTCCCTGGCTGCGCAATGGTTGAGAGTCTGCCTGCCGATGCAGGGGACACGGGTTCGTGCCCCGGTCTGGGAAGATCGCACATGCCGCGGAGCGGCTGGGCCCGTGAGCCATGGCCGCTGAGCCTGCGCATCCAGAGCCTGTGCTCCACAACGGGAGAGGCCACAACTGTGAGAGGCCCGCATACTGCAAAAAAAAAAAAAAAAAAAAAAAAGATGTGATATTTGTACTTTGACTACCCCAAGAATAGAGGTATATGATAACATGAATTGAAAATAATTAACTCTCCTCAATCTGTCTTCCAATATACACAATACAACATTATAAATATATTATAGTTTCTACTTTCTCTAATGCTACCAAAATAGATTCAGGATTTTAGTATTGTCAGGCTCCTAAAAGAATCAAGGTCGGTTTCCACATACATTACCTACAACCCTATCCTTGTTCAAGAACCCAACAAACACTTAGTACAATACAAGAATACTTTCTGCTTAAATAGGATAGGAATTAATTTAAGTTTTAAAAAGCTTGTAGTTGTTTCTGTGTAGAGGATAACTTGTAGGTTTGTCAAGAGTAAAGATAAGGATATGAGTTAGGTATTTACTGTCTTAGTGCGTTGTGAAGTGGAATAAGCCAAGAGCAAAGAAGTGAACATCTATGGATGGTATGTTGAATGTGATGTTGACAGATCGATCATGAGTGATAAGAAAAAGAGAAATTATGGATGACTTCTAGGTTTGGATCCTGGATGGCTGAAATGGATAATGGCATAATTTAATGAAATAGAGAATATCAGGGAGGGTGGAAATAATTGGATTTTGAGGAAGCCAATATAAGGAATTCTATTTCAGAAATAAGAAATTTAAGATACAGGAAGAGGAACCAAGACGGCAGAGCACAAGATTGTGCTTTCACTCCCTCTTACAAGAACACAAGAATCACAACTAGCTGCTGGACAATCATCGACAGGAAGACACTGGAACTCACCAAAAAAGATACCCCACATCCAAAGGCAAAGGAGAAGCCACAATGAGATGGTAGAAGGGGTGCAATCACAGTTAAATCAAATCCCATAACTGCTGGATGGGTGACTCACAGACTAGAGAACACTTAGACCACAGAAATCCACCCACTGGAGTGAAGGTTCTGAGCCCCACGTCAGGCTTCCCAACCTGGGGGTCCGGCAACGGGAGGAGGAATTGCTAGAGAAACAGACTTTGAAACGTAGCTGGAATTGATTGCAGGATATCGATAGGACTGGAGGAAACAGAGACTCCACTCTTGGAGGGCACACACAAAGTAGTGTGAGCATCGGGACCCAGGGGGAGGAACAGTGACACCAGGGGAGACTGAACCAGACCTACCTGCTAGTGTTGGAGAGTCTCCTGCAGAGATGGGAGTGGCTATGGCTCACCGTGGGGACAAGGACACTGGCAGCAGAAGTTCTGGGAAGTACTCCTTGGTGTGACTCCTCCCAGAGTCTGTCATTAGCCCCACCAGAGAGCCCAGGTAAGCTTCAGTGTTAGGTTGCCTCTGGCCAAACAACCAACAGGGAGGGAACCCAGGTCCACCCATCAACAGTCAAGTGGATTAAAGTTTTACTGAGCTCTGACCACCAGAGCAACAGTCAGCTCTACCCACCACCAGTCCCGCCCATCAGGAAACTTACAAAAGCCTCTTAGATAGCCTCATCCACCAGAGGGCAGACAGCAGAAGCAAGAACTACAATCCTGCAGCCTATAGAACAAAATCCACATTCACAAAAAGATAGACAAGATGAAAAGGCAGAGGGCTATGTACCAGATGAAGGAACAAGATAAAACCCCAGAAAAACAACTAAATGAAGTAGAGATAGGCAACCTTCTATAAAAAGAAATAAGAATAATGATAGTGAAGATGATCTATCACCTTGGATAAAGAAGGGAGGCAAAGATTGAGAAGATGCCAGAAATGTTTAACAAAGACCTAGACGAATTAAAGAACAAACAAACAAAGATGAACAATACAATAACTGAAATGAACATTAAACTAGAAGGAATCAATAGCAGAATAACTGAGGCAGAAGAACGGATAAGTGACCTGGAAGACAGAATGGTGGAATTCACTGCTGTGGAACAGAATAAAGAAAAAAGAATGAAAAGAAATGAAGACAGCCTAAGAGACTTCTGGGACAACATTAAACACAATAACATTTGCATTATAGGGGTCCCAGAAGGAGAAGAGAGAGAGAAAGGACCCGAGAAAATATTTGAAGAGATTATAGTCGAAAATTTCCCTAACATGGGAAAGGAAATAGCCACCCAAGTCCAGGAAGCACAGTGAGTGCCATACAGGATAAACCCAAGAGGAAACATGCTGAGACACATAGTAATCAAATTGGCAAAAGTTAAAGACAAAGAAAAAATACTGAAAGCAGCAAGGGAAAAATGACAAATAACATACAAGGGAACTCCCATAAGGTTAACAGCTGATTTCTCAGCCGAAATTCTACAAGCCAGATGGGAGTGGCATGATATACTTAAAGTCATGAAAGGGAAGAACCTACAACCAAGATTACTCTACCCAGCAAGGATCTCATTCAGATTCAAAGGAGAAATGAAAAACTTTACAGACAAGCAAAAGCTAAGAGAATTCAGCACCACCAAACCATCTCTACAACAAATGTTAAAGGAACTTCTCTAAGTGGAAAACACAAGAGAAGAAAAGGACCTACAAAAACAAACCCAAAACAATAAGAAAATGGTCATAGGAACATACACATCAATAATTACCTTAAGCGTGAATGGATTAAATGCTCCAACCAAAAGACACAGGTTGCTGAATGGATACAAAAACAAGAAACATCTATGTGCTGTCTACAAGAGACCCACTTCAGACCTAGGGACACATACAGACTGAAAGTGAGGGAATAGAAAAAGATATTCCATGCAAGTGGAAATCAAAAGAAAGCTTGAGTAGCTATACTTATATGAGATAAAATTAGACTTTAAGATAAAGAATGTTACAAGAGACCAGGAAGGACACTACATAATGATCAAGGGATCAATCCAAGAAGAAGATATAACAACTATAAATATATATGCACCCAACATAGGAGCACCTCAATACATGAGGCAACTGCTAACAGCTATAAAAAAGAAAATCAACAGTAACACAATAATAGTGGGGAACTTGAACACCTCACTTACACCAATGGACAGATCATCCAAATTGAAAAAAAATAAGGAAACAGAAGCTTTAAATGACACAAGAGACCAGATAGATTTAATTGATATTTATAGGACACTCCATCCAAAAACAGCCGATTACATTTTCTTCCCAAGTGCACATGGAACATTCTCCAGGATAGATCACATCTTGGGTCACAAATCAAGCCTCAGTAAATTTAAGAAAATTGAAATCATATCAAGCATCTTTTCTGACCACAATGCTATGAGATTAGAAATGAATTACAGGGGAAAAACTGTAAAGAACACAAACACATGGAGGCTAAACAATACGTTACTGAATAACCAAGAGATCACTGAAGAAATCAAAGAGGAAATCAAAAAATACCTAGAGAAAAATGACAATGATAGCAAGACGACCCAAAACCTATGGGATGCAGCAAAAGCAGTTCTAAGAGAGAAGTTTATAGCTATACAAGACTACCTCAAGAAACAAGAAAAATCTCAAACCATCTAACCTTACACCTAAAGGATCTAGTGAAAGAAAAACAAACAAAACCCAAAGTTAGAAGAAGGAAAGATATCATAAAAGTCAGAGCAAAAATAAATGAAATAGAAACAAGACCAAAGATCAATAAAACTAAAAGCTGGTTCTTTAAGAAGATAAACAAATTTGTTAAGCCATTAGCCAGACTCATCAAGAAAAAGAGGGAGAGGACTCAAATTAATAAAATTAGAAAGGAAAAAGGGGAAGTTACAACAGACACCACAGAAATACAAAGCATCCTAAGAGACTACTACAAGCAACTCTATGCCAATAAAATGGACAACCTGGAAGAAATGGACAAATTCTTAGAAAGGTATAACCTTCCAAGACTGAACCAGGAAGAAATAGAAAATATGAAGAGACCAATCACAAGTAGTGAAATTAAAACTGTGATTAAAAATCTTCCAACAAACAAAAGTCCAGGACCAGATGGCTACACAGGTGAATTCTATCAAACATTTAGAGAAGAGCTAACACCCATCCTTCCCAAACTCTTCCAAAAACTTGCAGAGGAAGGAATACTCCCAAGCTCATTCTATGAGGCCACCATCACCCTGATACCAAAACCAGAAAAAGATACTACAAAAAAAGAAAATTACAGACAAATAACACTGATGAATATAGATGCAAAAATCTTCAGCAAAGTACTAGCAAACAGAATCCAACAACAAATTAAAAGGATCATGCACCATGATCAAGTGGGATTTATCCCAGTGATGCAAGATTTCTTCAATATACACAAATCAAACAGTGTGATACACCATATTAAAAAAAATCTGAAGAAGAAAAACCATATGATCATCTCAACAGATGCAGAAAAAGCTTTTGACAAAATTCAATACCAATTTATGATAAAACTCTCCAGAAAGTGGGCATAGAGGGAACCTACCTCAACATAATAAACACCATATATGACAAACCCACAGTAAACATCATTATCAATGGTGAAAAACTGAGATCTAAGATCAGGAAGAAGACAAGGATGTCGACTCTCACCACTATTATTCAACATAGTTTTGGAAGTCCTAGCCACAGCAATCAGAGAAGAAAAAGAAATAAAATGAATACAAATTGGAAAAGAAGAAGTAAAACTGTAACTGTTTGCAGATGACATGATTCTGTACATAGAGAATCCTCAAAATGCCATGAGAAAACTACTAGAGCTAATCAATGAATTTGGTAAAATTGCAGGATACAAAATTAATGCACAGAAATCTCTTACATTCCTATACACTAATGATGAAAAATCTGAAAGAGAAATTAAGGAAACACTCCCATTTACCATTGCAACAAAAAGAATAAAATATCTAGGAATAAACCTACCTAGGGAGACAAAAGACCTGTATGCAGAAAACTATGACACTGATGAAAGAAATTAAAGATAACACATACAGATGGAGAGATGTACCATGTTCTTGGATTGGAAGAATCAATATGGTTGAAAATGGCTATACTATCCAAAGCATTCTACAGATTCAATGAAATCCCTATCAAATTACCAATGGCATTTTTTTATGGAACTAGAACAAAAAATCTTAAAATTTGTATGGAAACACAAAAGACCCTGAATAGCAAAGCAGGCTTGAGGGAAAAAACGCAGGTGGAGGAATCAGACTCCCTGACTTCAGACTATACTACAAAGCTACAGTAATCTAGCCAATATGGTACTGGCATAAAAACAGAAACATTGATCAATGGAACAAGATAGAAAGCCCAGAGATAAACCCATGCACCTATGGTCCTCTAATCTATGACAAAGGAGGCAAGGATATACAATGGAGAAAAGACAGTCTCTTCAATAAGTGGTGCTGGGAAAACTGGACAGCTACATGTAAAAGAATAAAAATAGAACCCTCCCTAACACCATACACAAAAATCAACTCAAAATGGATTCAAGACCTAAATGTAAGACTGGACACTCTAAAGCTCTTAGAGGAAAACATAGGAAGGACACTCTTTGACATAAATCACAGCAAGATCTCTTTTGATCCACCTCCTAGAGTAATGGAAATAAAAACACAAATAAACAAATGGGACCTAATGAAATTTAAAATCTTTTTCACAGCAAAGGAAACCATAAAGAAGATGAAGAGACAACCCTCAGAATGGGAGAAAATATTTGCAAATGAATCAGTGGACAAAGGATTAATCTCCAAAATATATAAACAGCTCATGTAGCTCAATATTAACGAAACAAACAACCCAGTCCAAAAATGGGCAGAAGACCTAAATAGACATTTATCCAAAGAAGACATACAGATGCCCAAGAAGCACATGAAAAGCTGCTCAACATCACTAATTATTAGAGAAATGCAAATCAGAACTACAATGAGGTATCACCTCACACCAGTTAGAATGGGCATCATCAGAAAATCTACAAACAACGAATGCTGGAGAGGGTGTGGAGAAGAGGGAACCCTCTTGCAGTGTTGGTGGGAAAGTAAATTGATACAGCCACTATGGAGAACAGTATGGAGCTTCCTTAAAAAACCAAAAATAGAATTACCATATGGTCCAGCAATCCCACTACTCGGCATATATCCAGAGAAAACCATAACTTAAAAAGACACATGCCCCCCCAATTTTCATTGCAGCACTATTTACCATAGCCAGGTCATGGAAGCGACCTAAATGCCCATCAACAGACAAATGGGTAAAAAAGTAGTGGTACATATATACAATTGAATCTTACTCAGCCATAAAAAGGAATGAAATTGAGTCATTTGTTGAGACGTGGTGCATCTAGAGACTGTCATACAGAGTGAAGTAAGTCAGAAAGAGAAAAACAAATATCGTATATTAACGCATGTAACTGGTACCTAGAAAAAATGTACAGATGAACCAGTTTGCAGGGCAGAAGTTGAGACTCAGATGTAGAGAACAAACGTAATGCCACCAAGGGGGGAAAACCGTGGGTGGGTGGAGATGAAATATGTGGGAGTAATCCGTGTTGACTGAAATAAAAATATACACTGAGAGAGCTGTGAGTTTCAGTTTTATTGCGGTATTTACTGAGGACTGTAGCCTGGGAGACAGTCTCTCAGATAGCTCTGAGGAACTGTTCCCAAGAAGTAAGCGGGCAGGTCAGCATATATGTGATTTTGGAGAAGGGGTACATGCAATCAAACACACACTTTGGTAGAAGTTTATTGTTAATCCTGAGGCACAGATATCTTAGTTAATGATTTCAGTGCTTTTCTAAGTATGGGAAGATGCAAGAAAATAGGTTCATAAAATTTTCATTCAAAAATGTCTAACTATCTGAAGGCCTGTTCTGCCAGTTTTCCCAGAGCACAGAATGTCTCATTGCTGATTTCCACCCTGAACTCATTTCAGGGTGTGTTGAAAGTCAGGGACTACAGTAGCTAAAGGTTCAACCCACAGAGAGACAGATAACATTCTTTAATTGACGTCAGCATATATAATGGTATTATTTAAGCACAGGGACTAGACATAATCACTCAGACAAAAATAAAAAAAATAGATAAAACCATGACATTTTAACATTTAGAATTTGGGTGGAAAAAGAAATCAGCAGTAAGACTGTGAAGGAGCAGCAGACAAGACAGGAGTGAAATTTGGAGTTATTTTCTGTCACAGAAACAGAAGAGTAGATTAGCCATCAGGAAAATGCATATCAAAACCACAATTGATATACCACTTCACATCCACTAGGATGGCTATAATAAAAAAGAGAAATAGTAACAAGTGTTGATGAAGATGCTGAGAAATTTAAACCTCATACATTGCTTGTGAAAACTGTAAAATGGTGCAGCCACTTTGGAAAAGTCTGGCAGTTTCTCAAATGTTGTACATGAATGTTCATTGAGGTATTACTTATAGTAGCCCAAACGTGGAAACAACCCAAATGTCCATCCACTGATGAATAGATTAATAGGCGTGTTATATCTATTCAATGGAATATTATTCATCAATAAAAAGGAATGAAATACTGATACATCCTATAATATGGATGAGCCTTTAAAACACTATGATCAGTGAAAGAAGCCAGTCACGGAAGACCACATACTGTATGATACCATTTATATGAAATGTCCAGAACAAGCAAGTCTACAGGGACAGTAAGTAGATTAGTGAGTTGTTGCTTAACTTTTGGAGAGAGGAAAAGGGGGCTGAAGGGGGGAGGGAGAGGACAGAGAGGGGCAGAAAGAGGAGTGATTAGGTATGGAATTTCTTTTGGCGGTTTTGAAAATTTTCTAAAATTGATTCTGGTGATGTTTCCACACCATTCTGTGGATATACTGAAAAGTATTGAACTGTACACTTTAAATGGGCAAATTGTGTGATATATGGATTATATCTTAATAAATTGATTATACATATTAAAAAGAGTGTTTCATGAAGGCAGAATGTTTAACTGTGCTGAATATTACTGAAAATGACTAATTGGACATTGTTTTCAGCAAAAAGAAGATAAGTCATGACTTTGACAAAGGAGTTGAGTATGAAAGTCTACTTGGATTGAAGAAAAAATGATGAGTAAGTGAAACCCATCACCCTAGGCAACAATTTAGAGTATTTACTACTGAAGCATTCAGAGAAGTCAAGTTAGAGCTGGAAGTCAAAATTAGTTATTGTTGCTGTTGTTGCTTTTATGATGTGAGTTATTAAACCATGTTTTTATGCACATGTGAATAAGTCAATAGAGAAAAATAAATGTAGAATCAGAGAGATATTAGAGTGGCTAAGATGACATTGAATATTAAATGCAGTGAAAAAGGGTGGGGCTGGCCTATAGTGGAAGCAAGCACTTCTCCCACTTGAATAAGAGGGAAGCCAAAAATATCGATTTAGATTAAGCTTAGTTGTTAGATTTTCTGATGGAAAGATAAGAAATTTTCTGACAGTAATATTCTAATAATGTTTAACTATACTGTTTCTAATATAGTTAAATATTAGGCTAGAGGGTTAGCTAAAAGGATGAAAGAGGGAAAAGGATTTCAGAGTAAAGAAGTATAAAATATTCATTGTGGAGACAGAAAATTTAGTATATGTGGTGTGCTTCATTGAATTTTGGAATCAAGAGCTTAAACAGCAATTGTCAGTACAGATGTGAAAATTTTTTCAATAATGTTTGACTTCTGTACTGTAGGTAGGTAGTAAATAAGCAAATAATTGGGTTTAACATATTTTTTAATGTAATATGTTCTTTTTTATTTAACAAAATGAAATATATGAACAAATATATTAATGTTAACAAATCATGAATGAACCCAGTTCTTAATGGCATATTCATCATTCTTTTAACATACTATAAGCTTCTATGAGGTATAACATATTTGACATCTTTTTTTGACATGTTCTCACAATGGAGGAAGCAAAGAGAAGGTAAACATGTAATATTTTGTGATGACAGTTTCGGACCCATGGCAGGTAAGTAGGGAAAAGAAGACATGAGATGCACAATAATGAAAGAATTATAGAGTCAACAGAAATCTCAGTGTGAAAATAATGAATTTTCAACATGAAAGTATCTGATAAAATGAGGTGGGATGTATTACATGGTATATTCAGAGTAACAGTTTTACAGAAGATATTTGAGGTATTAGAGGTGGTAAGTCTAGTGCATCACCATGAAGGTATGTGACGGACATCAAGCAAAAACAGCTGACCAGGGTTGGAAGTCAAGAATGTGAGAGGTCAAGGTGTTGGATGAATCATCTGTATAGAAACTGAAGTCACAAAAATTAATGCAAGAGTGATAGGAGAAGAAAGTAAGTGAGCTTTTAAAATCTTCAGATAGTAAAGGGAGAGTGACCTGAAGGTTGATAGATGGAAGCAATAAGATAAGAGAGCAAGTGACATAATCTGATGACAAGTTCTGTGAAGAATCTGCATCTTTTGGAAGTGGAAGGAGGAGAAATTTTCTAGAAATGGCAATAAGAAGCAAAAGAAACTCTCCTTTCTTTTCTAGGGCCGGAGGTTTTCCCAGAAATTTGCTAATGGTATATCTTAATTCCAGGGAAAGAAAGAAAAGTTTAAGAAGTTAGAGAATTAAGCATTAAATAGTTTGGGATTATGATTTGGGTAATGATCAGTGATTGGAGCTGGACTTTGGAACTCAATGAAGGAGATAAGTATGATGCTATTCATTCTTAGTTGACCATAGGATAACAGTTCAGGTTGTCGTCCTCAGGGTTTTGTTGAACGTTATGGACCTGCTGTGCTACTCTTCACTCCTACAGTTTACAGTGAAATGTCAAGTGAAATTATAGACAAATACGTATATGTTGGCACTGTGAGAGCAAAGTCTATATAAAATCCTCCAAGATTATTTTTGTATCAATTAATCTCTTGATCAGACTTGGCAGACTAACTAGGTTCCATCATGAATACTAAGAAGAATCATTGCTTCATTAAAATACATGGTGCTCCAAGCGTGTTTCAGTATAGGATCTTTTCCGCTATATGATTAAAATCTTAGTTTTTATTTTTATTTATTTATTTAATTTAATTTAATTTAATTAATTTATTTATTTTTTGCGGTACGCGGGCCTCTCACTGTTGTGGCCTCTCCCGTTGCGGAGCACAGGCTCCAGACGCACAGGCTCAGCGGCCGTGGCTCACGGGCCTAGCCGCTCCGCGGCATGTGGGATCTTCCCGGACCGGGGCACGAACCCATGTCTCCCGAATCGTCAGGTGGACTCTCAACCACTGCGCTACCAGGGAAGCCGTAGTTTTTATTTTTAAAAAATAAAATCTGAGATGTCCACATCTAAATAAAACATAATTTGAGGCATTAATGGTCTCTCCTACTCCTCCTTTTTCTCGTTTTGCTACTTCTGCCTCCTATTCTTCTAACATTCAGCCTAATAACTAATTTCTAAGCACTTTGAAAAATCAAGAGAATTTTTTTCCTTTAAAAGAAGTCTACCTGGTAATATTTCTCTTTTTGGCAATTCTATGAAAATGGTATTTCTAAGCTGGAGAAAAATACTGATACAGAAGTATTTACATTAAAGCTGTTTTTTAAAGAATTAAAATTATTGATAAATAGCAGTCTTTAATAGAAAATACATTCTGGAAATATTATTTAGTGCTTTTTGATAGCTTCTGGCTATATCTACCTAACTTGACTTGAAAAAATGTGGACAACATGCAGAGAAAAAGAGTGGGAGTTAAGAAAATACGTTTGAATGAAGTACAGCATATGATCTCTTTAGACTAATAACCTAAAATTTTCTAGCATCAGGGGCAGAAAGCAGAAGATTTATAATGAAAATAGCTTTGAATCAAAGTAAGCATTTCTGATAGGCAACTAGAGAACCATCAAGAAGTCGTTACCCATGGTCAGTTTCTTGATCCTAATTATAGCTGCCTCATGGATTGACAACTGAATATTGACAGCATAGTTACTTACAATAGAAAAAATAACAGGATTGATTTTTTTTTTTTTCGGTACGCGGGCCTCTCACTGTTGTGGCCTCTCCCGTTGCGGAGCATAGGCTCCGGACGCGCAGGCTCAGCGGCCATGGCTCACAGGCCCAGTCACTCCACGGCCTGTGGGATCTTCCTGGACCGGGGCATGAACCCATGTCCCCTGCATTGGCAGGCGGACTCTCAACCACTGTGCCACCAGGGAAGCCCCAAGATTGATTTTTGAGGAGGGTAAACAAAAGAAAGTCATAATTTTATATTATTCATCTGAAAGACAAACGAAAAGAATAGATCTCATAATTGAAAATATTTTTTTAAAGATTTCCAAATTGTGGAACCGAGAATTAGTCTCCTTTATGGCATAAGGAAATATTCTGCCCCTAGTGCCAAATAAATTTTAATAAAACTAGCTATTTTTCTTTTTCTTTTGTCTTATGAATAATTTACCTATTTTCCCTTGCCTATTCTGTTTTTGCCTACTTTATAAGACTGAGTGTTCCATGACATGTTTGATGTAGAAACTGTGATAGAATTTTAAGGACAGAGGGTTGTTCTGGGTTTTGTATTTCTCTTTTACCTTTCAAAATTGTCATTATAATTCTCCACATATGACAGATGCTTAATAAACACTGTTGACTGCTAAAACAGTTTAAGTTTTATTAGTTGCAGATCTTATCCAAAATAATTGCAATTAAATCAATTCAATTCAACATATATTTACCAGAAACTTCTCCACACCAGGCACATCAGGGATCAAGATAAATGAGGTCCTTGTAGTTTCAAGGTACTTACATTCTAGTTGGGAGAAAGATTAATAAATAAACAAACAAAAAATATTTTTTCCTATTGTGATGTGTATCAGGAAAGAAACAAAGTGATGGGAATAACCAGTATAGGTCACCAGATGGAGTGATCATGAAAAGCTCCTTGTGATTCCTTAAAAAAACTAAAAACAGAGTTTCCATATGATCCAGCAATCCCACTCCTGGACATATATCCTGAGAAAACCACAGTTCGAAAGGATACATACACCCCAATGTTCATTGTAGCACTATTTACAATAGCCAGGACATGGAAAAAACAACGTAAATGTCCATCAACAGAGGAATGGATAAAGAAGATGTGGTACATATACACCATGGAATATTACTCAGCCACAAGAAAGAATGAAATAATGCCATTTTCAGCAACATGGATAGACCTAGAGATTGTCATACTGAGTGAAATAAGTCAGAGAAAGACAAATATCATATAATATTGCTTATATGTGAAGTCTAAAATAACGGTACAAATGAACCTATTTACAAAACAGAAATTGAGTCACAGATGTAGAAAACAAACTTATGGTCACCAAGGGGGAAAGGGGGGGATAAATTGGGAGATTAGGTGTGATATATACACAATACTACACAAAAAATAATAATTAATAAGAACCTACTGTATAGCACAGGGAACTCTATTCAGTGCTTTGTACTGACCTCTATGGGAACGGAGTCTAGAAGAGTGGATATGTGTATATGTATGGCTGATTCACTTTTCTGTACAGCAGAAACTAACACAACCTTGTAAATCAACTATACTCCAATAAAAAAATTAATTTAAAATTTTTTTAAAAAAGAAAGTCTCCTTGGAAGAAGTACTATCTGAGCAGACATTTGAATGATATAAAATGAAAATATCTTGGGGAAAAGCGATCTGACAGGGAATAACAATGCCAAGGAATGGCATTCTCATATTTGAGAAACAAACTGCCAAACCACTGTGATCAAGAGATATAATAGAAGAGGATGAGGTAAGAAAGTTAGGTAAGGACCTAATCACATAGAGCCTTGAGAGTAATACTAAGGAATTTTGGATTTGTTTTGTTTGTGATATGAAACCATTGCTTGTGTTTTGAGCAGGGGAATGGCTTGATCTGGCTTATATTTAAAATAGATCATCCTAACTTCTGTTTGGAAAATACATTGCAGGGAAATTAGAATCAAGGAGACCAAATGGTAATTGATTGCAGTACACTGAGCAAGGTGAGATGTCTTAGATTAGCCTGGTAACTGGATCGGGGTGATGCGAAGCAGATCCAAGGTAAATATGTGGAAATTAGCATTGATATGATTTAATTAACTGGATTTTCTTATTAATTGGTACGAGATAGAATGAGAGAACCAAGTGTAACTTCAGGCATTTAGCCTGATAAAATTGATGAAAAGAAGATCGTAATAAAAAAAAATAAAGTATTTATCTCAAAAGTAGAAATTTACCATTGAGAGGGAAAAAAACATTGTCAGCATCAGCCAGTAGTCTAGTTGTTGGGGAAATATAAGTTAGCCAGAAAACATTTTTGAGCATCTAAATTATCAGATCAGGTACTATGTTAGGCACTCATAGACAGAGACAAATGAAGCATAGCTTACCTCAATTCATATAAAATTCATAAGTTAGTCCCAAACTGTCGTATCTTTTAGAAGATTTTTGTTTACATAAAAGCCAGAAGTAAAATCAATGTTGCTTCAGTCTTCTAACATAACTTTCCTAAGTCTTAACAGACCTCTTATTTTCTGAACTTCTCTTCCAATAACAGCAAGTGCACAGAGAGTTATTTGGCTTTGAATAAAAATCCAACATAAACATATTTATAAACTGTTCTCTTTATAGTTTGTTGATATAAATTATTGGTTTGTATACTCTAGTACCTAATCCTCAACCTGGTAAAAAGGAATGGAAATAATGAAAAGAGAAAGTTATCTATACTCTGTTCTATCTCTTTCTATGACAAATGTCCATTCAGCATTGAGTCGGAGGATGATCTTGTTATAATACAATATATAGCATGGAGAGGCAGGTAATACAGAACAAGAGTAATCTGAAACAATGTAACCCCCAGCTGCAGAACAAAACTGTGTCATGGAAAAAATTCCAAAAAAATAGGTTTCAATCTTCATTAAAGCAAAGAGACAGATGCCCCAAAATGTAAATTCACCTCTGAGGTTGCAAACAAAGACCCTTTGGCTAAATCCAATATAGAGACATGTTCTGTTTAGCTCTCAACGTGTTTCTTTTTAATAATTTTTAATTTGCCAATATTTAACAGTCAAAAGATTTTACATCTTTTCCTTTAAATTACACACACACACACACACACACACACACACACACGTGAAACCTGACAACACTGGAGAAAAGATCTATATTCCTGTAAGACAGCTGAAAGGAGCTGATTAAATGCCATGTCTTTAAATTTAGTATTTTGCCACATTCTGAGATACTCACTGTTGTCTCTCAATTATTTAGGCCAAGTGTCAATTTTAAGTTATCCAAATCAAGGCTGTTGCACTCATCTGTTTTTCCTTTGCTGCCACATTTCTCCCATAATCTATCCTTCCCATATCAGCATCGATTTGAATGATCTTTTGCAGTCAAAATCGAATTATATCATTCCTCTGTTTAAATGTCCCGAGTGGTTTCACATCGTCCTTAGAATAAAATCTGAACTGGCTCCACCTGATTTTTAGAACCAGGAATATTCAATCAATAAATATAATTCATGTGAATGTTATTCATTTTTGGTAAATGGTACTTTGTTAACCTAATTTAGATTAGTTATTCTAAATTGAAATGCAAATAATGAATGATCTCATATAATGGCCACATAATGTTATTTTTTGTTTAGTACATTTTAAACAAATTTAGCAATCTGTTTTTATTGGTACAGTAAAGGGAATTTTTGTTTTTTTTAATTATATAACCTAGAATAACAGGGTCATTGGAAAAATTTCTAAAGTCATCCAAGAAAGTATTTATTTTTAATATAAAGAAGTTCTTAATATGGAAGATAGTGAATTCTTGGAATGGAAATTACTAAATCCCAAAAGTAAATTATAACCCATCATTTGTTATTATTGTTGTTGTTAAAATAATCTCAAATTCGAGCATGACATTTCAAGTATTGGCTTAAATTTCAACCATATGACTTCCAGTAAAAACAATTAATTGAATTGATATTTCCCAAAATAAGTCCTTGGAAATTATCTAGTCTGACTTTTAAAGGTCAGAGGTTGAGAGATTAGTGTCTTAATTTTCTTTATTTCTTTGTCAAAGCTAGAGTTATAGTAAAAAGTGGAACAGTTTGTTTGTTTGTTTTTTTCTTCAAAGATGGGAGGTAATCATTTGGAGGAATGAATGGAAGAAGTATAATTACAGTCTCATTACTAGTTTGTTTTTTTTTTCTTTTCCCATCCGCCTCTTTCATGTACCCAGCCAAACCTAAAGAAACAAAATTCCCATGAGTAGGTACATGTGAAGAAAGAGAATAAAATCAGCTTCAGAAGTGGCAGAGTCCTAAGTACTTAATATATTTCAGTTAATCTCCCTATGAGTACTAAAGATTTATGCTTATGCATTTCTCTTACCCTGACATTTTATTTATTAGTCTCACCATCTCAGCAATAGCCATTGTACCTTTTTGTAACATTCCCTTGATGTGTAATCACTCAATGACAGCTTTTTACTCATCTTTACATTAAGAACAAATAACTGCCACCTATCGTATAGTATGGTCGTGAGGGTCAAGTGAAAAGATGAGGATGAAGGAGTTTTGAAAATGACCCAGTTAGGAAAATATTATTATTCTATGTTTTATCAAATGCTGATTTTTTAAAGATGCTTTGGAATAATAGTCAAGCAGCCAATATAAACACTGCTTGTCTAGTGGGTTTTTATATTTATCTTGATTATTTTCTGAAAAAGTCCAGTTATCCTCTAAAAGGCAATCATCTGAAAGGCAGAAGAAAAACGTACTTTGGACACGATGTTCCAAAGCAAATTACCTCTACTGAAATAAACACTAAATAAATTCTTTCTTTGTCACAAATGTCCTTGGCTGTTGTATATCTACAACAAATGGCAGAATGCCTGAAATTCTTCTCCACATAATATGTAACTGAAAGAAATATTTTCCTTTTTCTTGTTCTTCTTTTTATGTATCCCAATGAGAAGTTATGTAATTTTGCAATATCAAGGATGAAAAGATGAAGTAACATGCTATACTCATTACTTTTCTTTGTAATCTGGTATATGTGTGTTTGTGTGTACATGCACACACATATAACCTTTAGGACATATATTTGAGACATAGTAGTATAAACACATATAATTTTTCTGGACCTCTGTAGTATTTCTCTAGACCCTACATATATGTATAACCATTGTAAATATAGAACTATTTCATGACTCCTGACAGATTTGGGGCCAAGGTCTAGAGAAAATGTGCAACTGAGGTCCAACTGAGGCCAAGTCTCCTGTAGATGACATAACAAATGTACCAGTAACTCCAGTTCCCAGTTTTACTTCATTTTCAATCAAAACTCCCCAATGCAAACAAGTCTTGTGCAGTGATAAAGCAAAATTTGTGGGTGCCAAAGGATGTAGAACTTTGTCACAGCTCTGCCACTAACATGCTGTGTGTCTGGCAGTAAATCACTTATAAAATATAGTCTTTTCCATATTTGTGATGTCAGAATGGGAGATAAGAACTTGAAAAATATTCTCTAAATTTTAACTTTATAATCTGATTAGATCTTGAATTTCTCTCTAGTTCTTAATTCAACAATAGTTTACCTGTTGTACAATTTGCCTTCCAATTACTATGTAGCTTTAGGACACCCTAAAGTCCAAAGACTTTCTCAGTAGTCCCTGGGTGGGCTGTAAGATTTCTGTATTTCTCTGAAATTGTATTTCCAGTGTTTTACGTATGTGTTTTATTTTGGAGGGGAGGATTTACAGATTTCATCAGATTTTCATTGGTGTGTATTGGCACAGACGTTTAGATTTTAGGTATCTAAAGAACCCAAACATAGCAGTTTAATTTTGGTAGTACTGTCTATAAATGACATCATGAGGATGCACAGAATATTTTTTTAAATTCAAGCCTATTTGGCACTGTCCTTGCTTCCAGACCACAAGGTCGCCAGTGTGAGGTTTTACTACATTAAAGCTCTATCTTTTCAAAATTCTACACAATAACATTTATTATTTTAACCAACAATTATTAGGCACGTTATATGTATTAAACATTCTTCTAGATTATAGGGAGTCAACTTGAGGAACATAAAGGCCAGTAGGGCTGGTTGGCAAATAGTGAGCAAGGACAGGATTGGTACATGATGAGGTCAGAGAGTAGGGCAAAAGTCAAATTATGTGAGATATGTGGAGAAGCTTGGATTTTATTCCCTTGGCAGTAGAAAGCCACTGGAAGGTTTTCAGAAAGGGGATTCTTAGATATAATTTATATTTTTAAGTGATCACTCTACCAACTAGAGAGACTACATTTTATATAAAGAAATGTGGGAACAGAAAAAAATATTTAGGAAGCAAACATAATTGTTCAGGAGATAGATGCTGTGGCTTTGTCTAAGTGACTAGAAGAGGAGATGAAGTGACAGTATATGGATGTATCAGATCTATTTTTGAAGTAGAATAAATAGAACTTGCTGATTGCTTAAAGATTTGAGCTTAACTGGAAAAACAGGGTATTAACAGCATTTTTACTTGGCTCAAGTGAAAATCCAGGAAGATCGCAGATTTAGCTCTGAAATTAGAAAAGTCAACTTTTTCAGCAACTTCTGCACAAGGTAGCATCAACTGAAATTAGATTTGAGTCACTCCAACAATTATATAAAAGAGAACTTGTTTTCATGGTTTTATTAAACCTTGAGGGTCTCTGAAATTCTTTCAGAAGATCTACAAGAAAAAATTATTTCCATTATAATGCTAAGGTTTTATTTGCCTTTTTAACTGTATTGACATTTACACTGATGATACAAAAGCAATGGAGAATAAAATTACAGGTGCCTTATGTTAAATCAAGTTAGTGACACCAAAGTGTGTTAGTAGTCATTGTAGTCTTCACGATCAAATACTCACAAGTAAAAAAGAATGCAAGTTTCACTTAATGAATATCTTTGAGGAAATCACCTATAAGAAAAAAATGCAAAAAACATAAACACTTGGAAGCTAAACAATATGCTATAAACAATCAATGGATCACTGAAGAAATTTTAAAATATCTGGAGACAAATGAAAATGAAAACATGACAGTCCAAAATCTAAGAGATGTAGAAAAAGCTGTTCTAAGAGGGAAGTTTATAGTGATACAAGCCTACTTCAGAAAAGAAGAATAATCTTGTATAAACAACCTAAAGGAAGTAGTTTAAAAAAAAAGAGTTAAAAAAACTAAAGTTAGTAGAAGGAAAGAAATTATGAAGATTAGAGCAGAAATAAATGAAACAAAGACTAAAAGTAGAAAAATCAATGCAACTAAGAACTGGTTCTTTGAAAGGATAAATAAAATTAATAAATCTTTAGCTGGATTCATCAAGAAAAAAAGAGAGGGGCTTCCCTTGTGGCGCAGTGGTTGAGAGTCCTCCTGCCGATGCAGGGGACGTGGGTTCGTGCTCCAGTCTGGGAGGATTTCATGTGCCGTGGAGCGGCTGGACCCGTGAGCCATGGCCACTGAGCCTGCACGTCCAGAGTCTGTGCTCCACAATGGGAGAGGCCACAACAGTGAGAGGCCTGCGTACAGAAAAATAAATAAATAAATAAGAGAAAGGGCCCAAATTAATAAAGTCAGAAATGAAAATGGAGAAGTTACAACTGACACCACAGAAGTACAAAGGATCATAAGTGATTACTACAAACATCATATGCCAATAATATCAACAACCTAGAAGAAATGAATAAATTCCTAGAAATGTACAATCTTCCAAGACTGAACCAGGAAGAAATAGAAAATATGAACAAAAAATTATTAGTAATGAAACTGAATCAGTAATTAAAAAACAAGAACTTCCAATGAACAAAAGTTCACAATCAGAACCTTCACAGGTAAATTATACAAACATTTAGAGAAGAGTTAACATCTAGTCTTCTCAAAGTATTCCCAAAAATTACAGAGGAAGGAACACTTCTGAACTCATTCTGTGAGGCCAGCATTGCCCTGATAACAAAACCAGACAAAGACACCACAAAAAAGAAAATTACAGGCCAATATCTGTGATGAACATAGATGCAAAAATCTTCAACAAAATATTAGCAAACAAATTTACAATACATTAGAAGGATCATACACCATGATCAAGTAGGATTTATCCTGGGGATGTTTCGATATCTGCAGATAAATCAATGAGATGCACCACATTAACAAATGGAAGAATAAAAATCATATGATCATCTCAATAGATGCAGAAAAACCTTTTTACAAAATTAAACATCCATTTATGTTAAAAACTCTCAACAAAGTGGATATGGAAGGAACATACTTCAACATAATAAAGGCTATGTATGACAAGCCCACAGCTAACATCATACTCAACGGTGAAAAGCTGAAAGCGTTTACTCTAAGATAGGAAACAAGACAAGGATGCCCACTCTCACCAGTTTTATTCAACATAGTATTGGAAGTCCTAACCATAGCAATGAGAAAAGAAAAAATAAATAAATAAGAAGAATTAAAATTGTAAAGAAGAAGTAAAACTGTCACTGTTTCCAGATGGCATGGTACTATACACAGAGAATTCTAAAGACACCACAAAAGAACTACTAGAACTCATCATAAGTGTTATGTTACTTTCACCTACTATGAAATGAAGAGGTCCTGGAAATCAGGGCAAACTTTTTTTCCCCTGGAATTCTAAGATGCGCTTTAGGCTCCTCTACATCTGGATGAATTTTGCTCATCTTCAAGACTGAGGTGAGGTGCCATCTTTCTCAGGAAGTCTTCCTTAATCAGAATTTGTCTCTAGCTGGGATAAGGCACTTCTATTTTGTGCTTCTATAGTACAGTGTAGATGTTACAGAAAATTACAATGATCTGTGTGCTTATGTATCTTTGTCCCTAGACTGTTGAGTGTGAAAAATTCCTGAATCAGTGGCATCTAGCAAATACCTAGTCCAGGAACACACCTGACATGTGAATGACACTCAACATGTGTCTTTCCCTTGGCAATCTTAATTACCCTTACTGTACTCCTACTGTCCCCAATAGCACTTGTCACCTTCTAACCTAGTACATAATTTACTTATATTTTATATTTATTATTTAATGTCTATTTCCTCATATCAGAATGTAAACTTCTCAAAGACAAGAATTAATGTCTGTTTTATTTCACAGAATCCAGTGTTTGGTACATTGAGTCATGCAGTAAATATTTGTCATTTGAATGAATGAACTCATTAGAAGATTGTTGAACTATATGAGGGGTAATATTCTGATAAAAGGAGATGTAATACCAATTTAACAAATATTTACTAAATAAATGTGATACTTTATATTCCTGTACAATATAAAATGGAATGACAATTTTGACCTAAAATGTTTGATAAAGATGTATGTGCTCAACTTAAAAAAACAAACTAGTAGAAAAAATGTCCTCTGCCTTACAACAAAGGCCAAACATTTTAACAAGACTTAAAGATTCCTTCTAATCTTGCCCCCCACATACTTCTTCAATTTCAAATTCTACTGCTCTCTACCTCAGCATTTGTAACCCAGTCACACTGAACCTTTTAATGGTATCTGAAAGCACCATGCTCAGTCTTCTTCCCAGACCTTCAAACCCATTGATTAAATTGATACACCTTGTCTGGGATGATATGTAGACATACAGTTCTAATAACATGTAGGAAAAAAATTATTGGACTTTTAGTCCAACCTATATGAAGAGAAAATATCAATATGAAATGAATACTCATTTCATTTAAATAATCATACCTCTCACTCTGTCCAATAACTGCTCCTTCTTTATATCTCAGTTTAGATGTTACTTCATTCTATAAGCTATTTACAGCAGATTAGATACTCCCATGATATATTTCTATAACGCTTCTTAATTTCTGTGTCATTATTCTAATATTTTTTTAAGCCACACTCTTCCCTAATGGATTAAAGTCTCAGTGATTGTATAAATTATGAGTATCTTATTTAGTGTTCTGTCCTCAGTACTTATAGTGTCTGGCACATAGTAGAAGCTCAAGGTGTTGTTGTTGTTGTTTGCTGTTGTTGAAAGACTGAGTGATAAGTTAGAGGGGAATTTTTTTCCATCTTCTTTGGACCATAGAGGGTTTCTGACGGTATGAATCAAAACCAGCCACTGTATACATCAAATCAACCTCCCCAGCTTTATATTATAATTAGGAAAATTTCTCCAAATCGGGTAATCAGTTTTCTCAGAATTAATTTTTGGTATTTTACTTTATCTTCTTCTATGATTTTTTATGCATAAATTTAAGGAAAAAGGAAGAGGCTTCCTCAGGGACAGATTGTTAATGTTAGTTTAGTCTGAAAGCCTCCTATCCATTGATTAGTGAGCTTGCTTTGGGCAATTAATACATCGTGCTTTGAGTAGAAATGTACTATCACTTTGGGGCTAACATATAGGAGCCTTTCTGATTGCTTAAGAAGTGCTAGAGAAGAAGCCTGCCAACTGCACAGGAAAATTATATGTTTATCATTGTAATGAGAGAATTAACATCCTTGAAAGGCAGGGTCACTGAATGGGAAAAAAAATAGCAAGAATTAGGACTAAATAAACTTGTGTGAATGAAGGGTGGGTAGCCTGACAATATTTGATGCCCAATAAGTCAATGGTATTATTAATCTTTTTATAAACTGATAAAACTATTTTGAGGTAAGATTATTTTTAATGCAAAACTATCAATCGAATGTTCATTAAGAGAACAGATGTGTACATAGGTCATTAAGGAAGACTATTTGCTAAAAGTGATCAGATGCAGCCTCAGTGAGCCTAATAAATGTAAAAATCCAGGTCTTCTACAATTTTTTGTTTTTACATTAAAAAGGTTGATATCTTTAAAGATATAAGGAAAAGCCTTTCAGCTGGTTCTAAGACTAAGGAATTTTTCTCATTAAAAAAAATGAAGGGCTTTCCTGGTGGCGCAGTGGTTGAGAGTCTGCCTGCCGATGCGGGGGACGCCGGTTCGTGCCCCGGTTCGGAGGGATCGCACATGCCACAGAGCGGCTGGGCCCGTGGGCCATGGCCGCTGGGCCTGAGCGTCCGGAGCCTGTGCTCCGCAACGGGAGAGGCCATGGCAGTGAGAGGCCCACGTACCGCAAAAAAACAAACAACAACAACAACAACAAAAAAAAAAAACAAATAAAAAAATGGAAAATGGTTAGATTTTGTAACAAGTCCCATATTCTTAATAGTCCCAGAAACATAAATCAAGTCTAGGTATCCAGGAGTTTTCATTTGAAAAGTAGATAGAAGAAGAGAAATATAACATCAGTCTTAATGATTCTTCGAGTCAAAATTTTCTAATTTTCTTGTTTGTGTTTTTAAATGATAAAATGATGATTTTGGAAAGATCTTAAAAGGAGAAAACAATTTTGACACTTTAACAAGAAACGTACTTGGATGTAATTGGATGAAGGTAGTCAGTTGGATCCACCAAATTGGATAATAGTGGTGAAGAGGTAAAAGCTTCCAGGTACTTATTTATCAATAAGTACTAGGGATGTAATGTACAGCATGGTAAATATAATTAACACTGCTGTATGTTATATATGAAAGTTGTTAAGAGAGTTAATCCTGAGTTCTCATCACAAAGAAAAGATTTTTTTTCTTTTTTTAAATTTTATATCTGTATGAAATGATGGATATTTACTAAACTTATTGCGCTAAGCATTTCATGGTGTATGTAAGCCAAATCATTATGTTGTACACCTTAAATTTATACAGTGCTGTATGTAAATTATATCTCAATAAAACTGAAAGGAAAAATATAAGAGATGTATTAGAAGTAGGAAGAACACATTCTAAATCAAATAAGTATCTTCTAATATATTTCTTTATAAAAAACCCTCTAGAATGCTTTATAATCACCTGATTTTTTTTCATTGATGGCAAGCTGTTGTATAGGACCAGAGCATTTTACTGAGTTTGTTTTTTGTACCAGGCACTGTGCTAAGCCTGGGAAATGCAAAGGTAAAATTAAACAGATATAGTCCATATTCTCATGGAACTTACAGTACAATATGTAGGACAGACATAAATCAAATAATCATACTGGTGGAAGGAATTTTCACATATTGAGGTGTGGGGAAGTCATTCTGGCTTATAAATGATTTAACTTAAACTTTATGCTAACTAGAGGAGCCTGTCTTATGGCCAAACATGGATGGTATATCTGTTTTAACCACTGAAAAAAAATGCATTTAAAAATCAAAGTGGAATAACTGTGGTTCAGGCATCCAAAATGGAGACAGGTGGCCATTGCGGATGTGGTCTCAGACAAGTTCCTGCGTTACTGAGAACTTGAATTTTTGAACTGTGTCAGACTCAGGGACACCACCAGCTACTTTCCAAACAGTATCTGCTAACAGCTGCCAGCTGCAACCTTATAGTCTCAGGGTCTCCCCATGTAACTGTACAGCCATTTCAGATCCCAACCAATACTTGCTTAACAATCACCCTTACTTCTTGCCAGCTCCAATTATAATTCTTGACAAATGACATACAGTTTTTCAGGTTTTGCCTTCATAAGCTTCATTATTTTGTAGTCCGATGGAACACAATTCAATTGCTTCTTGAATCTGTGTCTCACAGGCTGTCATCCTCAGTTTGACTCAAATGAAACTCTCTTCTATCCCTATTATAGATTGGTTTGTTGATGATTTCCATCAACAATACAAAACTAAATATATAATTACTTAAACTCTGATAACTGCTAGGAATTAAAATGCTGAACACTATTAATGTATGTAGCTAGAGAATTGATTTAGTCCAGGAAGGTTCAGTTAGGATCTGAAGGTGACTGGGTAGGTCCCAGTAATATTCCAGCCAGAGGGGAAAAGCTGTGAGTTGGTAGGGACCATGTTCTTCCAAGAAACAGAAAGAAAGCCAGTGAGGCTGGGGTACAGAGAGAGGTAGGAAGAAGAATATAAGACAAAGAGGCAGAGGTTGGCAGGCACCAGATCAGGCAGGGCTTTATGGCCATGGTGTGAGTTCAGGTATTTATCCTAATAATAATGGGAAGCCTTTAAGCCTTGAAGCCTTAAAGCAGCACAAGTAGATATATTACGGACAAACAAGGTAGAGTGAATAAAATTATTTCTATAAATATTAAGCAATAAATGTCTTTAAACTTTTTTCCTATTTTGAATTGTATTGTTTATTTCTCAATTATTTTAATCCAGGCTAACCCTAGAGAAATTAGACAGAGCATGTGGAAAAAATCCTTCATGTAAACATTTATTGAACAAATATATTAACAAATATAGATTTAGCACTTCCCAATGATGCTGGGTTCATAAAAAAGCACAGACACTCAAGATAAAAGGGTGAGTAAAACTAACAGAGCTACTGCTTTCCTGGAGCTCACAGTATAGAAGAAAAAAGGGAAAAATACTTATGAACTCATGAACTCTTAGTGACAAGAAGGCATGATGAAAGCTAACTGAGAAGCTGGACAAACACATCTGGAGAGCATAGGTAACCTGGATATAGTATCCATACTTATTTAATTGCACTTGTTTATAAAACAGATAAGTTTGACCACATTGCCCTTGGATTCAGGCATTTGTCAACCATTTGTGGGGGGGGCAGTTATAAACGGTTAGGCTACTTTGTGTTAGCACACTGATCAGAGAAATGATACAACACATCAAATTCATCTTGAAACGACGCAAATATTGTTAGATATAGCTCCATCCTAAGCAGCCCTGTCCTACCTTTGTGCAGGTACTGGGGGTTGAAGGAGAGACATCACTTCATGCTTTCTCCCCAGTACAATCTGAATTTTGAGCCAGTTTTATTTATGCTATAGCAAAAAAGACAAATACTCTCTAAGAGTATAATTCCTGTTTATATTGAAACGGTGACAAAACCTTGAGGATCTAAATGTGAAATGTGACTTTTTTAAGAAAGGAAAAGCTAAGGATACTCTAGCCTTAGTGACTACCATAGTAACTTCACATATGGAAGTAAAAGGTGTTTTGTTTTGTTTTTTTCAATTTTATTTTTGTCTGCGCCTGGTCTTAGTTGCGGTACGCAGGCTCCTCGTTGCGGCATACAGACTTCTTTCTAGTTGTGGCTTGCGTGCTCAGTTGTTGTGGTGCATGGGCTTAGTTGCCCTGCAGCATGTGGGATCTTAGTTCCCTGACCAGGGATCAAACCCACGTCCCCTGCATTAGAAGGTGGATTCTTAACCACTGGCCCACCAGGAAAGTCCTGGTGTTTTCATATTAAACATTAATAAATTTGGATATTCAATCTTGTCTCAATTGCATAATTGTATACTTGTGGTCGCAAACCACCTTGGCTGACTGTTATATGTCATAATACTAGTCGTACCTCTTCTACTAATAATGTCCTAGCAGTTATCATTTGTCAAGTGCTCACCATATATTAGGAACTTTAGATATTAGTTTTAATCCTTATAAAAACCTTAACAAAGTAGACATTATAATCACTGTTTTTTAGTTGAAGTAATCACAGAGACAGATGCAATGTGGAATTCACATACAGAATTACCTAACTTTCAAAATTGTGCTTTTTGTACCTTCAAAAAAAGACTGAGTCTAAGTGAAGAAGATATTGTTAAAATGGAAGCACAAATTTCATACAATGTTTTCACGCTCTGTAAGGCCACATTCTACATGTGCTCATTAGAATGCCTGTGTAATAGATTGTAGAAATGGCCCAAATTATACACTCCTTCACATCCATGCCCTTTTTCATGGTTTGTTTATTTTGTTTTGTTTTGTTTTGTTTCTGTTTTGCAGTGCTCTCCCACTGTGGGCCAGGTAACATACCCTGCTCTTTGACACTCAATCATAAGTCTGATGCAGTCTGAGACTTATAACAGCTTGCTCTTTGGGCTTTCTTACTCTTGTGCTTTTGCTTTCATCATGAGAATAGCCCCAGCTAGTCTGCTGGAGGGTGAAAGACACATGGAACAGAGCTGAGTCACCACCGTTGCTCCAGCTGACGGTGAGTCAACGTCCAGATATGTGAGTGAACCCAGTCAAGATCAACAAAGCTGCCTAGCTGACAACCAACAGACCAAAGGTATGCGAGCAATAAATTCAATGTTGTGTGTCACTGAGGTTTTGTGGTTGTTACTAACATAGCATTAAAATAATGCAGCATTGTTGTGGCAGTCAATAACTAAAACGTCTAAAGTCAATTTGTGTAGAAAGAAAGCTATATCCTTAGCAGTCATCCACAGCATCATTTCTAGCTTGAGTTATTCATACATGTGATTTCCTGAAAGGTGTGTCTGCCAGAATCATGGCTATATTCTCTGCACAAACCTCTCTGAAGTCCAGACTTGCATATAGAAACATCTGAGCTGTCCAATTGGATGCCTAACTGGACAGCTCTAACCTAACATGTTCAAATCAGAATTCTTGTCCCCCTGCCATTCAAAGTCAATCTTTCCTGAATTTTTTACTTTTCAGTAAATGGCACCATCATCGACCCATTTACTCAGAACAGTACTCTACTAGTCATTTTCAAATCCTTTTGTACACAATCTGTAATTAAAACATTAGTAACTCCTGTCAGTTCCATCTTTCAGATACACAACCCTCTTCTATGTTATCTTCTCGCACCTAAATAACTACAATATCATCCGAACAGGTCTCCCAGCCTCTACTCTTGTCTTGAAACAGTTAATTATCCTCACCGTAAGTAGATCAATTTTATTTAAGTTGTAAATTAGATCACATTATTTTACAGCTCAAAGTCCTTCATACTCAAAATAAAATTCAATGTTCTTCATGTGGCCTATGAGAGACTACAGGATCTCTTCCCTCAATCCCCATCCACCTTCTTATCTCTAATTTCACATCACTTACCTAACTCCCCCACTTGGTTATTAGAAGCTGGGATGCTGGCACTTTTACTTTTGCTATATGTCAAGTGTATGCCTACCAAGCTCGTTCCCATTTCAGGGCATTTATGTTTGCAGTTTCCTCTTCCCAGAAAAAACTTCACTCAGATATTTGCCTCACCCATTCACTTACTTCAATCAGGTCTCTGCTCAGATGCACCTACTACAGAGAAGTGTCATCTGGTGACTTTAAGTCATCCCCTATTAACAACCCCTACCGCATACACACCATCTCCATTACTTGCTATCCTATTACTTGTTTTCTTTAACCTTCATGCTCCATATTTCACTAAAATGTAAGTGTCATGAAGTCAGGGATTTTTGCCTTGCTCAGGACTGTAGCTCCCCGGCCTAAATAATGTGCCTCTCATTACAGTTACTCAATAAATAATAGCTGAATGAATGAATGTGTAAATATTATAGAAACTGCTCCAGTAGCTGCTACAACCCTCTCTGTAATAGAGGCTCATGTTCAAGAAGGATCTGTGTTTTGGTTAAATGTGATGGGCTAGTCTAGCTCTTTTCTACCACAACAGAACCAATACAAATAACAAATAATTAGCTCTAATGGCACCCAGGTTAACTATATCTTCATGTTAGGGGCATTGGAAGTTAGAGTATGCCTTTTCAGGGCATGAACAGTAGGAGTTGCAGATTCAAAACTGAGGTTCTGCAATGTTTGAAGGTTTCCATGGGAACAACACGATTCTGTGTTCTGTTTAGAAGCTTAAAATATGTGGTGGCAAGAAAGCACTGCTGTAACACACCACATGAGGATGATTCAAAAGATGAAACCCTATAAAAATTAATGCTCTGAGAAGAATGTCAACTAGTAAATCAACAACGACATTATTAAAAACAGAGGAAATATAATTGGCCACATATGGTCACACTATAACAAGGCAAGAGTCATTGCACTCTTTAAGCCAGTTTCACACTTAATTTGCACCATGACGATTCAACGGAGGGAGCAACTGATATGCCAACAGCCTTGCAGAAATGAAATCCTTCCTTTATTAATACTTTCCATGACATCAAATTAGTTATTAAGAAAATGGCTTCACAATGAGAACGGGTACCTAAAATAAAACCATCTTAATGAATTACCACCATCACATTTCCTTATAAGTAGAGCAGTCTTTGGAAATAATAGACTCTAGGTTATAGAGGTTTAGAGGACAGGTAACAATTCAGATGGAATAAAATCAATGTGCATTTGAACTTCATTTAGTTTCCTTGTCATCTCAAGATTTCAGAAAAGAAAGAAAACAAAGCTTAGTCTTTTTACAGGTCACTATGTGATTTGAGGAAGAAAATGCTAAATATATATATATATATATATATATATAAATATATTTGTAAAAATTTTGTCTTCTGTAGGTTACCACAATTGTGAAGGTAAGGCTCAAAGAAGATTCAGAGAACTATAAAAATGCTATTATAAATCTTCTATTTGGCCAGAATGTTTACTGGCCCACAAACATTTTGCCACCATTTCTGAGGCTTACCAATATTTTAGAAACAAAGTATTGCTGATAGTAAAAAATGAAAAGGTCTTTTAAAAAATTTCCTTGAGATTTGGCTTGTCCAAAAATAAAATTTTCTATCTCCTTTGGATGAGTAAGTTGATGCTAATTTGCATGGCTGTGTCAAATAAAAATAGCTGATATTCACCAAATATTTTCAATCAGTATTCCACTTCCTTTTTCTATGCATCTGCTTCACCCTTCTTTTTGAATTTTTTTCTTCATTCTAGGCATCATGGTAGACAATGGCAACCACTGAGTCCTGAATTTTACAGGTTATATAGTTATTCATGGATATATTTACCTTGTCTTAGATATGTATCCAAATTCTCAAGGAAGGGGCTAGATGGACTAGAGTAGTTTTAGTAGCAAACTCTGAAATTGCTACTTTGTCTACGGAATGGAGAATGAAAATTTAAGGAAAAGGGTTGGCTATACCTTCAGATTTTATCCAGAATCTGACCAACTCTTACCACTTCTACTGCTATCTCTATTAGAATTACAGCAATAACCCCCAAACCAGTCTCTACACTTTCACAAGTGCCATTCTATGTCTGTTCTTAGCCAGTGATTAACGGGTTAGGTCAAATTACTCTCTTCTCTAAACCCTCCATTGTCTTCTCATCTCACTCTGAATAAAAGTCAAATTCCTACAATTGCCTACAAAGTTCAAGAAAATCCTCCCCTACTATAGCCACTACCTTTCCCCTTCCTGATTCCATTCCTGGTATCTATCTGATCGTCTGACTATATATATCCTTTTCTACTATCTCCTTTTCTCACGATTCTGCTCCAGCCACTCTTCCTCCTGCTGTTTCTCAAATTTGCCAAACACACTCCCACTTCAGAGTGCTTGCATTTGCTGTCCTATTTATCTGGGATGTTGTTCTCTTGAAAAGTCTTAGTGTTGTCTCCCATGATTCTTTCAAGTATTTGATCTGATGTCACCTTCATAATGAGGCTTTCTCTAACCATTCTATTAAAAATTTTAATGCCTCTGTGACAGGTAGACTATCTAGGTGTTTCCCCTGATCTCCACCTCCCCATATTCACAATATTGTATAATCCCTTCCCCTTGAGTGTGGGAGAGACCGGTGACTTGCTTTTAACCAATAGACTATAGAAAATATAACAGGATATCACTGTTATTATGTTACATGATATAAGACTCTGTCTTGCTAGCTGACTCATTTTAGAATCACTCTTTCCATTATTGACTTGAAGGCACAAACTGTCATGAATTCTACAACACACAATACAATTAATCTTGCCAATAGCATGAGTGAGCTTGAAAGCAGATTCTTCTTCATTTGAACCTCCAGATGAGAATGTAGCCTTGGTGGACACCTGAATTGCAGTCCTGCGATACTGAAAGAGAGACATTAATTAAGCCATGCCTGGAATCCTGAGTCGTCAAAACAATAAGATAATTAGTATTTTAAGCACTAAGTTTGTGGTAATATGTTACACAGCATAGAAAATGATTACTGTCTCTCAAGCATTCTAGAAACTCCATATTCCCATGTCCTGTTACATTTTTTCTCTATATACTTACCACCTTCTTATATTTTACACATTTCATTTTTATTTTATACCACATGCATGGTTTGAATGAGCCTTTTTCTTTTAGTTGATAGTTTTGACATCATAAAAAATCAGCTTCCATTTCTGATTGGAATAAAATCCATACGAACTATAGCAGGAATTACAAGGAAGGCACTAGTAATGAAAGTTGTTGTACACAGATGGTTTATGACACCAATTTGTGGAATCTCCTTCTTTAGAGTATGTTGAAATTAGGGATAAGTAGATATTCATCTCTCTGGGACAATAAAATTATATCTCTACTAGAAGCCATGGCTATTAAAACATTACAAAGTTCATTCCATCTCTATCATATTGTGACTAGGGATTGAGTAAAAAAAAAAAAACATGGTAATGTTCTTTTTTTTAATTTAATTTAATTTATTTATTTTTATTTTTGGCTGTGTTGGGTCTTCATTGCTGTGCGTGGGCTTTCTCTAGTTGTGGAGCATGGGCTCTAGGCGTGCAGGCTTCAGTAGTTGCAGCACTCAGGCTCAGTGGTTGTGGCACACGGTCTCTACAGTGCGCATGGGATTCAGTAGTTGTGGCACGCTGGTTCTAGGGTACACAGGCTCAGTAGTTGTGGCTCACAGGCTCTAGAGAGCAGGCTCAGTAGTTATGGCACTGTCTTAGTTGCTCCACGGCATGTGGGACCTTCCCGGACCAGGGATTGAACCCGTGTCTGCTGCACAGGCAGGCGGATTCTCAACCATTGCACCACCAGGGAAGTCCCAGTAATGTTCTTTATTGAAATGACAAAAATCCGCTTTTGCACAAAAGGAATTAAAAACTTTTTGTTCTTTTCATTATTTGAGCAATATTACTAGCCTGGTCATAGATCACTCTGTTTTTACTGTTACCCACAAAAGAAAAATATAAATGTCACATACAAAGATATTTTTTTAACATCTTTATTGGAGTATAATTGCTTTACAATGGTGTGTTAGTTTCTGCTTTATAACAAAGTGAATCAGTTATACATATACGTATGTTCCCATATCTCTTCCTTCTTGCATCTCCCTCCCTTCCACCCTCCCTATTCCACCCCTCTAGGTGGTCACAAAGCACGGAGCTGATCTTCCTGTGCTATGCGGCTGCTTCCCACTAGCTATCTATTTTACATTCATAAATATTAATGGTCCCATATCAAGAAGGGTCCGTTGTTCTATTTTCCGCCCAAAATATTATTTAGCCCATTTTGTCATTATGTATTGTTGCATTATGTATTGTCAGGTGAAGTTTTATTGTTGTTGTTGTTTCAATCAAATAAAAAATCATTAGAAAGAGAGTAGAAGGAGGTGGATAGCAAAAATAAAGTATAGATAAATGAATATTTTATTGGATTTTCCCTTAAGTTATTGGTACATATTTATTTATCTTTTGTTGATTCAATAAAACATTTATTGAACATGTGTCAGTAGATAGTCACAGATTCAATCCTAGTCCTAGAGAGCCCTATGGTAAATGAGGAGGTGGAAAAACAACTGGGTTCCTTTGAGGTATGCCAGAAGAAATTGCTCTGCCCTTCACTGTGAAGGCTGCTGCAGATCCAAATGGATCTAAATGAGAGAAGTGTTGCTTCAGTTCTTCGTATGTAATCCCTGAGAGGCCCTGTATTCTTATAATGGTTTGTAAAGGGTGGACATAAGTATTAAGGAATGAGGAACAAACTTGTTTTACCTCCAGATCTACGACATATTTCGAAGCAGCTTCCTAATAACAGGGTTGAATTTGTCGTAATATGTGAGATGTTACATGGGTGATATGTCGTAGAATTTTAGCCCTACTTAGGTACAATATTTTCTTCTCTAGCTTGAAGTAAAATTTATTTTTTCTCTACAGTAAATCAGCTTGAAACATGCAGCCATGTATAATCATATTGGGCCATCTCCTAAAAGTAAATAAATGTAGCATCAGGGGAAATATCCTTCAATTAATTCAAAAACTCTCCAAAGATATTAATCATAAACTATTAAAATGCAGCTGATGAATTTCACATGACAAACAGCAGTACCTTAAAAGCAATTTCAGATATACAAATATCTTCCACCAGTTCCCTTTTCTAATTTGGAAAAGGTTAAGTATTTAGTGTTGTTTGTACACACAATAGCTGCAAAAATTCAATTTGCTTCCAAATGCCCTGTGAGGTTTCTACCTGAAAGTATTAATTTAACAGCACTTATTTTTAAAATGTTGAACATACACTAAGTTTCAAAAACTATGCAAAACTTTCTGGAGACAAAGATGAACAAAGTAGCCTTGTCTCTAAAATTCAAGAAACTTAAATGGGAGACTAATATAGACTGAATGTTTCTGTCCCCCCATATTCTATGTTGAAACTTAATAGGCAGTATGGTTAGGTACTTGGAGGCGGGGACTTTGAATGATTAGATCATGAGGGCAGAGTCCTCATGAATGGAATTATTGCCCTTATAAAAGAGGCCCCAGAGAGGCTCTCCCACCCCTTCTGCCACTTGAGGACACAGCTAGAAGACAGCTGTCTATGAACCAGGAAAGAGATTCTCACTAGATGCTGGATCTACCAGCACCTTGACACTGGACTTTCAGTCTCCAGAACCATGAGAAATAACTGTTGTTCATAAGCTACCCAGTCTATGGTATTGTGTTATAGCAGTCTGAATAGACAGAGACAGACAAAATTTTTCATCGAATGAAGTAAATGTTATAGAGATGAGTTCAGGGTATTTTGAGCACATAAAGAGGAATCCTTTAGATCAGAGTAAACATATATCTTAACTGCCTGATACAAACCCAACAAGCCTTTCTTCTTCAACATAATTATTAATAACTCTTCTTTCTCTCTCAACAGTGTCCCAGTTTGGATAATAAATTACAAGATCACACACCTAAAATACACTGGAGAAAGTCAGTTTGTTGGGGTACAGGGAGGATTCAAAGTAAGGAAAGCTTTCCTGGGTCATTCCACAGTTGAGAACTGCAAATATCTTAGTGTAGTGGAGTGTTGAAATGTGATTTGGGTCACAGGGTCCTCTGAGACAAGAAACAATAGAGTTATGCAGAAGCCAGATGATGAAGGCTATTATATGTCTTGCTAAGACATTTGACCTTTATTTAAAAAAATCTTCAATTTAATGAAAGTTTTTGAAAGCAAAAGCTTCAAAGATCAGATTTATATATTTTTTAAAAAATCACTGTGACAGCAACACAGAGCATGAACAACAGATTAAAACATGGACATCCACTCATAGACTGTTTCGATAGTTCAATCAAGAAATAAGTCTCTAATCTATGGAAGTGGTAATGGGAAATAGAAAATGAGGTTGAAAAATATGAAATACATGTTCTATAGGACTTGGTGACTGATTGGATAAGATGAGGTAAATGATTAGGAAGAGTAATCATATCTCCCTGGTACCTTGGTAAGCCACTGGGTAATCATTTACTGTGGCAGGGACACAGGAAGAAGATAAGTTTTATTCATTACTTTGGGGTGAGAGGGCAGTGGTGGGGAGATGGGAGAAGACAATGAGATGAATATGGGATATATATGCTTTTTTCTAAGTGGCCTTAGAGAACATTGCTTAAAATGATGGACTTTGAACTAGATTATAATTTCCCTGTAGGAAAAGACAAGATGTTCAGAATAGCCAATACGATATTGAAAGAGAAGAACAAAGTTGGAGGCCTGACACTACTTGATCTCAAGACGTTTTATAAAGCTACAGTAATCAAGAAAATGTGATTAGTGAAAGAATAGACAAATAGGTCAGTGGAACAGAATAGAGAGCTCTGAAATAGACCCATATAAACATAATCAACTTATCTTTGACAAAGGAGCAAGGGTGGTACAATGGAACAAAGACAGTCTTTTCAACAAATGATGCTGGAACAAATGGACATCCACATGCAAAAAAAAAGTGAATCTAGACATGGACATGACATGCTTTACAAAAATTAATTTAAAATGGATCACAGGGCTTTTCTGGTGGTGCAGTGGTTGAGAATCTGCCTGCTAATGTAGGGGACACAGGTTTGAGCCCTGGTTTGGGAGGATCCCACATGTCGTGGAGCAGCTAGGCCTGTGAGCCACAACTACTGAGCCTGTGTGTCTGGAGCCTGTGCTCTGCAACAAGAGAGGCCGCGATAGTGAGAGGCCCGCGTACTGCGATGAAGTGTGTCCCCCGCTTGCCACAAATAGAGAAACCCCTCGCACAGAAACGAAGACCCAACACAGCAAAAGTAAATAAATTAATTAATAAACTCCTACCCCCAACATCTTCTTTAAAAAAAAAAAATGGATTACAGACCTAAATCTAAAATGCAAAACAATAAAACTCCCAGCAAATAACAGAAGAAAATTTAGATGATCTTTAGTATGGCGATGACTTTTTAGATACAGCACCAAAGGCACAATCCATGAAAGAAATAACTGATAAGCTGGAGTTAATTAAAATTTAAAAATTTCTGCTCTGTAAAAGACAACATCAAGAGAACGAGAAGACTAGCCACAGACTGGGAGAAAATATTTTTGAAAGACATTTAAAGAACTGATATCCAAAATACACAAAAAATCTCTTAAAACTGTAAAATAAGAAAATGAGCAACCTGATTAACAACTTGGTCAAAGACCTTAACAGACACCTCACTAAAGAAGATATACGCATGACAAATAAGTATATGAAGTATTCTCCACATCATATGTCCCCAGGAAAATACAAATTTAAACAATGAGATACCACTACATACCTATCAGAATGGCCGAAACCCAAAACACTGACAATACCAAAGGCTGGCAAGGATGTGGGGCAATAGGAACTCATCCATTGTTGAGGGAATACAAAATGGTACAACCACCTTGGAAGGCAGATTGTCAGCATAAAAATGTAAATGTATTTTTACTATATGATCCAGCAATCATGCTTCTTGATATTTGCCCAAATAAATTAAAAATTTATGTCCACAACAAAACCTGCACTTGGATGTTTATAGCAGTTTTATTCATAATAGCCGAAACTTGGAAGCAACCAAGATGTCTCTCAGTAGGTAAATGGACGAATACATTGTGATACATCCAGACAATGGAGTATTATTCAACACCAAAAATAAATGAGCTATCAAGGCTTTAGAAGACATAGAACCTTAAATGAATATCACTAAGTGAAAGAAGACAGTCTGAAAAGGCTACATACTGTATGACTCCTAATATATGATATTCTAAAGGCAAAACTATGGAGACAGTAAAAAGATCAGTGGTTGTTAGAGGCTGTGCGGGAAGGGATGAATAGGTGGAGCACAGAGGAATTTTAAGACAATGAAAATACTCTGTAAGATACCATAATGATAGATACATGCCATTATATATTTGTCCAAACCCATAGAATGTACAACATCAAGAGTGAACACTAATGTAAACTATAGACTTTGGGTGATAATGATGTATCAGTGTAGGTTTATCAGTTGTGACAAATGTTCCATTCTTGTGAGGGATGTTGATAATGGGGGAGCCTATGCATAGGTCAGGACAGGGAATATGTAGGAAATCTCTGAATCTTCCCCCCAATTTTGCAGTGAACCTAAAACTGCTCTAAAAATGTCTACATTTAATAATAAAAAAAAATACATACCCATCTTGTACAACACTGTGTTACTAGGGCCTAATAGAAGGCTTGACAAATAGTGTCTAATATATTGTTATTAAATGAATTATTGATCAATTTATTAGATGGTTTGTGTTTTAAATCCCAACTCAAGTACTTTCCAGATGGGTAAATATGAGCAAGTTACTCCTGTAAACCTCAATTTCCTCATGAAAAATCAGGATATAATAAAATCTAATTTGTTGAATTTGTGTGAAAAGCAAGTCGTGTAGTACATATGGATAACTATAACCATATGTTAACTATTAAGTGATTCAGAAATATCAGAAACATTATTATCATATAGTGTGTTCTGAAGGATCAAAGCATCTAAGCTTTCCCCACTGTTAAACTCAATTATGATATGTCTACCCTTGCACCTTATAAACTCCCAAAATACTTCTCAGCCTTCACTTCCCAATACTTTCAGCCTGGAAGAGGAAATCTATCCCAACAAGCGAACCATGTTCTGAAATCCAGAAAATTCCATCATGAACCATAAGATGACAAATTATAATCTTTCTGGATGTATGTGTGCATACTGGAGAATAAGTAGGTGTGTACATCTTATACTGCCAGGTTGTTCAATCTTCCATGAAATCCATCACATTTGGGGACCTTTCCCTAACTCTAGAGTTACCTTATAAATTACAGCTCCTTACCTTATACCTCAAGATCTACCATATATTTAGCTTGTCTTCTCTGCCCTGCAAATCTGGATGCCATACACTATCTACAGGAAATAGAAGAGTATGCAGTATGGACCATCTTGTGTTCCTTACTTTAAATCATGTAAGTATGTGATGCATTGAAAAAGCTATAATCCTGAAAATTAAACCTGAGTACCCACTTCCCATATTCATTCAAGAATTCCAGATTTATGTAACAGTCTACCAGTCTCAAGTCAAACTGGCTTTCAGCTAAGCATTATGTCTAGTCCAGATGACTAGAAAGAGAGATATATTGGGGGTGAAAGGTAATACTGGATCTCCACAAAAGAAATAAGTTAAAGGGGTCATGATATGAATCTAATCTGCTCTGAAGCCATGGTCTCGATAAACATATGAGGTACCTCCCTAGGAAGTCTGTATAATAGAACCAGAGCCCCATTTTAAAAGGTAGCATCAGAAACCAGCAAGAATGAAAATTCATGGGCCCAAGTTATGACAGTTTGTTTTTTTTAAAAAAAGTGATTGCACTGGGTTGAAAATGCTACAATCATTTGAAAACAAAATTTCTTAATGATATTCACAAAAGAGAAAGCCATAAAATCTCATATTTTAGCAGGTGAAGTTGCTATTAAAACATCTTTGTTTAAAAATTGATAACCAGAGAAAAAAAGTAAGCATTTACCCTCCATTCATGTAGGAACTCTGAGGTAAACAAATAGCTCCAGTTAATCCAAAAAGATCTTCAAAAGAAAGAAGGAAGGAAGGAAGAGAGTGATGGAGGGAGAGAGGAAAGAATGAAAGAAAGAAAGAAAGAAAGGAAAGAAAGAAAGGAAAGAAAGAAAGAAAGAAAGAAAGAAAGAAAGAAAGAAAGAAAGAAAGAAAGAGAGGAAGCGAGGAAGAAAGGAAGGAAGGAAGGAAGGAGGGAGGAAGGAAGGAAAGAGAGAGAGTGAGTGAGAAGGAAGGGAAGGGAGGGAAGGAAGAAAGGGGAAAAGCATCAAACTAATAAGAGAAAGAATGGTAGAACTGAAGATCATCATTCTCTAACACCTAAAGAAATAAACTGATCCAAGAATTATCAACTGGTATTTAAAAAAATCAGGGGGTGTGGTTGAAGAGAAGCCAGACATTTGTTCAGTTTCACTATAGCTACCGCATGGATTACTTTCTAGACTCAAGGCAAAAACTGTAACTATGAAATGAAGAGATCAGACTGTCATCAACCTCATCCTGGGTCAACCAGATAGTGAAGTGTCTCCTGGTATGGTATAATAAGTGATGTACAACATTACCAGGTGTTCTAGCTGAAGTTGTTGAGTTTGTATCCATCAACTCTTCAGGCTTAAGTCTACATTTTTCAATCCATAGGAAATACAGGGATAGAAGAATAAACTAAACATGAATACTAGAGAGCAAGTAAACCTGGACTGCTGTACAGTAGCTTCTAGCCACACATGATAGCTATTTAAATTCTAACCTAAATTAAATTAAAAAATAAATTACAAATTCAATTGCTCAGTAATTCTAGCCACATTTGGCTCTAGAGCCACAAGTGGTAAGTATCTATCTTATTGTTTAGCATGAATATGGAATATTTCCATCAAGGCAGAAAATTCTGTTGGACAGCCCTGTAAAAGACAAATCCAGAAGTTAAGATTTTCCATGATTAGATCTATTCAACAAACCAGTGTCTTGGGAAAAAAGAAACACTGTACTAGATTATAAAACCTCAAGGGATATATAAGAAGCAGACTGCATCTGGTTTGAGCAGCTTAAAAAATCATTTTGGGAATATCCAGGGAAAGTTGAGTATGGACCAGGTATTAGATAAGATGAAAATTTATTAATGTTGAAAGGTAAATAAAGTGCTATTAGGGCTTATTTCAGGTTTGTGGGAGTATGGTATCTTTTTGTTGTTGTTTATATCTATTTTCTAAATTTCTACAATGCACATATGACTTTTGAGATAATAAAAATTTATTTTAATGTTTTTAAAAGTAACATTGCTTACCCGTCAAGAAGAAATTTCAAAGGCTGTTCTTGAGCTAGGTTTAGTGTTTTTAGCATTTACATTTTTTAACTAGAAACTCATAGAAATATAAAAACAGGTGTGTCTTTATTCCTCAAATAGGAAGGTAAAATGTGCTCCTCTTCTAATTTAAAACCAAGATTGAAATCCAACCATAGGAAATAAGAGTGAAGTGACATTTTCCCCTCTAATTACCAAGTCAGAGTAAAATCATAAATCCAGTAAAATCATATTCATTTCTTAATCTAGGAAATCTATCTGAGCCTTTAAAGTCTAAGATTGCATTAATGTTATCTTCATCAAGCTTTCTAATGCTCACTTAGCTACTGAAAATGAAACAATGAGTAGCATCCGTCCCATTATATAAATATATGTTACATTTTAAAGAGAATTGTCTTCTGGTTTTACTGAATTATTTCAAAGTCCTAGACACTGGAAGGCTGTCAGAGTCCTTGAAAGCATTACCTCTGTGTCCTATTTTCTGCCGTCAATATATAGCAGATGGTATGGACATTCTTTAGGTCTTTAAAGCAAATGATTTCAAAAAGTATAAACTTGGTACATTTCTGTATATTTCTATATGTAAAATGAGAGGTCCATGTGTTCATTTAATTTCATTTACAACTGACTTGAATTTCTAATTGTTGGTAAGTGGTATCTGATTTATAAATCTCCTATACTGTATTGAAGAGTCTTATCTATGTCTCTGAATCATGAATGCATTACATATGCTGGAATTTATTGTTCCAAATCTTCCATGGATGGGACCTGATTACTGTATAGGTCCTTCTTTCTACATTTGCTTTACAACAATTTAATTTGTACAATTATACATGCTCCCATTTCCCATCCTGTTCTTATGAAGTTTAAAATCTTTACAACAAGGAGCTTCTAAACAACAAAAGGGTGAGGGTGGTAAAAAGGCACTAAAGCAGAATTTTTCTCCTCCAGAAAAATTTCAAAGTAAGCAAGTAAGAAATAAAATTAGAAATATAATTTTTTACAACTACATTCCCTCATCACACAAAATTCCCAGGTTATTTATGATTTCAGGACAGACTTCATGACTTTGCTTTAAAATTTTAAATTCAATGGCATGATATTCCTTCCAATTTCAATGAAGGAGTTCTGCCAAGATGGCACATCAGTGTGGGCTCTTGGCTCCCTCCCACAAGTTTAATGATTGTAAAAAAATTGGTGAAAAAAGAGCCAAGAAATAAGAAAACAAGAAAACTTACAAACTTATTAACAATAACAAATATTGTGAGATACTGCTGGGGAAACTAGAGCTGTTCCTCAACAGGAAGGGTAGGTATGATGTGGAGGACAAAGTGCCGAAGCCTTGAACAGGGAGGGGAACAACAGTATAGCTATGGCAGAATAAATGAGACAAAAGCTGGTTTAGTTCTGCTCTGGTTGAATTCCATTCCTGGAGTGCAGCTTCCATACTGGGGAGGGGAAATTTAGTTTATTATCTAAAGTTAAAAATTAACCTGGACAGACACTTGTAGGGTGATATCAAACTAATATCAAACTAACATCTCCCTCAACAGCCCATATTATCATTTTGGACAAAACTGGAAAAGGTATTCCTTCCTCCAGTAAAATCGTGTTGAAGTAGTAGATAATTTATTTTTCAAGAATAAAAATTATAACATGTAATCATTGTATATACATTATACAAACCAAATTATTAAACCCATTATAGATAATTCAAAGTTTTGATCAGAATAATTAGGCAAAGTCACTAGGTTATAATTTGCTGTGAAATAATTACATGTCTTGCTTTCATGGAAATAAAATTCATTACTGTACTTTAAATACTTACTTGCTCCAACACCTTGTTTTTGAGAGAAATGGTCATCGGACTTAACAGACTTTCTTTTGGCATTGTAGAAGTGATTTTTGATGAATTATTATTCTGAGAAGCTATATTCTCCACCATTATAGTTTTGTTTTGTTTTGTTTTTAACGCTGTCTTGACCCAGTTTTGAGGCTCTGGGTAAAGGTCAGTTAATTCTTTTTTTAACTGAGGTATAGTTGTTTTAAAATGTTGTGTTAGTTTCTACTGTACAACAAAGTGAAGCAGAGTTTCCTGTGCTATACAGAAGTTTCTCATTAGTTATCAATTTTATACATATTAGTGTATATATGTTAATCCCAATCTCCCAATACATCCCACCCTCCCTTTCCCCCCTTGCTGTCCATACGTTTGTTCTCTACATCTGTGTCTCTATACCTGCCTTGCAAACTGGTTCATCTGTACCATTTTTCTAGATTCCACATTTATGCATTAATATATGATATTTGTTTTTCTTTCTCTGACTTACTTCACTCTGTATGACAGACTCTATGTCCATCCAAGTCTCTACAAATGACCCAATTTAGTTCCTTTTTATGGCTGAGCAATATTACATTGTATTTATGTAACAAATCTTCTTTATCCATTCATCTGTCCATGGGCATTTAGGTTGCTTCCACGACCTGGCTAATAGTGCTGCGATGAACATTGGGGTGCATGTGTCTTTTTGAATTAAGGTTTTCTCTGGGTACATAACCAGTAGTGGGATTGCTGGGTCATATGGCAGTTCTATGTTTAGTTTTTTAAGGAAACTCCGTACTGTTCTCATAGTGGCTGTATCAATTTACATGCCCACCAACAGTGCAAGAGGGTTCCCTTTTGCCACACCCTCTCCAGCATTTACTATTTGTAGATTTTTTGATGATGGACATTCTGACCGGTGTGAGTTGATACCTCATTGTAGTTTTGATTTGCATTTCTCTAATAATTAGTGATGTTGAGCATCTTTTCATCTGTTCTTGGCCATCTGTATGTCTTCTTTGGAGAAATGTCTATTTAGATCTTCCACCCATTTTTTGATTGGGCTGTTTGTTTTTTTGATATTGAGCTGCCTGAGCTCTTCGTATATTTTGGAGATTCATCTTTTGTCCATTGATTCATTTGAAAATATTTTCTCCCATTCTGAAGGTTGTCTTTTCATCTTGTTTATGGTTTCCTTTGCTGTGTAAAAGCTTTTAAGTTTAGTTAGGTCCCATCTGTTTATTTTTGTTTTTATTTCCATTACTCTAGGAGGTGGGTCAAAAAAGATCTTGCTGTGGTTTATGGCAAAAAGTGTTCTACCTATGTTTTCCTCTAAGAGTTTTATAGTGTCTGGTCTTACATTTAGGTCTTTAATCCATTTTGAGTTTATTTTTGTGTATGGTGTTAAGGAGTGTTCTAATTTCATTCTTTTACATGTATCTGTCCAGTTTTCCCAGCACCACTTAACGAAGAGACTTTTCTCCACTGTATATTCTTACCTCCTTTGTCATAGATTAGGTGACCTTAGGTGTATGGGTTTATCTCTGGACTTTCTATCCTGTTCCATTGATCTATATTTCTGTTTTTGTGCCAGTACCATACAGTGTTGATGACTGTAGCTTTGTAGTGTAGTCTGAAGTCAGGGAGTCTGATTCCTCCAGCTTGGTTTTTCTTTCTCAAGATCGCTTTGGCTATTTGGGGTCTTTTGTGTCTCCATAAAAATTTTAAGATTTTTTGTTCTAGTTCTGTGAAAAATGCCAGTGGTAATTTGATAGGGATTGCATTAAATCTGTAGATTGCTTTGTGTAGTATAGTCATTTTTACAATATTGATTCTTCCTATCCAAGAACATGCTATATCTCTCCATCTGTTCGTGTCTTCTTTGATTACTTTCATCAGTGTCTTACAGTTTTCTGAGTACAGGTCTTTTACCTCCTTAGGTAGGCTTATTCCTAGGTATTTTATTCTTTCTGTTGCAATGGTGAAAGGGATTGTTTCCTTAATATCTCTTTCTGATCTTTGCTGTTAGTGTATAGGAATGCAAGAGATTTCTGTGCATTAATTTTTTATCCTGCAACTTTACCAAACTCATTTATTAGCTCTATTAGTTTTCTGATAGCATCATTAGGATTTTCTATGTATAGTGTTATGTCATCTGCAAACAGTTACAGTTTTACTTCTTCTTTTCCAATTTGTATTCCTTTTATTTCCTTTTCTTCTCTGATTCCCTTGGCTAGGACTTCCAAAACTGTGTTGAATAAAAGTGACAAGAGTGGACATCCTTGTCTTGTTCCTGATCTTAGAAGAAATGTTTTCAGTTTTTCACCATTAGAGAATGACGTTTGCTGTGGGTTTGTCTTATGTGGCCATTATTATGTTGAGGTAGGTTCCCTCTGTGCTCACTTTCTGGAGAGTTTTTATCATAAATGGGTGTTGAATTTTTTCAAAAGCTTTCTCTGCATCTATTGAGATGGTCATATGGTTTTTATTCTTCAATTTGTTAATATGGTGTATCACGTTGATTGATTTGTGTATATTGAGGAATCCTTGCATCCCTGGGATAAATCCCACTTGCTCATCGTGTATGATCCTTTTAATGTGCTGTTGGATTCTGTTTGCTAGTATTTTGTTGAGGTTTTTTGCATCTATATTCATCAGTGATATTGGTCTGTAATTTTCTTTTTTGTGATATCTTTGTCTGGTTTTGGTATCAGCATAATGGTCGCCTTGTAGAATGAGTTGGGGAGTGTTCCTTCCTCTGCAATTTTTTGGAAGAGTTTGAGAAGGATAAGTGTTAGCTCTTCTCTAAATGTTTGATAGAATTCACCTGTGAAGCCATCTGGTCCTGGACTTTTGTTTTTTGGAAGATTTTTAATCACAGTTTCAATTTCATTACTTGTGATTGGTCTGTTCATATTTTCTGTTTCTTCCTGGTTCAGTCTTGGAAGGTTATACCTTTCTCTGTTTTTGTACATTTCTTCAAAATTGTCCATTTTGTTGGCATATAGTTGTTTCTAGTAGTCTCTTATGATCCTTTGTATTTCTGCAGTGTCCATTGTAACTTCCTTTTCATTTCTTTAATTGATTTGAGTCCTCTCTCTCTTTTTCTTGATGAGTCTGGCTAAAGGTTTATCAATTTTGTTTACCTTCTCAAAGAACCAGCTTTTAGTTTTATTGATCTTTGCTATTGTTTTCCTTTTTTTCTATATCATTTATTTCTGCTCTGATCTTTATGATTTCTTTTTTTTTTTTTTTTCTTTTGGTATGCAGGCCTCTCACTGTTGTGTCCTCTCTTGTTGCGGAGCACAGGCTCCAGACACACAGGCTCAGCAGCCATGGCTCACGGGCCCAGCCGCTCCGCAGCATGTGGGATCTTCCCAGACTGGGGCACGAACCTGTGTCCCCTGCATTAGCAGGCAAACTCTCAACCACTACACCACCAGGGAAGCCCTTCTTTTCTTCTTGAGCAGAGGATTAAGTTCACACCCCGACCACCTCCTTCATTGGGCTCTCACACTCCAAGCCACTATACACCCTAATCTCCAGACCAGGTACCACACAACCAAGAGCAGTTTCTATTCCCCAGATCCGTATGAAATTATTCGAGTTCGCCTATACTAAGCCTGCTTACCCTGCCTTGGCCTTCATTTTCACTCAGAAACCACATTAAAGGATTCTGCCTGCAATTTCTCTCCCTGCCTCTGCCTCATGACAGACCTGGGTGCTTCCCCTCAGCAGCCCTGCATGGTACTGTATTTCTAAACTGTAAAACTCTTTCCACTCTCTCTCCCTTGAACTCAATCTGGCTTTACCATACCTCACCCATGGTAATATTAAAACAACTGTCAACTCATACTGACAAAAATAAATATACCCTTAGAACTACCGGAGCATTCAGAAATATGCCTGGTAGTTCTTTTCCTGAAAATGAAATGTCATATTCCAAAGAAGTCCTGATGGATTTGAGAAAACTATCTAAAGCTTTACTTACTCATCCACTGATGCTTTAACAACCTAACACTCCTTACTAATTTTATCAGTCAGTTTCAATTAATATTTCCATTGTATACAGCATTTGTAATTTAAAGAATTGTGGTGAACATCTAGAATGCTAAAAGACCAAGCTCTACATTTAATATTACACATTTTTAAGAGTGATATCTCAGTATAAAATGTAGGAAATAATAGATTTTGAAATTTAGTTTGGGGTATTAGGTGGCCTGATTGTGAGATTTTAGTCAAAAGTGGGTAATTTCCTCCCTATTCTAAAAGTTTCTAAACACGAAAAAATTGACAACAATAGCAAGAGACTGCAACTTCTTTAGTATCAATAATATATATTTTCTTATTCATTGCTTTATTTTATTCTTCAAATAATTTCTTAACCTTTTTGATACTTTTAAAGACATAAAATTGAACTTTAGTTTCTGCAATATTTTGCTTAAAACATTAATATTAAAAGAATCATGCCAAATGAGTACTAAGCAAATCATTTGAAAAATGCTTTTTTCAAATATAGGCCTTTGGTTTAGCTTCTACGATGTCCATCTTTATTAACATAATCAACAGTTTCTAACGGATTCTACACTGCCTCTGAATTCTATGATATTAAAGATCAACTCAATTTTCCAGTTATGTATTTGACAATGTTTTTGAAGCTAAAATTTAGTTTTATAAATACTAATGGATGCTATATAAAAAATTGATTTTTTTCTACATTTTTGCTACAATTTAAAGAACGAACAGAAGTAATAAGATGTTGTTTTGAAGTTTCTCACTGGTAACTGATATTACCATGCATATTTGCAGCCTTGTTCTATCTTTGGCCCCTCAAATAATTTGTGTTTAAGTTCAAAATTTTTAGTAGTAAACTAAAAATATCTATAGTTCTTCTCAAATGATATCTACTTAAAAATTTCAAAATGTGTTCGTATAAAGAAATATCTGTATTTGAAAGCCAACAAATCTAACAATAATTGTCTGTTCTACATGATCCATATCAAGGTTTTATCTTTAAAAAATTGAGTAGCAGCATTTCTACTTTTTCCAAAATTATTTCAGTTGTTACATCTACTATAATTCTAATGATTTTTTAAAAAGTTTTATTTTTTAAGCAATGTGATAATCTTTTTGTGTTGATGTTTGATTTCTGCAGAAATGATCAACAACATGTTATCAACTTTCTACTCTAATTTTTGCCAGATGAAGGCAGTTATCATTATCTTATTCATAAAATTTCATCAGTAGTCATCAGAATGCCAGACATTACCATGCCAAAACTGAATCACACATATTCAATAATGGCATGCCACTATTTTGTTATATTCATATAGTCTATTCTTCAACATTTCTATTTGTATGTTTTCCAAATTGAATTTCAATGTGAATACATAGTGTTATTGTTGATGTACATTTCATTTTCTTTATATTAACTAAGCATATCTGATAAACGTTCCCAAGTTTTGTACTAATTCTCATTCTTCAGTGGACTTTTTGTATTCCTCCAAAGTTTGCAATATAGATAACATACAGAACAGCTTGTAATAGAATAGGATAACTTGAATATAGTGATTAATTTGACTATTTGGAATAATTCATGTAAAAAGAATTCCAAAAATCTTTCTTTCTGTAATGTTTTTCAGAAGTGTAAATTTTGTACTTGACATATACTTAAATTTCCAATAAAACTGTAACATTGCATAATATTCGAATCACACAACCATATACTTGGAGCAGCAGAAAGCATATTCAATTTAGTCAATTCTTCTATTTTGTCTTATGCTAGTTTTTGTAATCAAAAAGTGTTTGTTAACTTCCATCGACTTCAAGTGTTTCCTTGTGGCCATTTGCAAATGATCCCTCCCTCCACCCCTAGCCCTGGGCAACTACTGGACAAAACTACTCATTGTGTCACTAGAACATACTTTGCATTTTCTGGAATTTTATTTAAATGGAATCATACCTTATAAACATTTTTGGATCTAGCTTTTTTGACTCAGTGTAAGAATTTTGAGATTCATCCACATTGCTATGCTTGTCAGTAGCTCATTTCTTTTTATTACTAAGAGTCCTTTAGATAGACCACATTTTGCTTTTCTGTTCTCCAATTAATGGACATTTGGATTGTTTCCAGTTTTTTGGCTATTGTGAATAAAGATGCAATGAACATCCACATTAAAAAAAAAAAGTGTTTGCTAGTATTTGTCAAGGAAGTAAAAGTAAAGTCACATCTTCTTCCAACAGTGACCTATCTTCATTATATTCAATTACAATTTGTAGCTCTTATTTTTCTTCTCCTTGCATTCTATCTATTTTCTCTAAATATTCAGTGATTTCACTTCCTAATAGTTTTCGGTGTCCTACTTTCTGATTCTAATCATTTTTTTCTTTCTGATATTTAAGGAGAAATAGCTACAAGTAAATGTTGTGCTCATGAAGTAAGAGTAACAAGCAATAAACAGTATTTATAATATAATTTATGGGTCATGATGTGATAATTTCCCATTGAAGACTATAAAATAATTATTACTAATGGATATTAGTTATTACATAATTATTCATGTTATAATGAAAGTATTTATTGATTTAAAGTGGGAAATCAAAAATTCATTTAAATTGGAAAAATCAACAACAAGATAGTGAAAAGGGGGCAGATGACATTCTCCATAGTACTGAAATACAGTTTTTTTAAAAATGCTGTCTTGACGCAGTCTTGAGGTCCTGTCTAGAGGCTGGTCAGTTCTTCATTTTGATTAAGTCCACACTCCTAACCACCTCACTTATTGGGCTCTCAGCCATGCATCTACCCAAATCACCCCAGGGCCAAGGACCAGAAATCTAAGGACAGCTGCTTTTCCCTAGGAGTCCAGGAAATTATTCAAATTAATGAATTCACAGGGAACCTACAAAACCACCTAATTTACTCTGTCTTGGTGTGTAACCCACTGGCAACCTTTTCTTGCTTGGAGCTCTAAGTAACAGAGTTTTGCCTTTCATCTCTCCAAGTGTCATTGAGTTATGTTCCACCATCAAAAGAATTTGTCAAGTATGGAACTGTACTTTAACAAGTGCACTTTACCAAGAAGGCATTTTTAAAGATACTGGTCAATCAGTATATCAATTACAATTCCATCTTCTTCTGTGAAGATTCCTTTCATTCTACTTGTCAAATCAGCAATGTCTTTCTAATATCAAACTTGGATCTTTTCCATGATTTGAAATAGAACATCTTAAACATCCTTGTTAAAACAAGATATTTTACCATCACTGACTAGAAAATGTTTGTAAAACATATGTAATTTGTTTGGGAGATCGAATAGTTTTAAAGGTAATTTAAAAGTCAAAATAATGAAGACAACTATAATGTTCGTAGTGCATTTTACTGTGGCACTCTTGTACAGTATGTAACCTGAGAAAGCATATGGAGCAGTCTTGCAATGAGGTATGATTCAAGACTGTTTTGTGATCTTTTCCCTTCCCCTCTCTTTGAATCCATCATGACTGACATACACAAAGTATGCATTCCTAATATGCATCATTAGGTATGACAACATTGATCCCAAGGGAATTATAAGATCACAGGTCCCAATAAAAGACATCTGGGAAAAATAATAAACAAGAACAAGAATCTGAGAAACTGATGGTGAAGTTTGTATAGGAGGTTGAAGAGCCAAAATGGGCAAAACATAACTGAAAGAGGAGGAAATACTTGCCTTACCAGATATCAGGACTTATTACGAAGCTATAGTATTTATGAAAAAATAGAGCTGGCACAGCAATAGAAAACTGCTCATTTCATAGATTAACGAGCCTAGAATAAGACCCATGCATATAGACAACTATATTATATGACATTGGAGAACCCAGAATAAGACCCTTGTGTATAGACAATTATGTTATATGACAGAGAGCACAGCAGATCAGTAAAGAAAGGAGGGGAAACTGTACAATTAATGCATCTGGAAAAATTTTTCTCACATGGAACAAGAAAATAAAATCAGACCCCTATTTTACCACTATATGAAAATAAGGTACAGATGAATTAAGATCTAAAATTTTAAAGTCAAAATTTTAAGTTTTAATAGGAAATGCAGGTAAGTAGGCTTCTGACCTTGTGGTTTGGAAAGATTTCCCAGATAAGACATGCACTCAAAAAACTAACCATAAATAAAATGATTGGTAAATTTGACTATATATTATTAAGAAAAAAATATCAAAAGACAAAGAAAGTAGAAATATGAGTTAAACATTGGAAGAGGATATCTGTGATTCATAGAACTGACAAGTATTAGTTAAATATACACAATTCATATAATTTTAATAAACTTTATTTTTTAAAAGCAGTTTTAGGTTCACGGCAAAACTGAGCAGAAAGTACAAAGTTCCCATATATCCGCTACCTCATCATGCACACAACCTCTCCCACAATTGACATCCTGCACCAGAGCGGTACATTTGTTACAACTGATAAATCTGTACTAGTACATTGTTATCACCCAAAGTCCATAGTTTATATTAGGGTTCACTCTTGGTGTTGTACATTCTATTGAATTTTAATAAACGTGTGATGTCATGTTTTCACCATACGATATCATAGAGAATAGTTTCACTGCCCTAAAAATTATCTGTGCTCCACCTATTCAACCCTACCTCACCCCCAAGCCTGACAATCATTGATCTTTTTACTGTCTCTGTAGTTTTGCTTTTTCTAGAATGTCATATATTTGGAATCTTACAGTATGTAGCCTTTTCAGATTGCCTTCTTTCACTTAGTAATATGCATTTAAGGTTCTATGTCTTCTAAAGCCTTGATAGCTCATTTCTTTTGGGTGCCAAATAATATTCCATTTCCTGGAAGTGTCAGTGTATTTGCTATTTACCTACTGAGGAACATATTGGTTGCTTCCAATTTTTGGCAAACATGAATAAAGCTACTATAAAATCCGTATGCAGATTTTTGTGTGAACATTATTTCTCAGTTCATTTGGGTAAATACTAAGGAGCACAACTACTGGATAGCATGGTAAGAGTATGTTTAGCTTTGTAAGAAATGGCCAAACTGTCTTTCAAAGTGTTAATTTGCATTCCCACTCTTGCTCCACATCCTCAGCAGCATTTGATGTTGTTAGTATTTTGGATTTGGCCGTTTTATAGATGTGTAGTAGTGTCTCATTATTGTTTTAATTTGCATTTCCCTAGTGACATATGATGTTTAACATCTCCTGTGCTTTTCTTTGTCTGCATATCTTCTTTGGTGAAATATCTCTTTAGATCTTTTGCCTATTTTTTAATAGGGTTATTTCTTTTCTTATTGTTGATTTTTTTTTTAAAGGGCTTCAAAGGCTTGGCTTTTTTTTTTTATTTTTATTTTTGGCTGTGTTGGGTCTGCATTTCTGTGCGAGGGCTTTCTCTAGTTGTGGCAAGCGGGAGTCACTCTTCTTCTCGGTGCGCGGGCCTCTCACTATCGCGTCCTCTCTTGTTGCGGAGCACAGGCTCCAGACGCGCAGGCTCAGTAGTTGTGGCTCACAGGCCTAGTTGCTCCACGGCATGTGGGATCTTCCCAGACCAGGGTTCGAACCCTTGTCCCCTGCATTAGCAGGCAGATTCTCAACCACTGTGCCACCAGGGAAGCCCTTATTGTTGAATTTTAAGAGATCTATTGATTTAATTTTTGAAAAAGAAAAAGACAAACTCTCCAAGAGAAAATGGTTAAAGACATGTGCAGGCATTTTACAGAAAAGAACAAATATGTCCAATAAAATTATAAAGAGATGCTCAACTTTATTATTAATCACAGAAGTGCAAATAGAGGTAACAATGAGTGACATTTTATATATTCAATTGACAAAATCCTAAGAAGCCCGACAAAATCAAGTGTTGGAGAAGATTAACAGGAACACATATATTGCTTATGGAAATGTTCATTGGAAAACATCCAATCATGATCTTATAAAATTAAGTAGTCAGATACCTTAGGATGCTGCATTTCCACTCCTCAGAATATGCTCAAGAAGAATTCTTTCACATATACTTCAGGATAGTGTGTAAGAATAGCACTACATTAACCTACAAATGTATACACACATGCATATACACATATATACATACATGCATATATAAATACATAAACACATCTGTGAATAAAGCAGGTCTATCCAGGAGATAATATATAGTATGTTCAAAGCAATTAAGTATTATACTGAAGAGAAAATAAATGAAGTACAGTTACAAGCAACAACATTAATATATTTTAGTAATATAACAAGTCTGAAAAAAGAAGTTTCCAGAAGATAACATACACTTGATATTTTTTTATAAATTTCAAAAACAGCTAAATATATACTATATATTGCTTATACATACATACTTTTATTGATGAAAAATTGTTTAGAAGAAAAAGGATGATAAACTTCTAATTCAGGTTAGGAAAGGTGTGACAGATGACATTCTTCTAATATTGTATTTTTCAGATCATCTTGTGAATACACAGATACTTGCTATTTAGTAAGTTAATTAAAGTGATCATATGTAAGCCAATAAGACCACTATTAATCCAAATTTACATATATAAGCTTAAAAACATTTCTTAGAAAATAAATTCTCTTTTTCCTTATTTTTTATTCTGTGGAAGGACCATCTAAGGATAAAACAACTACTCAAGATGTGAAACCATAAATCTGAATATGTTGCTTACTTAAGGGTGAGCTATGCTGAGCAAAGCAAATTGCTGATCTTATACAGAGTTTGAGGGAGGAGTTGAAAGGTAACAGAGGCAGGAATGGGCTGGCACCAGCCTTGAAAACGTGTTCACTCAAGTGAGTCCACCACCTCCAAATGGCTGAATTTTGAATCATGAGGCTGTCATTGAATGGTTGACTTTCAGGCTTTCAATGTTCACTGAAGGGTATAGTATTTATCCAGTAGATAGATTTAAAACTAGTTCTTGTGTTTTCAGGTTTCCATAGATATAGAATGGTATTTTTCTAAGGACTTTATTTTTTTCTCTGTATGTGTATTCTTTGTATGGGAAAGAATAACTCATTCCAGAACAGTGATTTTCAACTTGGCTACAGTTCAGAGCCACATCAGGAGATCTCAAAACTCCTGATGTCTAGGCTGCACCCCAGACCATATATCAGAATCATTAAAAGCAGACTTAGGCATCAATATTTTTGGAAGCTGCACAAGCGATCCCAATGATCAGCCATTGCTGAAGTGATGGAATGAATGTATTGATGCTCATTATCTCTTTGCTAACAAATCATTTTTAATGGGGGCGGGAGGGCTCTGTCAGCTGATATCACTGTGTTAGGCACTGATTCCACTTAATATGAACACGTGTAACTCACTAGCTTTGTGAACAATAAGTACCTAACCTGGGACATTTTCACAATTACCTGGGGAGATTTTTTAAACTACAAATCTCTAGATTCCACCCAGATCTACTAAAACAAAATCACTTCACAGGGAGAAAAAGAATCAATAGTCTTTTTAAAGTTCCCCATGTAATTCTACTTATCATTCAAGTTTGATAACCCCTATTTTAGCACATCTAATAAAGATGATGCTATAATATGATGGACTTTGCTTACCGATTGGGAGTGTAGAGTCCTCTTTTTTCATGGATCTTAGAGATCCATAATATCCACACATTAAAATTTTAGCTGTGGTTACTCTAAAAACAAAACTGGAAAGAGAAAAATATCTTTTACCTTTGGGAGATTCTGTATTGATAGCAACCTACTGGTTCAACATTAAGTGTCCAACCACTCAGGAGAATATTACCCTGCAGTTACTTTGTATATTATCCCATTCCATGATTATTTCTGGTCTCCCTTCTCACCAGTAAATGTGATGCCTTAAGCAGGAGATATTGCTTTATTGTTCTCTAAGAACAATTACCTATTTTACATAGATTGTAGATTTGCTATTATTTTTCTATAGCAATTTCAGTCATCATTTATTTTAATATAATTGAGTATTTCTCAAGATGTTCCTCCAAAGTTTTTGAATGGAAGAATATATTTCCACTATTTTTTTTTTTTTTTTGGTGATATTCTTGCTGCATTCACAGTCATCATTATCCCTGTCATTATCTAGCTCTGTAGCAGGATGTGTACTCTGGTATAGAGCTAATCACATGGATGCTGGAGCTAAACTTCATGTGTTTAGCTCCAGCATCCACTCTGCCACATGTTACCTGTTAACCCTTGAACAAGTCACTTAAACTTTTGTTATTAATTTTCTACCACAAAATTGATTGTAAGCGTTGAATAAGTTAATATATTCAAATACTTAGAACAGTGGCTGACAAGTAGTAAGCCAGAAGTAAAATGTTAGCTTTGTCGTGAGGTATGTGCACATTCACAAATATCTTGGTTTTTTTTTCTTTTAATTCTGTTTTTCAAAGGAAAAAGAGCCTCAGAAGAGTCTAATAACTTTCCCAACACCACATAGAAATAAATAGCAAAGCAGAATTTCAACCACCACAGGCTTACAGCACTTTTGAAACCTCTCACTTATCTTGGAATGAATGTTTGTTAGAGCAGGATAAAAGCTTATTTGTACCATAATATTGCTGCAAATGGAAATGGGGCTCTTGAGATTTTGTGTCAAATGAAATTTTCTTTTTCTCCCCCTTGTATCATTGCTATCATTTATTTTACTTATACATAAGCTATAATTATTGAACATATTGTTGCTATATTATTCTGAACAAAATGTTATCTGATAGATCAAGAATAAGAAACATAAATGTTTTTGTTTTTCCTTCACTTATTGCTTTTCTATTGCTCTTCCTTTCTTTATGTAGATATGAGTTTCTGACCTATATTATATTCTTTCTCTTTTAAAAAAAATTTTTCTATTTTATATTGGAGAATAGAGGATTGACCATGCCTATAAAACTTTCTAGTTCTATGCTTTCTACATCTTAATATACTGCCAACTTAGTAATAAATAGTATTACCAAAGTAGTATATTTTGTTCAATTCCATACTTAAAGCAATACAAAAGGAAATAAAAACTGAAATTATTGTTTCTCAAAGTGTTAATTTCAAACATAATAACAAGTAGCAATAGAGATGGATTTACTGTCTACTTTCTAACTGACTAGTATGTTTTGACTTTTATAAAGATTAAGTTGAATGGTTATTGTTGGGGGAAAAAAAAAAGGACTTGACCTTGAGGGTTTCATAAATCAATAACCTAGATACCATTAATGATATAGAAGAGATTATATCCAAATATTTATTGTAAGAAAATTCTTATGTAAATTAATAAGCACATTCTGATGAATAATTAAGAATTCTTAAAAGATTAATATTTGAAAGCATTATACTATATTAAAATTGAATACTCTTTTTAGATTAAACTTTGTTTAATATCCACATGTGAAAAATTGTGAATTAAATATATACATGTGAGTGTTTGTGTGTGTGTGTGTGTGTGTGTATGAAAGATTTGGTAAGTTTAGTATTTCCCTATTGCCTATATAAGCCTAGACCTAACCTAGAATGTTCTGGATCAGCTGAAATCTTTCCTATGATAGGGAGAGAGGGATTGGGAACATCCTTCTGGGGAAGCCTTCCACTTTATTTTTTAATGACTCATCTTCTATTCCAGGAATGCTATGGAAGTATTATTTTTGAGAGTGAAAAGTTATGTATTAAAGAAATAAAGACAAAGAGAGACACACGGAGGAATGCTTTTAGGTTACCTCTAGAGTTAACCTAAAAGAGGTGTTAAAGGAGTGTGTTAGTTTAAAAAATTTAGCATAAACCATATTCCTCTCTATAGCTGAAGAAACTAGGAGATTAAATAACTTGAGATTTCATGTGGTGTGTAATAGTTAAGAGTAAAATATGGTGCCAGAAAGCCTGGATTCAAATTCTGACTCTATTCAGAGCTATGTGACCTTGGGCAGGTTACCTCATCTCTTCCACAAGACTTACCCAAAATGGTTATTTTAAATATTATAAATAATATATGTCTCACCAAGGGTAATCAGATTTATTAGTCTTTTTAGACAATAAATTTTTGGTTTTGTCATTCTTTTTCTATTACTTTCATTTCTGTTGTTTTTTTTTCTTTTTTTCTTCTTTCTTTGGATTTAACTTTTTATCTAAACTTTGAGATAGATGTTTAGATCATATATTTTCAGATTTCTAATATGTGCATTAAAGATACACAGTTCCCTCTAAACATTGCTTTTGTTATATATCTGAAGTTCTGATATATATTATATATATGCATGTATATATTATTATTTAGTTCAAAATATTTTTACTTTCCATTGTGATTCTGAATTATATGATGAGTTATTAAATATGCATTGCTTAATTTCCATTATTTGAGCATATTCTAATTATCTTTTTATGTTTGTTAGAATATCATTCCTTTGAAATTTTTTGAAGCATGCTTCATGGCTAAGCATAAAGTTAATGGTCAATTTTAGTAAAATACATGAGCAGTACAAAGAGATATGTATCATATAGTTGTTGGATATAGTTTATTAAATTTTTAATCATATTATTCAAATCCTCCATATCTTTACTAATGCTATCTATTTATTCTATCACTTACTGAAACAGTGATATTAAATTTTCCCACTGTGATTATGGATGTAAATACCTCTCCTTTTAGTTCTGTGAATTTTTGCCTCGGAATCTCTGAGGTTATACAATTTGTGTACAGATATTTAGAACTTGTATTTCTTTCTGGAGAGTTTATCCTTATCATAGATATTCTTCTTTATCTCTAGCAATGCTTTTTTACCTCAACTCTATTTTGATGAACATTGTAATACATACTTATACCAACTTTCTTTTGGTTAGAGTTTAGAAGGTATATCTTCTTCTGTACTTTATATTCAAACTTTACATTATCATTATGGTTAAGATGTATCACTTATAATCAGCATATAGTTATTTTTACTAGTTTAGTGATTTTTAAATCTTAATTACATAAGGTTTCCATAAAGTCTGGAAATGTATATGTATATACATAACGTCATCAATGACATCTTAAGTCAGTAAAAATAAAGTAAATGTTTCTAGGTGTTATGGTTAGCCTATAGTACCTAATCCATTTATATATGGTGAAATTAATATTACATATGGATTTAGATCTACCATCTTTCTATTATCTCACTTTTTCTTTGTTCACTTTTCTCTGTATTCTTGCCTTCTCTTGAATTAAGTATGTTTATTATTACTTTTTAAAATCTATTATTTTCAATCTGTTTTTAATCTGTTTGCTAATTATACATTCCTTTAATATGCTTTTCTTTTAGTACATTAAAAATTCCCTAAATAATTCAAAAGCCTTAGAACTATTTATTCTTTCTTGGTTTATGAGTTATTATCATTATGTATTTTAATTCATATACATTTTCCAATATTTTATTATAAAAATTTCCAAAATAAAGTTGAATGATTGCACTATGAACACCCATATACCCACCCTTTATGTTCTACAATTAACATTTTTTATAATAATTTGTACAGTTTATATATTTGCTTTATCATAAGTCTATTTCATCTATCATGAATCTAGCATATATTCATACCTCTTTCAATTCATCAATCTACCATCCTATGAAATGCATATTTTTATTTATTTCAAAGTAAAGACATCAGTATACCTTATCCATAAACACTTCAGCATGTATATCAATTACTACAGTTCAATTTTTGTTTATATTTTGTTTCTTTATATACACTAAAATGCACAAATCTTAGTGTATCATTCAATGGGTTTTGATAATTGCATTTATTCTGTAACCCAAACCTCTTTCAAAATATAAACCGTTACCGTCACCTCAGAAATTGTTCTCATGACTTCCCAACAATAAATCCTTACTTCCACTCCCTTCAGGCACATACTGTTTTGATTAACTTTATAAATGCAAAGAGTAATTTTTCTATAGCTCTTCATTTTTTTCTGCTTTCATTTGCAATACTTTTCTTTAAAACACTATTATTTAATTCAGTTTTAGTCTACAGGTGAGTTTTTCTTTCCTAGTTTTTCTCAGATGTTATCCCATTAAATACTGATTCTCTGTTTTCTCTCCCTCTCCTCCTTTTGGACCTCCAATTGGATCTATGTTACATCTTTTTATATATCCCACATGTCTCTTAAGCTCTTTTCTGTATTTTTCATCAGTTACTAATTCTCTCTTTGTCTCTGCCTATCTCTTATTAAACTCATCCACTGAGTGGTTAATTTTATTGACTTTTTGTTTTTAATTTTAGAATGTTCATTTATTTATTTTGTTTATAGAATCAATTCTTTCCCCCAATTCTTTATCTTATAATTAACTTCTTAAACATATTAATCACAAGACTTTTTGTTTGTTTCACGTTAGATTACTGCAGCTCCTGTGGGTTGCTCATATTATCTGTTTTGCACATCATATTTTTGTCAAGTTGAAACTGTGGTTTTTAACTGAATCCTAAGTATTTCAATCAAAGGTACAGAACTGAACACATATGAACATGTATTTGATAATATTTTACTTAAGATATGTCATTACTTTCAAATCCAGTTTTAGAGATCATGGACAGACAAAAATTTATATCATGCTCACTGTTAATAGAAGGAATTATGTAATTAAATATAATCTGCAAACTCATTAATATTAGGTCTCAATAATGTCACTTTAGGGTTTTCAAAGAACTTTTACATAGATATTGTATTTAATTTTCAAATAATTTTAGTAAAACACAAGAATTTACATTTCAAAGATGAGAAAACTGAGTCTCAGAGAAATTAAATAAATCTCTCAACATTATACACCTACCTAATCAAAAACACACCTAAATCAGTATTTCAATTAAGTTTTCTAATTCCAACTCCTGGAGCCTTTCCATTATACTACGTTTACCATTGCCTTTCTTATTTTAGAATATGATAGAATGAAGAAAGTCATTAAAGTCATTCTCTTTCCTTGGTTTTCTTCTCTTTGACATGCTTTTGGTATGAAATTCTCCTTTAGGATCAAAGCATGAAAATGTCATACTGTCCCAACTGAAGGAAGCAACAAATTCTTCCTCTCTCATATCCTTTTTTAGGATCATTACAGATTTTTGCAATTAAAACTAAATTTACCTGAATTTATCATCTTCACTGTAACAAAGTTGCAGACGGTTCATTATACATAAGGGACATTCTGACTGGAAGAGTCTAGAATCCATATGGCTTTAGAGAAAATCATGTTATGTACTTAACAGGATCCAAATCATCTCCTGGACATACTTCCTTAGTGTTTCTTTCCTGGGTTGCTTCTGTATGTATCCTTCCACCATTGTCTTTTAGCAAATCTCTTCATCTTAATATATTCTCCCTTCTCTAAAGACTACAAGAATGACAGCTTTGTATTTTTGTCCATCAATATCCATTCTGTCTTCTACCAGTCATTGCATCTGATTTTCCTTTGGGTTAACTATTCATTCTCACTCACAATGAAAATGGTTCTATCAGGGCCAATCCTTTCTCCTAGACCCAGGCATTGTCACAGGAAGCAGATGTGATCAATCAGAGCTTTTCAGGAGGACTAGGCATGTAACCCAATGAGGACAATAAACATAAACATGGAATTTTTTTCTGGAATTATAAGCCAGAAAATCCTCATCTCTGTTAGGCTTATTAAATAGGTAAGGTACACACCTAAATCTATCTCTTTATAAAGAAGAATCCTATCTGAGAAAGAAGCCAGTAGAGAGGAAGGAATAACCAAGAGATGTAAAGAGCTGCCGTATTTGGAAGACATCATTTAAGGGTTTTGGATTCAGCCTTGCCTGAATTTGCTAATCTATCTCTACAGTTTGTATGTGTCTTTTCCTTCCATTAATATTCAAGCCAATTTAATCAAGGTTTCTCAAATGCTATTCTATCTTGTATTCCCTCTTACATATTCCTCATGGAACACCATATTTAAGTGGTACTCTTTATCTCTTTTTCCAATAGATTATGCATTCTTATTAGGCAGAGTATTATAATATTTGTCTCTATCCCATCAATGCTTAATCAATTTTCTGTCTCATAAAATAAGCTCAATAAGTGTGGGCAAAAGAAAAGAAGGATAAGGGAAGGAGGTGAGAGAAAGGAGAATGGGATTGACATAAAGTCAAAATTTTAGAAAAGTCATTTATTCTTTTTTTTTTTAACATCTTTATTGGGGTATAATTGCTTTACAATGGTGTGTTAGTTTCTGCTTTATAACAAAGTGAATCAGTTATACATATACATATGTTCCCATATCTCTTCCCTCTTGCATCTCCCTCCCTCCCACCCTCCCTATCCCACCCCTCCAGGCTGTCACAAAGCACCGAGCCAATATCCCTGTGCCATGCGGCTGCTTCCCACTAGCTATCTACCTTACTACGTTTGTTAGTGTGTATATGTCCATGACTCTCTCTCGCCCTGTCACAGCTCACCTTTCCCCCTCCCCATAACCTCAAGTCCGTTCTCTAGTAGGTCTGCGTCTTTATTCCTGCCTTACCCCTAGGTTCTTCATGACATTTTTTTTCTTAAATTCCATATATATGTGTTAGCATACGGTATTTGTCTTTTTCTTTCTGACTTACTTCACTCTGTATGACAGACTCTAGGTCTATCCACCTCATTACAAATAGCTCAATTTCGTTTTTTTTATGACTGAGTAATATTCCATTGTATATATGTGCCGCATCTTCTTTATCCATTCATCCGATGATGGGCACTTAGGTTGTTTCCATCTCTGGGCTATTGTAAATAGAACTGCAATGAACATTTTGGTACATGAGTCTTTTTGAATTTTGGTTTTCTCAGGGTATATGCCCAGTAGTGGGATTGCTGGGTCATATGGTAGTTCTATTTGTAGTTTTTTAAGGAACCTCCATACTGTTCTCCATAGTGGCTGAACCAATTCACATTCCCACCAGCAGTGCAAGAGTGTTCCCTTTTCTCCACACCCTCTCCAGCATTTATTGTTTCTAGATTTTTTGATGATGGCCATTCTGATTGGTGTGAGATGATATCTCATTGTAGTTTTGATTTGCATTTCTCTAATGATTAATGATGTTGAGCATTCTTTCATGTGTTTGTTGGCAGTCTGTATATCTTCTTTGGAGAAATGTCTATTTAGGTCTTCTGCACATTTTTGGATTGGGTTGTTTGTTTTTTTGTTATTGAGCTGCATGAGCTGCTTGTAAATTTTGGAGATTAATCCTTTGTTGGTTGCTTTGTCGGTTTTTTATTCTCCTTTCTTATCATAGAAGGCAAACAAGGAAATCAAAACTTGCCCTTTGGATTTTCCAACTGCCCACACTGCCTTCACACAAAGGCTGATAATGCACCATAAATTTTATTGTCAGGGCTGATATTATGTATTCCATCTTACTGTCAGAACATGTGCTGGATGATGTATCCTCAATTTTTTTGATTCAGAAAATATGACCATTGTACTTACTAATAGACATGAGAACTATATTCACCAAGTAATAAATCTTGGCTGTCTGTAGAACCCACAGACCAACGCATTTCAGGATATGATGAAATCCCTCCTGTATTGACTCAAAGTGCAGGATTCTTGTGAGCAATGACAGAGGAGCTGAACTCATCACTTGAGCTTGTAGAAGTAGTCAGAAGGAATACTTAAATCATGTTACCGAAGCTGGAGTAAAGTGTGGCTAATGGAGAAAAAAATGCTTGCTTTCAAATACAGTTACTGAAAGAAACTAAATTAAAATGTCAGATGCAATAGCAGAGGTAACCTTCTCTTTGGTTAAAAAAAAATGCACAGCAACCATTCTAGTTATTGGCTAAGGCATTCTCTTTTATATTGATCTTTATATTGATCTGCTAGAGCCGACACTAAAGCCAGTCCAATCTTACTTTAAATGTATCTTCAGTTCTCAGCAAGACAGGAATTTCTAAAGGTAGGAATAGTTTTCTGATACAATAAACTTTATTATTGTGTTAGTGTTTTCATTTATAAACACTACCATAGTGGTTATAGTGAATAATAAAACTCAAATTGAAAAAAAAAGGATTATGCAGATTGGAGAAATTAAATTTGAGGAGTTCACTTATAGGTATTTCATACGCTTCCTAGTCAATCATTAATTAGAAGTATAGGAAATGGAAACCTGTATTATAGCTAGTGGGTAGATGATTGGACCTTGGAGCTAGACTGCTTATGTTTAAAACTCAGCTTGACTATTATAAGACATACCTGGACATGTCATGAAACTACTCTGAGCCTCGGTTTCCCTGGCTAAAATCTAAGGATGAAAATCATAGTACCTATTTAGTAGGGTTGTGGTGAAGGGTAAATAAGTTAATGCATGTAAAGGTCCCAGGATATTGTCTGGCACAGAACAAGTGCTAAACATATGTAAGTTGTTTTTTCTGTGTGTTCCTGTGTTCTCTGATATATCCATATTTATATGTTTGCATATATACATTAACATATGTATATAGTACACATATACATATGTAGATATATATATATATAAAACCTAGCTTATTTTGGAAAGGGTAAAAATCTTTTATAACTCTCCTCAGAGAAGCAGGACTAAGTGGCAGAATACAAACTTGCCCTAAGGGATAAGCAGGTCTAACTTGCTTCCTTATTATTAAAGCCTCCCTAAAGAAGCCTAAAACACGTGAATGCAGTGACCTTCCTGGGGTCTTATTAGACATAACTGACAGCCACAGGTTATTTTTGACAAGTGCAGTCTCTGGAACCAGTGTCAAGATCCCATCCTTGGCTCTACAACTAACTAAATGTACAACCTTGAATAAGTCATTTATCTGCCTATGCTTCAGTTGTCTCATCTATAAAATGGATATAGTTAAGAATTACTACTTTATAAGATTGTTGCAAAAATTTAATGAGTTAAGTAAAGAACGTAGATTACTTGATGAATGACAAGAACCGAGTAAGTCATTATTTTAAATAGATACTTGTTAATGTATCACAACATGCAGCTTTCCACTCATTGCTAATTTGAACATTAGATGACTGATACTACCACCTGTCAATAAATCTGCAATACTAATAAAATCTCATCATATATAGCCTCCCATAGCCCTAAAAATAGGGTGATATTTAAGCAATTTCCAATTTGTAGTGCATGATAAGAAAAAACCAGCCTAAGTGACCCTTAATTCCATTTTCATAGCAAATGGCTTTTAAACCAGCCACTAACTGCCATTTGCTGCTGTTGTCCTCCATCTGCAGTGATGCCTTACATCAGGGGTAAATTGAAATCCTCTTATCAAAATTGTACAGTTTACAGATAGCAGAGAGGTAAACAAGAACAGTTACCAGTGGGTAAAATAAAATCTGTAATAAGACTAATGGAGCCAAAAGTCAATTCTGTAGACTTCTTTTCTTGTGCCTCTCAGCCCCTTCCCCAATATCCCAATGGGAAGTTTATGCTAATATAAGAGCAGCACAAATGATTAACATTTTCTTACAGCTTCCAGTTGCCAAGGGTTTTTTCTTTCCTTGACAATACAATAAAGCATGGGAAATATATTGACTTGTCTTACAGAATAGAAAGGATTTTGCTGAAGCTGCAGCCAACTTTACTTTATGAGAAGAAAAAAAAACTTGAGTCAGCTTGATGATTTAGGTCAGTAAAATATAAACTATCAAGAATGCCATATGTGCTTTTGGTGTGTTCATTGCCTTGCATGTGGAGTTGAAGAGCCATGCATTAAAATCAAGTATTAACTTCCTAAATCAAGTATTAACTTCCTCTTTTATGGTTAGTTTATCTCTAAATAGATGTGGATGGTTGAAAATGATAATTAAGCCAAGTGGTTATTGTATTCATCATAAATTAGCAGGATAATAAGAGAACTTCTCAAGTATGCTTTTTTTATATATGTGGAACACTGACAGAATGTTTTATTGTTAGCTTGACAGAAAATCATGTTCATTCCAAAAAAACCCACCATTCCATGGTGTTCAAGCATTCATGTGTATTTAAAATGACTGATTTTGCTAAGTAATTTGAAGAAATCTGTGTTAAGTAGTAATCAATAGACAATTAAATATTTCCAACTAGCTTGTGATTATTTTGTGCATTCTGTTTTCATTATCTGACTTCCCATCTTTGTTGATACATTATGCTAAAACAGGTGAAAAAAGGAGGTGAGTCTAATGTAACTGAACATTTTAATCTTTAGAATTTTGTGAGAATATCCAGACTTTTGTTTCCCTGTGAGAAAATGCTACTAGAATAAGCTATATTCAAATGACCAGGAATACATCTAATTTTCTATACTAGTACTTTACTGGAGCAGTTTGTTAAAATTCAAAAATTATTTCAAGTGTGACAAATATTTTAACCGGAACAGAAATTTCTGGAGGCCAAATTGACTGTATCTTTTAGGGAAACCAGGCGAGCTAGGATTACTGGGGATAGTTTACTTCTCTGGCTCTCAGTTTCATTTGGTTGCAGCCTGGGAAAGAGCAGTTGCCTCTGACAGTACACGAGGGAGTGATAAACGTGCTCCCATTAAAAACTCTGATTGTGGAGAAGCAGTTATGGTAGAGAAGAAGTCTAATCAAGTCATAGCCATAATCAGAAATTCCCTTCTTCAGGGTCAAAAAATACCTAAGTACCACTGGCTTCTCCATAAGGTAAGATAAAGAACCATGGTACTATATCAAAATAATCATGCATAATACTTTCATTTCTGAAAATAGTTATCTACAATTCCTCTTCATTCTTAGCATACTGTGGTGGCAAGAAAAAAATGCTTTCATGGTCAAGAAGGTACTATGCTTTACTATTTTGCCCAAAAACATCTGTTTTCTTCTATGTGGGAAACATAAGAATGGGAAAGAAAGGTTGGTACTCTTCAAGTTCCCTCTCCACAGACACACCACTACTTGTTCCTGTAACTGATGTCTGTTGTTGCACATGGGATAAACCAAGATTTAGTAAATAAAAACAGGATGACTCAGGCTTGGCATCTTTCCTTGCATTCTGTGGTAACTCATTTCCACAATGACTCCTCTTCTTTAGAATTTCTATTCTTCTCTAGAGGAGATTCCTTCCTACAAGCTGCTGACAACTTACCCTCCATCAAACACTTAAAACTGTAAAAATATCTCTGATTGAATCCTGATACTTCCTCAATTTCTCTCATTCTTGTAATTTGCTTGTAGCTCTACTTTGCCATTATTTTATTGTTAAAAAGTGTTTGGTTTATTGCTCCAAAAAGTTGTACACTTGTGCCAAAGTTGCTCACTACGTAGACTGTACTTGCGGGATTCCGGCAGGGATGGCTACCAAATCCCATACACTAGGCTCATTCATGTATTCAAAATATATTTACTGAGTACCTACCTTGAGATTGGCATAGACCCTGCAGAGGGTAAGTTAGTTTTTTTCACAGTAGCAACTTCCGTTTCACTTGGAAACTTTGTTTTACCAAGTTTGAACTCACTGTGAAACTGATGCATCTGCCTTCATGGAATACCCTAGTGGCCCCAAGAATAAAAGCAGATTCCTTAAGATATGCAAATAATCTGCTTTTAATCTTAGTAACACTGGGATTACAACCTAATTACACTGAATATACATTTTTTTTTGCCTTTCATTTATCAAACAGAAGTTTTACATTCACCTTTAAACTCTCAGGTGCCATATGAATCAACCTCAGGAGAAGATTCAGATGGTTACAATATCTTACGACAGACACCTTGGTCTCCTGTGCCCTTGTGGCAATCTTAGGAAATTTGCTTTCAGAGAGAAACGTTGCATAATGTTTTGTTTTGTTTTGTTTTTTAATTGTTTTGGTCCTTGTTTTTTTGGACATTTATCTTGAAAAAGAAACTTATAAAACAGGGGAAAAATAAGATCTGCCAAAGAAACAGCCACATAACAGAATATAGGGAGTTCATACCTTGGGTGAAAAGATACATGCTGGAGCCATTCTTATATAAATAACTTTCTATGATCCTCATTCTTCTCAACCTCATTCTCCTAGGGAAATTTCTTTCTACTTATTCAATTTCAAACCGTCTTATTACTGAATATCCTGTTGTTTGCACACAGATCCAGCTGCTCCAGAATAAGCCTCAATGACCTATTGATTGTTTTGAATTAAAGTTACTTGAGAAACAGCCAGTTTGGGGTGGGGGGTGATATATTAAAAACAAACAACAACAACAAAATAAACATACTCTGACCTCCCTCTTTCATCTTGAAAGTGGGAAATAAATCTCCCATGTGAAGATATCCTCCCTATGCCAGGAGGATAGAAAGCATCCTTATTACCAGGGTTAGGGAATTCAAGGCTAAAGAAAGCGGTGTAAACAAATTTTGTTACTTATTTATTAGCCTGCTACTCCAAGCACAAGCCCCTTTGTTTTGTTAAACTTTCACAAATAATTGTATCTTTGTCTAAAAATTATACATAAACAACTTGCTTTGGTCACTTTGGGGGTTCCATTTCTATGAGACCTTTGTTCATATGCATTAAATTGTATTTTTTCCTCTTGTTAATATGTCTTGTGTCAACTTAATTTAATTTTAATTAGACCAGTTACTAGACCAGCAAAAAGAACTTAAGAGGGTTGGGGGAAATTTCCCCCTTCCTAACGCTGTTGATTTCAAATCCTAACATTAACCTCTGCATTTACTGCAGCCCTTTATGGTTCAAGAGTCATGGCAAGAATACAGTGACCTATCTAGATCATGGAATCTTAGAAGATTTATAATCTCGTTATACCCAACAGGATCTCTTGACAATGGACTATATATGTCTTTCCAAATCTGACTCAAAACACATATCTTCACAAAGATTTGTAGGCTCCATATTACAGTGTCTTCTCTGATCTTTCTGCTTTGCTATCCTTCAATCACCAAAACAGAAAAACAAAACAAAACAAACAAAACAAAACAAAAGCCCCATATCCATATACGAAACAGGAAAGAAAGTTTTTGGTCTTTGCTTTTCATATTTATCAGTTGCCTCTGACATCCAAAGCCTACCTCACATAAAATCAAGTCATGGTCTCCAACCATGCCAGAATTTCTAGTGTCTCCAATAGTATGTTCTGGAGATTTCAAGAAACTTGATAACATTAGGTTAAAATTTTTGAATAGTGTTTCTCTCTTCCTTCTCTGTCTTTATGTCAAAGTTAACAAAAATATAATTCTTAAACCTTCAAAATACCTTACACTCTACATTTCCTCTCAGTTCCAAACTGGGCAAACCTCAACACCCCAAGTCTGTGTTACCAGCAATCCCACTTGATCTTCTTTCATCAAGATTTTCCTGCATCCATTTCACCTGTTTATGAACTGCTACTAAATGAAACCTTCTACACTATCACATTCAATCTTTCACTTTTCTATTAAAACACAAAAATGATTTTCTTCTCTATCAATTTCAAATTCCTTTGCATAGTTTGGAAGCCCACCATAATCTGTCCCTACTTTGTTACAACACACATACACACACACACACATACACACACACACACACACACATACACACCATACACAAACATACACCCCTTCTTTACCAGTATTCCTCTATACTATGTTATTTTTCATCTTAGATCTCTTCTTTACTTCAATGCACAATATTTATTTGTATATTCATATCTCCATATATTTTTTCACTTTGTTTCCTCTATCTTCTCCTCTAAGCTTTCTGCTTAATCATTATTCTCATTCTTCTATTTCTTTAATACCAAATTCCCTTATGAAGTCTTTCTCTAATTTCAGCCCACACAATTGTCTCTCTTCTGCAGCAAGTGTTAGTAACATATAGACTAGTATTTAATTGTTCTCTAACTGTTTCCTGTGGAATAAATGTGTTTTCCTTAGTTTGACTGAGAGATCCTAGATTTATTCATTCAACACTTGATGCCAAACACTTTTCAGGCATTGTGCAAGACATGAAGTTAACAATTCGTGAAAGAACAATGGCCGAGATGACACGTACAGAGCAGGCTACCTTACACGGCTGCATGTGTAGGAGGCATAGCTAATTGATCTCAGCACCCTTTCTTGATGACCTTGAAGGTGGCTTCAGAAGGGAAAACCAGTAATTATCAATCAGTTGGATTAAGGAGCAAGTTGAAACCTATTTGATATGCCTGACCTATAATCTAAATGAAAATGTGTGTGTGTGTGTATACGTGTGGGTAAAAATCAATCTCAATTCAGTTTTCTAAAGAGTGGGAACAGATTCTTATTTCTGAGTTGTATATCCAATATAATACCAGAAGAATCTCAATAGAGATGTGGGAATAGTTTATTAAAATGGAAAACAAATTTTATATTAATATTCAGGCCTCACAAACATTGTCTACAGCAAACTATGATTTACTCACATAAAGAATATAATAAAGTCCAATAGTCCCACATTGATTTATTTCTTGAACCACACTCAGAGATACAGAGCAACATAATTAGCATCAGCACCTTCAGACACAAAGAAAATCAATTCTTATGCATGCATCCATGTTAACTAGGAATCTTTTAGAATCTTCCACAGTGCCTGATTCAATAGATGGCATATACAATAGAGAAACCTAAGTGCATCTTTTTATAATACATCTTGACAAATGTTGCAAATGCTATAGACCCAGAAAGAGAACCATGACAAACAGAAAATTCTATTACAGTATGATTAATTAGTAGAAGAAATTGCTAGTTCAATTACTAAACAGCAACCTTATGAAAGTGGTTAGTATGGATATATGAGTTTGTATTATGGATGAAATTAAGAGAAAGCATGAAGGAGAAACAAAGGGAGATGGGAGAACAGTGGCACTGGCTGTGTATTAGGAGAAAAGAATTAATTGGTGACAATATTTTGGAGACATTATGGTACAAAAATTCAAGAACGTTATATTTTAGCATGACTATAACAATTAGTAGGCGGTTGTGAGGGAAATATAAATTGAGATATGCCTTCCTCCATAAATATCTTGAATGATTTAATGAGAGAAATTTCTTCTATAAAATGGTTAATAAAGACAAAGCATATGCTTAGCTAGATTTAGGTCTACAAACTGTTCTTCAGCTTTAAAGAAAATATAATTTCCCTTACAAACCTTCTGGTTATCTCAACCTTCTCATCAGCTTGGACAGACTGATTCCCCTACTCTTAGCTGACGGGTCATCAGCCATCAGAGTGGATAACATAGTGCCAAAGTGAAATAGTCAGACTTTTATTTAAATTTGATGAGACTATCTTGTCTTCCAGATTTTTTGTACAATTCCCAATTTTTATGACTTGCAAAGACCTAGACGCAGTCCCTCTCAGAATAAAAAACTCTGCTGTTTTTATCTAGATATATGATTAACTCTGATGGACCCAGGGCTTTATCATAACTTTTGATTGACACATGTATATCCGCATAGACTCAGGAAAGGGCTTTGCACCCAGATGGAACTTAACATAAATTCATGGAAGGTGAAGATACTCACTTGTTTTTTAATGCTTTGCTTTAAAATTAAGACATAAAAATATAGCATTAAGCTTTATTGTTAAAATAATGTTAGATATCCATAATAGCCCAGCCTCCTTCTATAACTATACAGACAGCAAATTAGCTATGCCCTGTAGTGCTTACAAGGACTATTAATTCCTCACAATTATATAGATAAGTAGATTAAAAATTTTAATTGAATTAATTTTTTCTCCATCCAGGTATTTTTGTGCTGTAAAAAAGATTGGATAGAAATGAAGAAGAGCCTTAAAAGTTACAATCAGAAGCAATTTTAGTATCTTAATTTTTTTTACCCATGGTGTAGTACAAACTGACCTACTTTGAAGCCTTTGGAACATCAAAATGCGATTGCAATGTTCTAACCAAGAGACTGTATGAAACTAAGTGATTGAAGCACTTCATAATTGATGTACTTCATATGGATCCAGCACTGCCCCAGTTTCAGCTTTTAGCCTCTCTGTCATTTTTTTTTTTATTGAGAACCTTCTAGGATAAAGTGAAGAAAACTCTATGAGCAAAGGGAGGGAGGGGATTACAAACTAATGGAAAAATGAAGCAAATTAATAACATTGATTTTGAATCTTCTTGATATTTAATATGTGGAAACAAAATAAGTTAGCTGAAATTTTTACTTCAATGAGAAAATGCTTAGCAATTTAGATTAAAACAGTAAAACCAGTGGAACTTGCCTGGGCCCACCCATCACATCCCAGGTATCAAACCTTAGGAGAAAAGATGATGTAACTCTGAATTCTGTACATCTGAAATGAATTTGATTCAACAAAAGAATGTTCATTTTTTAAAGAACGTTTACCAAATAAAAAGTACAAATATCATATCAGGGAAAAATACTTTTGTAAGACGTACTTCCAATATCAGTTATTGCTATAAAAAGGTATAAAACTTAAAGTCTCTGGATTGCTACCAGGTACTGTCCTTTACTAACTGTACACCTTTAGGCAAACCACTCCACTCTGAGGCTGTTTTCCTACCCTTAAGTAGTAATAACCATACCTTTGTGGGGGAACAAAATTTGCCATCTCAAAATGTTTCTTTGGCATGAAGATTATTTAAAACTGAAAACAATCAAGGCCCAAAGGTCAGGAAGGAACTTTTACCTTTCCCCTAACCACCTAAAAGAATGTATATAGAGGACCTGTTCCAGGAAGGGAGCTATCCATAGATCACTGTAGTATGAACTAGATGCATAGACAAGGAGGAACCTAGCAAGTCTGTTAAAATTCTTCTCTGGTCTTATGGTCTCTGATGGCCCAGCAAACATTTGTTTAACAAATATTTGTTTTTCCACCTCCATGTAAATTGCCTTCCTCCCTTTTGAAGCCCCAAACTACTACCTCCCAACATCCTCTTTTGTCTTGAGGATAGTATTTAAGGCGAGCATTTTGGCCATTTTGACAAGTTATTCAGTTTTCCTGGGTCTCTCTCATCTAAATGTGTTATCAAACTTTTGTTTGATGTTCTCCTGTTAATCTGTCTCATGTCAATTTAATTCTTATATGAGCCAGAAAAATCTGGAAGGATAGAGGAAAATTTCTTCCTCCCCAACACCTTCCAAATTGATTTCATAGGGCAGAGTAAAGATAGAATGAGAAAATGTGTTTGAAAACATACAAAACCATATATAAGGTTTGACTGGTATAAGGTATAAGGCTTGATTGACATTATATTGGTCATTACAAGCTTACCCAAATGGCAAACATCCAACTGCGACTTTAACTACAGTCTCATAATCTGTCATTTTATAGATGATCTTAAGGATGGGAACATGAAAGAAAAAGAAAGCATGGCTACCAATCTGCAACAGTATTCAATCAGTAATATTTTGAGGTCAGCCTTTTGACATTTTCAAGAAACCAATACTGATCTCACAGTAATCCAAAGAAGGTTAATAATTTATATTTACAAACAGTGCCTAAGAATATCATGACTGAGATTCTCTTCTGTTTGAAAAAGTAGCTCAACATGGTATATGTCAAAAGAGCTTTTATTTGCAAACATTACATTCTTGTGCAAATCATTTCTTCTCACATACACCCCACTGGTTTGACCTTATATACATTTCCAAACAGGCATGGATCTGGCTAAGTCAAAAAAGTCAACCGTGTGTGGATAAAAAATAACAAAGAGTGTCAAGAGTGTTCCTCATTATCCAGTTATACAAGGGTTAAATCACAACCCACTACAGCCACCCATTGACAGTATACTCTGAGGGGAATTCAGGATGAAAAACACAGGATGAAGCATTCTGTGCCTTGAATAAATGGCCCCTAGAAACTTAAGATGCATACCTCAGGAAGAGTTTCAGTGACCCCATATTCTTATATCTTCCAATCCATAGAACAGCACAAAAATGATTAACTTGAGATATCTGTTCCTTGTGATTAGCAGTAATCTTTAACCAAGATGTATGCTTGACTACATGTATTTCCCAGCAACCCCACCACCCCAAATCATATGTATACTGGCTTCTCCCCTACCTCCTAGGAGTTAGTTAACTCAGAGCTACTGAGTGGCTGTCTCCCAGGCTATAGCGTTCAGCAAGACCTTGAATAATACTTAAACTCACAACTCTCATGTTGCTTTTTCTTTGACGCATGAGATGAATAACATCTGTATCAAGTACTATGTGTAACATCTGTATCAGTACATAGCCTCTCTGAGCAGAGGGACAGGAAGAGAGATGGAGACAATGTTTAGTGAGCAGAGAGGGGAGAGGAAGAAACTTTCATTTATCCCAAAGAATGTTTCCTCAAACTGGGCTAACATTTTTCTGGTTGGTTGTACCAGTGGGAAGCTTTTAAAAGATTGTAGAGCTCTGCCATTGTTCTCAGTTTTATTGTAACTTTGGGTTTGCTAAAGTTACTGAAAACCTTGCTAAACTGGAGCTATAGATGCAAGCCTAGACTCAGATAAAATCATCAGCCCTTTGTGTAATAGCCTTTTGCACCTTTGTGTATCCTATTTCTCTTCTGTTCCCAGAAAGCCCACTATCTTCATGGCACAGCAGATTCTTTCTAAAATCTAAAGTTTCCTGTTAATATGGTAATGGCTTATGTTACCTTTTAAAGGTTAATTTCTATTTTTAAAATATAGCTTTAAAAGGACAGTGAATAAATCCTTAAAAGTGAATCTTCAGATCATACAACCCCCAGATGAAGGTATATATATATATATATATGTGTAGGAATCTTATTTTTCCAAACTATACAACAAATCAAATACAGATAAAAGTAATGTCCATTCATGTAGATAATTTAGTTGCAACAATATGGTAAAATTAGGATTCAATATTGGTGACCAGAGTGTTAATACTGTTGAAGTATTTCTTGATGCCAAGTATCTAGATGACTATGACGAATATTCAAATATAAAATATGCAGAGCTGAACAAAAATGATGACATGCAATGACAATAAATTTGTAGCTCCAACTCAAGTATGCATGCAAAGTCACATTTTTTCATTTTTAATAAATAAAATTAAATCTGCCTTTAAATCAGAAAAGTTAATATTGTAACAGGGAAGGACAAACCTGACTCCATGTGGTGCTTGGTTGCCTATGCTTAGTCATGTTGACTCTGCACTTTTGTCTTCTCAGTAAGTAAAAGAATGATCCTAAAGCCTGAAATATACATAATAGCCCTTTCTCAAGGCTCTGCCTCCCAGGCTTGACCTTTAAGGCTGTAACACTTTTCATTCATATAGAGATTAAAAGTTGCAGAACAGAAAATAACATTTTTCTTGTTGAAGATTTATAGGAACATCATGACCATACCTACGTGGACAGCTTGGTCATGCTTGGTCATGACGATAAAGGAAAAATAAGAACGTATCACTACGAATTAAAACCTCAATACATTAACCTTTATCAACATATTAAGTGTTCTTTTTTCCCCACCTACAAAGTGGAAGTTTTATCAACTTTGGATAATTTATTTTCTCTTTTTATGCCTGCACCTCTAGCCTAGCCCTTTTGTTAGTGATTTGAAACAGGTGTAATCTTCTTAAATGATACTAGGACTCTTAGATCCACAAAAAGGCCCCTACCCAGGACCCCATGCTTTAGAGGATATTTATTGCAAAGAATCAAATTAAATTATTACAAAGTATATAAGTATATAGTCATGTCATTAGGATCTGGTGCTCAAAGCTGACATAGTGCAACCCTGACACCTAAAATCACTGCCTTGACTCACCAGCCAGGCCCAGAAAAGTATTGGTTCATCTCTTGCCCTATGTTCCTGAACAAAATGCAGAGAGGATTTGAATATTAGAAAGTCTTAGATAAGAGGGGAAACCTTGACAAATTCTTCCTCTTACAGGGCATGAATCTCAGTATGCAGAGCATTCATTTTCTTCCTTTCATTTGTATTCCAATTCATGATTCCAAAGATATCTGGGAATTAGCAAAGTCTTTGCAACAGTTGTACAAGATGGCCTAGAAATGAAACCAAGCAGAACCCAACTGGGCACTCCCAGGTACAAAAGCCATTCTGTATCTCCTTTTTCTTGTTTATAGGAAAAAGGCTTCAGCCTCCTAGACCTTCTCTGAGTTCCAAAGGGCAGATTCAAACAGTTACTAATGAGGGAAGTGAGGGAATGCAGAAAGAAGGAAAAGAGGTTAAGAAATAATAGCTCAAGATCCTGGTTACTCCCCAGGGGATGTGCATAGTAATCTGATACGTATCTCCAATTTTTTTCTGCAGTACCTGGGGCCCTACTCAGGTGTAGAATGGTAACTTCAGGCTGAGCATAGCACATGGACTCCAGATGGTGGAACCAGAAGGCTGATAACTGAGATTCCTGGAACACCATCTTGTTACCTCACCACCAACCAATCAGAAGAAAGTCCCACACCCTGCAGTCCCCACTACCACCACCACCAAATTTGCCTTTGAAAACTCTTCCCTCAAACCCATCAGGGAGTTCAGGGTTTTTTTAGCATGAGCTGCCCATTCTCCTTTCTTGGACCTTGCAATAAACCTTTCCCTGCTCCAAATTCCAACGTTTCAGTTTGTTTGGCCTCACTGTGTGCATTGGGCAAACAAACTTAGGTTTGACAACAGAAACATTGGCAATATCAATGTATATTTCTCTCAAATTTATATATGTAGTCAGCATCCACACGGGTTGGTTCCAGGACCCCCATGGATACCAAAATCCATAGATGCTCAAGTCCTTTATATAAAATGGTGTGGTACTTGCATATGACCTATGCACATCCTCGTGTATACTTTAAATCATCTCTAGATTACTTATAATACCTAAAACAATGTAAATGCTATGTAAAGAGTTGCCAATGTGCAGCAAATTCAAGTTTTGCTTTGTAAAACTTTCTGAAATTTTTTTAAAAAGTATTTTGATCTGAGTTTGGTTGGTATCCAACCATGGATGTAAAACTTGCAGATTGGAGGGCTGGTTGTATGTATATTTATGACATTTATATATATCACATAACATAAAGAAAGCCTGACATTGATTCTTTACATTGGCAATGATATTGGATATTGGAAACTAGAATTGTGAGCACTATTTTGGTAAAAGTATTTGATAAGAATTAATAAAATTTTCCAAAAAACTCTTAATTTATATTTATATAAATGAATTTTAAAATTTATACTTGTTAATTATAAATTGTATTTACTTCTACATTCAATAGAAAAGTTTGGATATTTGAGAAGAAATGAACTTAAAAATACAAGAATAGCATTGTATTCTTTACATTCACTTCAATTTATAATTTTATGTATTATTTTCAAAGTTTACATACTCTGAACAAAGTTAAATTCTTTTATATCATCACTGTCAAAAGAATATAAGTTTCTAAAAGTATCTATTATGAAACCATGATCAGACAAGAAAAAGCAAAATAAATACAAAGTAATTTATAAGTCATGGGTGCCATTGTTTATTACTCATTTAAACATTGTAGTTCCATTAACAGAATACTTAGATTGGCACAATAAAAATTAAATTCAATTAAAATTTATATCTTGCCTACTTTTAATCTTATAAAACCATAGCTTTACATATTTTTTTCATGTTTTACCATGAAAGTATACTGTTCAATGGGCAGATAGAATGTATTTTATTTAGCACTTTGGTGGTTTGGATATACAGCTTTCAAACATTTAAACATCTTACATGTAGGTCTCTCTTTGTTTTCAGGCCCTGGGCCTTTCAAATATTAGAAGCAGGCCAAAGGACTGGAAGTGTAAAAGAATGTGAATAGATCCATTTTCCCTGATGCTGACTTTTAAAATTAGCCAGCAGACCTAAACATGCTTGATTTCCAGGCCTCAAAATGTACCTGTTCGTATAACAGGTAAATTTCCAGGATTTCTCTTGTTCTGTTTCTCAGTTGTTTCGTTAAAATTCCACCTCTATTCTGTTGTTAACTCTTGGTTCTCTATACCCCATCCTAATTCCCCACCTCTGGCTTGTAAATGAACTTTGAGCACTCTCCACTGTTTGGTCTTCAGCTTTTTATATGTAGACATGAATGTTGTTGTTTTTTTCTTTTTTGTAATGCAAGTACCTAACTTGACCTTTGATTACTGAGGCCTCTACTCCCAAGAGGCATCCACTTCACTTCAAGTTGGTTGTCTTGAATAAGCACAGTGCCAGTCACAGGGCTAGACAAGGAGCAAGGCCATGCCCCTCTTCTCTATCAGCTTCCTTTGTTTTATTGTTTGATTTCAATAACTGACCATTGGGTGGCTTGTTTTTTCTTTTCCCATGTTTAAATTCTCCCTCTTGGGCTTCCCTGGTGGCGCAGTGGTTGAGAGTCCGCCTGCTGATGCAGGGGACACAGGTTTGTGCCCCGGTTCGGGAAGATCCCACATGCCGCGGATCGGCTGGGCCCGTGAGCCATGGCCGCTGAGCCTGCGCGTCCGGAGCCTGTGCTCCGCAACGGGAGAGGCCACAACAGTGAGAGGCCCACGTACCGCAAAAAAAAAAAAAAAAAAAAAAAAAATTCTCCCTCTTATGTTTTAAATCCATCCATAATACAGTGAACCCACAAAACCCTAGGCCTGCATCTTCAACCTCAATAAAAGTAGAACACCAGGCCTGCGTTTTCTCTCTTTCTACCTGTAACCTTACTGTGTGCCCTCAGGTGTGTCATGTAATTTCCAGGACTTGAAAGCAATAATTTTTTTTTCTTTTCTTTTTTGTGGTACACGGGCTTCTCACTGTTGTGGCCTCTCCCGTTGTGGAGCACAGGCTCCGGACGTGCAGGCTCAGTGGCCATGGCTCACGGGCCCAGCCGCTCCGCGGCATGTGGGATCTTCCCGGACCAGGGCACGAACCCGTGTCCCCTGCATTGACAGGCGGACTCTCAACCACTGCGTCACCAGGGAAGCCCTTATTTTATTTTATTTTTTTTCTTAATAAATTTTTTTTCTTCAAACTTTCCTGATGGTTATTACTGAGGGCATCTTGCAATCCTAATAAAAATCACACAGGCCAGGTCAGCCACAACATTGGTTATTGATAGGCTGAGACCAGCACAAAACATTTTGATCTCAGATTGCTTGATTCATCTCTATTGTTGATAACGTCCCTGATGGCTTAGGTAGTGAGGGTCAGTTCTGGCCACTTGGGAGCCTGTTCTTAACCTTGGAGACTAAACTGGAATGTGGCAAAATAGCTCAGATTTCAACTATAGCTGGAGGGTCAGACAAGTTAAAACCAATCCATCATCACCATGGAAACAAGAGAAAGGAAATAACTTTATCATAGAAAGGAAGAAATTTTTTTCTTTCTATATAAAAATTCCACATAAGAATCTACACTTACAAATGTGTAGGCCTCGCTGTGAAATCTCATTTCTTTACTCAAATTAAAGGATGTCCCTATCTCTGAAATAAACATGCTAAATATTAACTGTCACATATATTTCTGTACCTTGTCATTAAATTTTAATGTTTGATTGCTCAGTGAAATAACATTGAATAAATCAGCACAAATAAATATCATCATCTAAAATTCCATGACTTGCATATATTATCTGTCACCTCAGCCTTACTTTTCTGTGCTTTAGAGAAATAACAGATAAATTACCAAAATATGCATGAGAAAAACAAGACAGCAACAAAATACCACACTTTTTTGTGAACACTTGTCCTTTTGGCTGTGCAGAATGCAATCCCTCCATTATTGACACCCAAATTCCTTTTGTATGCTGTCTAAATTTTGGTCAAGTTAGTGTCATTCTGGTGCTACAGAAGCTCCTGGCTACACACTCTCTGAACCTCTTACCATCATGCAACCAAGAGTGGCCCAAGTTCACCTACAGAAATGGTAGTAGATGGAGTTTTGATTTTGAGTTAGAGATGCCAGACATGAGGAATAATTTGAGGCAAGACCTGATTTACAGCAGATGTGCACCAGTATGGTCCTACTGGGTTTTTTAGCTAAACACCAACTTGATGGATTGGTACCCTTGCTGTACAAAGAGATGTGTATTTTGAAATCCACCCACCCCTAGTTAAAGAGAATCCTTTACAGAAATAGTGATGCCTGCTGTCAGACTACTCCAGATGTGTACTGTGTTTTTCCTGTCTATTTGTCTCTAGAGGTCCCCTGGATCTACTTCCTAATTCTTGTCATATATATCTTATCATGTAGATTTCTACTTGTCCCGTGGGCATTCAATTCCATTCTGCCTGAGGCAGGATTTGTTTTCTTTGCTTGCAGCAAGTATCTTTGACCTATACTACAATATGCTGTCTCTTGAGAAATAATATTTTTAGAAAATTTTATAATCAGCAAGTTAAGTTGATTCACATTCAAGAGTAACCTAAAACAACCACAAAACTTATATAAAAATGATCCCAAGAAATAATTCTAATAAATAACAATGGAATGCACATGTTTAGAGCATTTCAGAGTGCTGTTTTTATCTCTTGCTTTCTTTGATAATGATAATAAGCAAGTGAGACTAGAAGGTCAGAAAATGTTATCCCAATTTTATACACAGACACAATGAGATTGAGATCCAGAGAGTCTAAAAGGCTTGTTTTGCTGCAGAGATAGTTAGACATAGGCCTGGGGCTGGAAAGCAGCCTCTGGCCTGTTAACTGAGAACTTTTGAAAAGGAAATTTATAGGTTCAATTTTCTACATGCAGTTTATAAAGGCACAAGCAACATTATCACCTACTATCTTTACTAGATATGGAAGTAAGGTAAGCAGGCTTCCTATATACTGGAATCATGTTATAGTTGCTTAGGGCTTATAGTGCCCTGGACTAACAAGCAGTCACCCTGCAGTAATGTTCCTGTTACCCAGTTAGAGTCACTGGATCATTTGTTAGAGAATTTCAAACATCAAGAATTATGTTTATTTATCTCTATAACAAGAAACTTGTGTTCAGATGAAACTTTAGGCACAAACTCAATATGTAAACGGAGAAACCCTGATGCTCTTGTTGAAGTAAAGCTTGTCGACTAGAGCCCTCTGATCCCCACACTTAAGGCCCCTCTGTTACCCAGGTCTCTCAGAAAAGAGGGTAAATACTGTTAACCTAGCCCTGTCCCCTGTTTTAGAAGTGAAAATATTCAAGCACAGATAAATTAGGTGATTTTTTTCAAGCCCAGCCCCATATAAGAATTTTATGGACGACATGGAGCCCTGACTCCAAACAAGTGTTTTTTCTTGTTTGTTTTTTTCAAATTCAGGGGAACACCTGTATTTCCACCCTATTCTCCAAAACACTACCTCAGAGGTAGATCCTGCTCAGTGTCTGTGAAGATGAGCCTGAAAAGCCACTGTAGTTATACAAGTTGTATTATCTTCAACTGACTTGTTTGCTTCTTGAGGGTGGAGCCTCTGCTTTCAAACACGTTTCTATTCCCCATGGCTAGACAGGCCACATAACTTAGCTTCCAAACAAGAATACTTTTGTGAGTGAAAGGAAAGCCATTTATAATTATAACTGGAGAGAAGGCCAGGCAAATTAAGACAGATGATCACCCTGTCCATGGTACCCATTATGTTCTACATAAAAGTAATTACTCTATGAAAAAGACATTTTGGCATTCAAGAGGCTCCATCTTGCCCTTAATTATTCAGAATGTCAAAATAAATTCTACACCACTCAGAGGTATAAATAGTCCCTGCCTCATGAGAAGAAACTCAGTCACTTGGACACATAAGTAGTTCCTGCCTGGTCTGCTCGGCAGACTCACATCTGAACACACATGAGGAGAGACTAAAAAGTGAGGGGATTTCATTGTAAAATAAAAATAGTAAATAATCTGAAGTAAAAGTAGTGAATAAAAAAAGAAAATTAATATCTGTTGAGTTTAGTTTTCTTAGAGAAGTTTCAGCGTTGAAGTCCTTGTTACTCCCTCCCATAAACACAATTTCCACTCTGGCCTCACTTATATGCAGTACATTCTGGAGGTGGCCAAAAGCCAATACTGGGCTCTTTCTCAGCCCTTACAGGTACAATTTCATGTGAAACATTTATGGGATGTTCTTGCCCTTTCAGTCACCTGTCTGTTCTCCTTAGTTACAGAACAAATGACTTTCTGACCTGCTGACTCTGGGCCTTAGATTGAAATAATCACCTTCTACTACCACCTAAATGACTTGGGTGCCCACGTTTGCATGTGACACTGATCACTCCAGCTCTGCTCAACACCACAGTCAATTTCCAATTCAGGAGAAAAGAGTGATTGTTCAGCTGGTCAGTGTATGTTTCCTTGATTCCTATATGCTTTTTGTTGCAAATTTGTTAATGGTATTGCAGAGATGAGAAAGAACCTTATAAATTAATTTTCATTTCCATCACTATTCTTGGCAACAGGTAAAACTTATGATCAGAAAATGACCATTAGACTATCATAAGAATATTTTATAAATCAATGTTTAACATTTACAAATGAATCTATGGAGAAAAGAACAAAAGCTAAAAAGCAAAAAATGATGATTAAATTTTTATGAACCAGAAGAAGGCTAAAAGCTAATCTAGAAAGTACGATAACATATGTTTTGTACACTTTTGGGTTTTTTTTTAATTCTATTTCACAATGAAGGAAGAGAAAATTAAAAGCTAAAGTATGATGGAATTAATTTTCTATTAGAGAACACTTCCATTTCTTTAAAACTTTTAATTTTCACTTTTTACACTTGAAAGATTTTTAACTGGTATCCAAAGTATTACAACGTCCCCAGTCAAAGAGCCATTTTGGCCATGTAGCCTATCCTACTGGCTTGCTCAGGCAGGGAAGCAAATCAGCTCTGACCAACTGCTAAGTCCCACCCAACTAGGAAGCCTGGTCAGGGAACCTGACAGCAATGAAGTTCATCGTACAGCCCTGTTCAGGGAGCCAAGCCAGCAGCCTTGCCCAACTCTTGAGCATAGGTTCTGGACCCACATAACTAGGGAGACTTAATATTGACCCTGGGCAGCCTCATGGCCCAACCTACTGGACCACAAAGTTGCAGAGCTCAGACTTGAACCCTGCCCAGAAGATGAATCCAGCCTACCACCCTGCCCAACACAGCCTGTGGCTTCCCCCAAGCAGGGAGCCTGGTCAGTGACCCCGGCCAATTACAGAGCATAGTCTCCAGCCTCACTCAACTACTGGATACAGCTGGAGGACAATGGCACTTTTTACAGAAATAGAAAAAGCAATCCTAAAATTCTTATAGAACAACAAAAGGTCCTGAATATCCAAAGCAATCCTCAGAAAGAAGAACAAAGTGGAAGCATCACACTCTTTGATTTCAAGCTATATTACAAAGTTATAGTAATCAAAATTATATGGTATTGGCATAAAAAGAGATACATAAACCAATAGAACAGAATTGAAAGCCTAGAAGTAAACCCATGTGTATATGTACAATTAATATTTTATAATGGAGCCAAGAATACTGAGTAGGAAGACGACAGTTTCTTCAATACATGGTGATAGGAAAAATGGATATTCAAATGTAAAAGAATAAAATTGGCCCCTATATTACACTACTCACAAAAATTAACTCAAAATAAAGACTTAAATCTAAAACTTGAAACCATAAAATCCTGGAAGAAAACATAGAGAAAAAGCTCCTTGACACTGGCCTTGGCAGTGATTTTTTTTTTTTTTTTTTTTTTTTTTTTTGGGTATGACACCAAAAGTTCAGGAAACAAAAGCAAAAATAAACAAGTTGGACTACATCAAACTAAAAAGCTTCTGCACAGCAAAGGAAACCATCAAAAAAAAAAAAGAAAAAAAAAGGAAAAGCAACCCATGGTAAAAGATAAATTATTTGCAAACTACATATCTAATAAGGAGTTAATATTCAAAATATATAAGAAACTCATACAACTTCAATAGCAGAAAACCCCAAATAACCTAATTTAAAAATAGGCAAAGAACCTGAATAGACCTTTTTCCCAAAGAAGATATTCAACTGGTTAACAGGTACATGAAAATGTGCTCAACATCACTAATCATCAGGGAAATGCAAATCAAAACCACAATGAGATATCACTTCACACCTATTAGAATGGCTATAGTCAAAAAGACAAGAGATAACAAGTGACAGTGATGAAAATTGGTGCAACCACTATGTAAAACATTATGGATGGTCCTCAAAAAATTTAAAATAGAACTACCATACAATCCAGTAATTCCATTTCTGGATATACAACCAAAGGAAATGAAATATCTATCTCAAAAAGATGTCTACACTCCCATGTTCACTGCAGCATTATTTACAATAGCCAAGACATGGAAACAACATATGTGTCCATCAATAGATGAATGAATTAAGAAAATGCTCAATGGAATATTCAATGTTCAAATATTCAATGGATTATGCAACTATAAAAAAGAAGAAAATCCCACCATTTACAAGAACATGGATGGACCTTGAGGGAATTATGCTAAGTGAAATAAGTCAGACAGAGAAAGAAAAATGCTGTATGATTTCAATTACATGTAGAATCTATAAAAAAAAAAAAAACAAAATAACTCCCAAAAACAGAGAGTAGATTCATGGTTGCCAGGGACAGGAGGAAGGGGTGGGGTGGGAAAACTGAAAGAAGGTAGTCAAAGGTACAAACTTCCAGTTACAAGATTAATAAGTTCTGGGGCTATACTGTAATGCATGGGTACTATAGTGAATAATACTCTATTGTATATTTGAAAGTTGCCAGAAGAGTAGATCTTAAAAGTTTCACCACCCCCAAAAAGAAATTTTAACTATGTGAGATGATAGATGTGTTAACTAACATTATCGTGGTAATCATTTCCCAATGCATATGTATATCAAATCATCACAATATACACCTGAAATGGACACAAAGTTATATATCAATTATATCTCACTAAAGCTGGGGAAATAATAAGATAAAGTGAGGGGAGAGATATAAGTTAGTGATTCTATATAAAAAAGAAGCCCCCAGGTTTGGCAGATTAGAAGTTATCACCTAAAAGGACTCTCAATTTTCAAACCTCGATGGCTCAGAGAATAATGCTGTCATTAACAGAAAGAAAAACTCACGAGATGGGTTTGGGGGTGATGCAAGATTATAGGCTCAGTCTTACCCATGTTGACATTGAGTTCCAGGGAGACATCCAACTGGCAAAATCCAAAAGGAAAGAATGTAGGACTAAAGCTAAATATAAAAAGAGACATAAAGATTGGGGGAAGGAGGGAGTGTCGTCTACAGAGAAGTTTTAGCTGAATCTATGAAGATGGTGGAGGCTGCTGGAACTTGAAGCTAAGGTCACAGGCTCAAAGGAAACTTCATGTAGCCAAGTATACAGGTGTACTGTTAACTTCATGAAAGAGTGAGAATATATTTTTTCTTCAAAATATGCAAAGCAGAGAAAGAAAGTACAGGCATGCTTCATTTTATTGCACTTCATTGTGTTGTGTTTTGCAGACACTGTTTTTTTTTTTACAAATTGAAGGTTTGTGGCAACCATGTGTTGAGCAAGTCTATCGGTACCATTTCTCTAACAGCATTTGCTTGCTGTCTCTGTATGGCATTTTGGTAATTCTCATAATATTTCAAACTTTTTATTGTTCGTGTTACTACTATGACCCACTCTGAAGTCTCAGATGATGGTTAGCATTTTTTAGCAATAAAGTATTTTCTAATTAAGGTATGTACACTCCTTTTTTAGATATAATGCTGTTGCACCCTTAATAGACTACAGTATAGTGTAAACATAAATTTTATATGCACTGGGAAACCAAAAAATCATGTGGTTTGCTTTATTATGATATTCACTTTTTTTGCAGTGGTCTGAAACTGGACCTGCAATATCTCTGAGGTATGTCTGTGTAGGTGAAGTCACTAAAACTGTTGAAGAAGAGAGATCTTTTTCTATAAAGAAGGGAGCAAGCTGTAATTAGATACCAAATACTAATGAAAAATATTCCACTGTGGAGATTCAATTGGAAATCAACAAGAAGTCAATAAGAAGACTGTTAAATACTTATAGATAGCCAATGAAACAAAATTTAAACTGCTATAGATACAGCATCTTTACTTTTTTGTTTTTTTCTTCTAACATTACTAGAAGCAGAGAAATCAAACAAAGTGAGCCCTGGGGAATAGAAACCAGAATGGTATATAGCACAAAACATCCAGTGATAAATCCTATAGGTGACAGCAAAATCAATGTGGAAGAAACAGACCATAAAGTCTATACTGGGGAATGAGATAAGCAAATTAGAAAGGTACTAAATGATCAGAAAAAATGGAGAAATAGAGCTCGGACCAAAATGAGAGAAGAAAAGTTGGGAAGAAATACAGTGGTAGAAAAGGATGAGGGTAAGAAAACTGTGGTCAAAGAGAAAACACTTTTAAATTCAATGTTTTGGAGGTTGTGCAGCTCTTAGTAACGACAAGGCCAAGGCATTGTTATTTAATAGCTAAAGTAGAGATGAAGTTCAATGGAAAATGAAGACAGGTAAATGCCCTCTCCCATGCTCATTTGGAAGAGAGTTCTTTGAGTGCTTACTCCACAGTGCCTAATAGTATGTTATACGTCTCAAAGTACTCAATAAGTAACAATGGAAAAGAAAAAAAATGTAGTCTAACTCTCTAGAATACCATAATACCAAGTATATACCATAGAGCAGCTGTTCATCAAATGCATATACAGCATATTGGAGGAGAGATCCTCAGTTCCACAGGATATTGTTTGAGAGCTTGTGCCATTTCTGAGACTTCATGGGCCATTCCACCGTTCTATTAGACTGGCTGTTTCTGAACATTGCAGTAGATGATAAACCATTCAATCTCATGGTCATGATAGTATTGCCATACTTCTTTGCTATACAATTGGTCCCTTGATCAAGACAACGTTGTACAGAATAATGTGAAAATGAGTAAGGAATTTTGAAATCCATCACTGGCAGAGAAAAAAAGCCTAAATCTGAAACATGTATTGCTCTATGAAGGCCAAATTATTTCCCCTTTCAAACTGATTCATTAGGTAGCTGGTTTGTCATCACTAGAAGTTTGGTGTTGCTCTCTCTTGCTGACAGGTTAGGTATTCAGCAGATATAATGTCCAATTTAGCCTCATTGGAAAGGAACTCATTTCTAGATACAGGCACAGCCCATATCCTTATTTTAATGGCCACTATGGTCATTTTGGCCAATTGGGAAAACACTGAAGTGGCCAAAGACACAAGCTAGCAGATTTCCAGAGGATAGGTTATCCTGTGAAATTGTACTGGATGTCTCCTCCATGGTGAGAGAGACAATGATTCATGTATTTTGTACTCCTCCCATAATTCCATCCATATACCTCTTCCTAGACCCCATTATCATGTTCCTTCCTTGTCGCTGATCCATCAGCTTGACTATCTGTTTCTTACTTATTCTGGGCATTTCACATAAATGGAATCATACAATATGTGATCTTTTGTAACTGGCTTCTTTCACATAGCATAATGTTTTTTCAAAGTTCATTCATGTTGAAGCATATATTCAGTAATTAGTTTTATTGCCAAATATTTCACTGTATGGATATTTTGTTTATCCATTTGTCAGTAGATGGACATTTTAGTTGTTTAAAGTTTCTGGCTATTATGAATAATGTTATGCAATCAATCACACTGTGCCAGTCAACACTGGCATCTGTTCTGCTGCATGTTTCTCTCTCTGAAGTGTTCTCTGCCACCAGCAATCTCCTTAAAGATAATTTCATAACCCTGAACAGATTTTTAAGATATCATATTGACCATGTCCTCAGAATTTAGCAAAAATCCATTCAAGTCATTTTTACCTGATGCAAAATAGGCAGAAACCTAATTTATTAAATATCATAAAAATTAGATCACCACAGATAGGTTTTTGCACCTGCATTCTTGTTTAAACACTGTATCATGAATATCTTTATTATTCAGTCCCTATGGATCTACTTTATTCTTTATAAAAGCTCTATAATGTTATGTTGTAGAGCTCTACTAGAATGTATTTAATTGGTCAACTATTTTGGACATTTTGTTTTATCAATATTTTATGCTGTAATGAACATGTTCATACATTTATGTTTACGTACCCGTGGCAAAGTTTCTGTAAGATAAAATCCCAGAGAAGGGCTTACTGGCCAGAAATTCTAAATATCTCAAATTAATTTTTAATAACATTCACTATCCAAACAATAGAAAAACAGCCCTTCACCTGTGCCAGACAGGAGGCACTATTTCCCCACACTTTCACCAACACTGGACAACGTCAGTAGCTTTTGTTAGTGTCAATATGGTAAGTATACAATGGTTAGATTAACAGTAAATTGAGCCATTATTCAGTTCAGTCTTATTCCATTTTTGTTTTTCTGTTTTTTTTTTTCCATTTGAGGAGGCCTGGTAAAGTGAAGTGATTTATGCAATTCCTTTCTTTACTAAACAGGTATAGGAAGAAGCCAATGTGATTAAAATTAAATGCTGTTATTTAATTTTCATTGGTGTCCTATGAACAGCCTCTCCAAATGATACTTTTACCACTTAGAAAATAAATGAATGAAACAGCAGGTTTAAATATAGATAATCTTTAGGTAAGTAGGTAGATACTGATATGTAATAGTAGGTAATACCTATTATGGTATTTTAAAGTACCACTGGTAAATAGTCAAGTAACTACCTGACTGAGGACAGTTACCATCACTGAGCTTTATTATGTAATCAAAGAATGTGGTATAAATGTAACAATTTTCCATTGATTTTGAAGGGGTTACAAAATGCTCATCAAAATATCCTTGTTGACTAAGCAGACTTTTCTAAGTTGTAAAGAGGTTTCCTCTCAAACTGAACTTTCTTTGCTATCTGCAATAATGGGGCTTACATGAATATCCACTTCTCTGAAAGAAATGAGCATTTAGCAGCTGGAGAAGAGGCCCATTTTAGAACAATAGATGTGATGGTTATGAAATCTTCCATTACCTCTCACCCAGACGCAAGACATAAAACATAGATACTTCTCTCACTGAGTCCATGTCTGCCACTTGAAATAGCAAAAGAAGTGAATTGTTTGATCCGGTTACTGTTAATCATTGTTATATAAGATGGAGTTCTTGGTTGCAAGAAACAGAAGCCAACCATGACTAATTTAAGCATAAAAATATTTTATTTAGAGAATATTAAATAGTTCACAGAATCTTAATGTGGGAGTGAGGGGAGTGGATGAAAGGAAAGGGAAAAGGGAAGGCAGAGAACCAGATTTGGGGATACAGAATTAAGAAAAATTCCCCAAAACACCATTGCATCTTGAAACAGATCTTGACCATGCAGACAATGCTGGACAGAGTAGAATCTGCCACAGGGACTGCTGCCAGGATTGCCTCTTATGACCTGATAGGACCTCTGCTACCCATCTCCAGAATGCACCCCCCAGGCCTGCTTCTTTGTTATCATTACCTTCTCTGTCAAAGGCTAATGCAAGTGCATGACTAAGCAGAACTCCAAGGAAGATTGAAGAATGTGTGTCTGGCATTTTATGCTTTTATATTAGGGTGGCTCTGTGCCATACAGTAGGTGATTAGTCAAACATAGGGAGAGAATCCAGAGGCTGGGAATCCAGAAGGATGACAAATATTCATTGAAATTCCAGAATATCAGGAGTATTTCTTTATTAGGGCTGAAGTTAAAATTGTTCCTTAAATCTTTTTTTGATGATAAAAATATTTATTTGAATGAAAGGACTACGGTACTGTTAATTTTTTTTCTACTCTCTTTTTGTCATTATTTATGTTTCCTTTATTTTGAGGACAGCATATGCTGGATTAATTTCCAATCTGAGTGTTTTAGTTCATTTGACCTCTTAGAACTATTGTATTAACTATTATAATTATACTTATTTCTGCATCTTTGTTATTGTTTTCGATTTGTCAAAATTATTTGGCTTCTACTTTTCTTCTTTTTTCTCTATGGATTTATATTTAACACATTCTCTTCCATTTTTTGGTTACTTATTAAATCCTATGCATATATTTCTATTCATGTCTCAATATATTAAACCTATCAATACCTATATCACTTCCTGGATTAAGACAAGTAACTTAGCATGTTCTCACATAATTTTCCACTGTCTTCTCAAATCTAGTGACTCCACTGAGAAATTTAGTGACAATCTCAGGTATATTGAAATACTGGCTCCAATTTTTTATTTATCTCTCTATCCATGTCCTTTGCATGTAATATCACAGTTCCTCATAAACAGGCTTAGAGTACTCTCCATCTCCTTAAATTTGGATTTGGCCACATGACTGACTCTAGTCAATATAATGTAATTGAAATGATAGAGTGCCAGTTCTGAACATAAGATTTAAGAGACCTCCTGGGTTTCTACTTTCCCTTTTGCAACCAGGCCATTATCATAAAAAGAGCCTCCCCTGATTACTGCTGCCCCTCAGCCTAAACTACAAAATGAACAGAGGCAAAGGAGATCTTTTGAGTTTATTTTATATTAAAATTATATCTTCATACTCAATATTTCCAATTAGTTCTTATTCATACTAACTCATCTCTTTGAGGGCCATGTAATTATCAAATGTCATAACTCTTAATGCTTCTGAAGTAGAAAAAAAGTCTAGATTTTAGCTTGTCCTCCTCTAGGTGAGTTTTGGGAGGAAGTGGTCTCAAGGCAAAATGTTGCATTCTAGTGCTGTATTCCAAGTTACTACTGTGTATTTTTCCACCTCTGCCATCCCCTAACCCACCAAAAAACCGTGACATACTGTACATTAGGCACTGCTTTTTTCTGAGAAGCCATAATGCTTTTTTTACATTATTATCTGGCTTGGTGACTTTGGAGGCAGAGGAAGCTCCAGGTTCTGCTGAATTGTCTGAGATCACTGTAATAATTGGTTCACCCAATTCTTGGGCTGCACTGATATACGTTTATATAATTGTTAACCCTGGTCTGGATCAATAGCTTTCCTGATCCTTGGGAGTGATGGTGCCGGTGCAGTGATGGTCTACCCAGTTTATGTGGACAACAGATATGGGTATAAAGAGAAAGCTTTCACCCAACTAATTATGTGGCCTCGCCATAGGTTCCATAACACCCAACATACACTCTGGGGCCCCAAATCTTTAGCTTTCCCAAAGGTTTTTTACTTTCTTATGTTACTTGCTAAAATTGATTCTAATGTCTACCTGCCCCTCTGTTTCTTGTGAGACATGTCCCAAAATCTAAAGGGACCAGAATCCTTTGTAGTTCACCATCATGTGCCTCAAATATTTTTTATAAACATTACAATCCCTAGAATTATTATGAAGAAGATCATTCCCTGGTATTACAAGGGCAATTCCCAATGATGCATTCAAATTAATTGTTCAGCACATGAATTTGAAATAAAACCAGTAATCATCTGGAAGAAACTCCTTTAAACTTTACTTTGTTGATTTGAAAAGTAAATACCAAATACTCTTTTTTTTTATCTCTTTGTATGGTCCTTTCCTGACGAGCCTATCTAGGCATATTTCCTTGGCTATGTTTTATAATATTATCCTTTTTATTCTGTCATTGCTTTATCTCAATCAGAAATAATCCTAATTTTAAATTTTGTTTACTGCTTGTCTCTCTCCATCAGGTTGTAAACTCCCTGAGGGTCCTTATCACTCTGTGTTTTACTCACAATGCCTAGGAAATATATCTTACATAGTAGATACTTAATGAATATTTGTTAAATAGATGAACAACTCTTATTTGGGAATTAAATGATCTTATTGAGTTACTGAATTTCACACAAGACATATAAAAGGTCACTGTTGGAACTTTCTTGGACTTTTCTTGGTGTTCACAATAAATCCCTGTATTACCTTGTTGGAGCTGTAGTTACAAAGCACCACAAACTGAGTGGCTTCAACAACAGAAATTTATTGTCTAATTGTTCTGGAGGCTAGATGTCCAAAATGAAGGGGTTGGTAGTATTGGTTCTTTCTTTTTCTTTTTTTTTTTTTTTAATTGGAGTAAAATTGCTTTACAGTGTTGTTAATTTGTGAAGGCAATTTGTGAAGAAAGAATCTACCCTAGGCCTCTCTCTGGCTACAAAGATGGTCATCTTCATGTTCACATAACATTTCTCCTTGTATGCATGTCTCTGTTTCCAATTTTTTTCTTTTTATAAACCAGTCATATTGGATTAGTGTCCACTCTAATAATCTAATTTTATTTTACTTTATTTATTTTTTTTTAGTTTTATATTTTTTTTATTGGAGTATAATTGCTTTACAATGGTGTGTTAGTTTCTGCTTTATAACAAAGTCAGTCAGTTATACATATACATATGTTCCCATATCTCTTCCCTCTTGTGTCTCCCTCCCATCCACCCCCCCATCCCACCCCTCTAGGTGGTCACAAAGCACCGAGCTGATCTCCCTGTGCTATACGGCTGCTTCAACTAGCTATCTATTTTACGTTTGGGAGTGTATATATGTCCGTGTCACTATCTAACTTTGTCACAGCTTACCCTTCCCCCTTCCCATATCCTCAAGTCCATTCTCAAGTAGGTCTGTGTCTTTATTCCCGACTTACCACTTGGTTCTTCATGACTTTTTTTTTTCTTTTCTTAAATTCCATATATATGTTTTAGCATACGGTATTTGTTTTTCTCTTTCTGACTTACTTCACTCTGTATGACAGTCTCTAGGTCCATCCACCTCATTACAAATAGCTCAATTTTGTTTCTTTTTATGGCTGAGTAATATCCCATTGTATATATGTGCCACATCTTCTTTATCCGATGATGGACACTTAGGTGGCTTCCATCTCCTGGCTATTGTAAATAGAGCTGCAATGAACATTTTGGTACATGACTCTTTTTGAATTATGGTTTTCTCAGGGTATATGCTCAGTAGTGGGATTTCTGGGTCATATGGTAGTTCTATTTGTAGTTTTTTAAGGAACATCCATACTGATCTCCATAGTGGCTGTATCAATTTACATTCCCACCAGCAGTGCAAGAGTGTTCCCTTTTCTCCACATCCTCTTCAGGATTTATTGTTTCTAGATTTTTTAATGATGGCCATTCTGACCAGTGTGAGATGATATCTCATTGTAGTTTTGATTTGCATTTTTCTAAAGATTAATGATGTTGAGCATTCTTTCATGGGTTTGTTGGAAATCTGTATATCTTCTTTGGACAAATGTCTATTTGGATCTTCTGCTTGTTTTTGGATTGGGTTGTTTGTTTTTTTGATATTGAGCTGCTTGTAAATTTTAGAGATTAATCCTTTGTCAGTTGCTTCACTTGCAAATATTTTCTTCCATTCTGAGGATTGTCTTTTGGTCTTGCTTATGGTTTCCTTTGCTGTGCAAAAGCTTTTAAGTTTCATTAGGTCCCATTTATTTATTTTTGTTTTTATTTCCATTTCTCTAGGAGGTGGGTCAAAAAGGATCTTGCTGTGATTTATGTCATAGAGTGTTCTTCCTATGTTTTCCTCTAAGAGTTTGATAGTGTCTGGCCTTACATTTAGGTCTTTAATCCATTTTGAGCTTATTTTTATGTATGGTGTTAGGGAGTGTTCTAATTTCAAAGTTTTATGTGTACCTGTCCAGTTTTCCCAGCACCACTTATTAAAGAGGCTGTTTTTTCTCCACTGTATATTCTTGCCTCCTTTATCAAAGGTAAGGTGGCCATATGTGTGTGGGTTTATCTCTGGGCTTTCTATCCTGTTCCATTGATCTATATTTCTGTTTTTGTGCCAGTACCATACTGTCTTGATTACTGTACCTTTGTAGTATAGTTTGAAGTCAGGGAGCCTGATTCCTCCAGCTCCATTTTTCGTTCTCAAAATTGCTTTGGCTATTCGGGGTCTTTTGTGTTTCCATACAAATTGTGAAATTTTTTGTTCTGGTTCTGTGAAAAATGCCAGTGGTAGTTTGATAAGGATTGCATTGAATCTGTAGATTGCTTTGGGTAGTACAGCCATTTTCATAATGTTGATTCTTCCAATCCAAGAACATCATATATCTCTCCATCTGTTTGTATCATCTTTCATTTCTTTCATCAGGGTCTTATAGTTTTCTGCATACAGGTCTTTTGTCTCCTTAGGTAGGTTTATTCCTAGATATTTTATTCTTTTTGTTGCAATGGTAAATGGGAGTGTTTTCTTGATTTCACTTTCAGAATTTTCATCACTAGTGTATAGGAATGCCAGAGATTTCCATGCATTAATTTTGTATCCTGCTACTTTACCAAATTCAATGATTAGCTCTAGTAGTTTTCTGGTAGCATGTTTAGGATTCTCTATGTATAGTATCATGTCATCTGCAAACAGTGACAGCTTTACTTCTTCTTTTCTGATTTGGATTCCTTTTATTTCTTTTTCTTCTCTGATTGCTGTGGCTAAAACTTCCAAAACTATGTTGAATAATAGTGGTGAGAGTGGGCAACCTTGTGTTTTTCCTGATCTTAGTGGAAATGGTTTCAGTTTTTCACCATTGAGGACAATGTTGGCTGTGGGTTTGTCATATATGGCCTTTATTATGTTGAGGAAAGTTCCCTCTATGACTACTTTCTGCAGGGTTTTTGTCATAAATGGGTGATGAATTTTGTCAAAAGCTTTCTCTGCATCTATTGAGGTGATCATATGGTTTTTCTCCTTCAATTTGTTAATATGGTGTATCACGTTGATTGATTTGTGTATATTGAAGAATTCTTGCATTCCTGGAATAAACCCCACTTGATCATGGTGTATGATCCTTTTAATGTGCTGTTGGATTCTGTTTGCTAGTATTTTGTTGAGGATTTTTGCATCTATGTTCATCAGTGACATTTGCCTGTAGTTTTCTTTCTTTGTGACATCTTTCTCTGGTTTTGGTATCAGGGTGATGGTGGCCCCGTAGAATGAGCTTGGGGGTGATCCTCCCTGTGTTATATTTTGGAAGAGTTTGAGGATAGGTGTTAGCTCTTCTCTAAATGTTTGATAGAATTCGCCTGTGAAGCCATCGGGTACTGGGCTTTTGTTTGTTGGAAGATTTCTAATCACAGTGTCAATTTCAGTGCTTGTGATTGATCTGTTCATATTTTCTATTTCTTCCTGGTTCAGTCTCAACAGGTTGTGGAATTCTAAGAATTTGTCCATTTCTTCCAGGTTGTCCATTTTATTGGCATAGAGTTGCTTGTAGTAATCTCTCATGATCCTTTGTCTTTCTGCAGTGTCAGTTGTTACTTCTCCTTTTTCATTTCTAATTCTATTGATTTGAGTCTTCTCCCTTTTTTTCTTGATGAGTCTGGCTAATGGTTTATCAATTTTGTTTATCTTCTCAAAGAACCAGCTTTTAGTTTTATTGATCTTTACTATCTTTTCCATCATTTCTCTTTCATTTATTTCTCATCTGATCTTTATTTCTTTCCTTCTGCTAACTTTTGGGTTTTTTGTTCTTCTTTCTCTAATTGCTTTAGGTGCAAGGTTAGGTTGTTTATTTGAAATGTTTCCTGTTTCTTAAGGTAGGATTGTATTGTTATAAACTTCCCTCTTAGACTGCTTTTGCTGCATCCCATAGGTTTTGGGTCATCGTGTCTCCATTGTCATTTGTTTCTATGTATTTTTTTGATTTCCTCTTTCATTTCTTCAGTGATCACTTCATTATTAAGTAGTGTATTCTTTAGCCTCCATGTGTTTGTATTTTTTAACAGATCTTTTCCTGCAATTGATATCTAGTCTCATAGCATAGTGTTCGGAAAGATACTTGAAACAATTTCAATTTTCTTAAATTTACCAAGGCCTGATTTTTGACCCAAAATATGATCTATCCTGGAGAATGTTCCATGAGCACTTGAGAAAAATGTGTATTCTGTTGTTTTGGGATGGAATGTCCTATAAATATCAATTAAGTCCATCTTGTTTAATGTATCATTTAAAGCTTGTGTTTCCTTATTTATTTTCATTTTGGATTACCTGTCCATTGGTGAAAGTGGGGTGTTAAAATCCCCTACTATGAATGTGTTACTGTCGATTTCCCCTTTTATGGCTGTTAGTATTTGCCTTATGTATTGAGGTGCTCCTATGTTGGGTGCGTAAATATTTACAATTGTTATATCTTCTTCTTGGATCGATCCCTTGAACATTATGTAGTGTCCTTCTTTGTCTCTTGTACTAGTCTTTATTTTAAACTCTATTTTATCTGATATGAGAATTGCTACTCCACCTTTCTTTTGATTTCAATTTGCATGGAATATCTTTTTCCATCCCCTCACTTTCAGTCTGTATGTATCCCTATGTCTGAAGTGGGTCTCTTGTAGACAGCATATATATGGGTCTTGTTTTTGTATCCATTCAGCCAGTCTGTGTCTTTTGGTGGGAGCATTTAATCCATTTACATTTAAGGTAATTATCGATATGTATGTTCCTATTCCCATTTTCTTAATTGTTTTGGGTTTGATATTGTAGATCTTTTCTTTCTCTTGTGTTTCTTGCCTAGAGAGTTCCTTTAGCAGTTGTTGTAAAGCTGGTTTGGTGGTGTTGAACTCTCTCAGCTTTTGCTTGTCTGTAAAGGTTTTAATTTCTCCATCAAATCTGAATGAGATCCTTGCTGGGTAGAGTAATCTTGTTTGTAGGTTTTTCTCCTTCATCACTTTAAATATGTCCTGCCAATCCCTTCTGGCTTGCAGAGTTTCTGCTGAAAGATCAGCTGTTAACCTTATGGGGATTCCCTTGTGTGTTATTTGTTCTTTTTCCCTTGCTGCTTTTAATATGTTTTCTTTGTATTTAATTTTTGATAGTTTGATTAATATGTGTCTTGGCGTGTTTCTCCTTAGATTTATCTGGTAAGGGACTCTCTGTGCTTCCTGGACTTGATTAACTATTTCCTTTCCCATATTAGGGAAGTTTTCAACTATAATCTCTTCAAATATTTTCTCAGTCCCTTTCTTTTTCTCTTCTTCTTCTGGGACCCCTATAATTCGAATATTGGTGCATTTAATGTCCCAGAGGTCTCTGAGACTGTCCTCAGTTCTTTTCACTCTTTTTTCTTTATTCTGCTCTGCAGTAGTTATTTCCACGATTTTATCTTCCAGATCACTTATCCATTCTTCTGCCTCAGTTATTCTGCTATTGATCCCTTCTGGAGTATTTTTAATTTCATTTATTGTGTTGTTCATTGTTGCTTGTTTCCTCCTTAGTTCTTCTAGGTCCTTGTTAAATGTTTCTTGCCTTTTCTCTATTCTATTTCCAAGATTTTGGATCATCTTTACTATCATTATTCTGAATTCTTTTTCAGGTAGACTGCCTCTTTCTTCTTCATTTGTTAGGTCTGGTGGGTGTTTACCTTGATCTTTCATCTGCTGTGTGTTTTTGTGCCTTCTCACTTTGCTTATCTTACTGTGCTTGGGGTCTCCTTTTTGCAGGCTGCAGGTTCGTAGTTCCCATTGTTTTTTGGTGTCTGTCTCCAGTGGCTAAAGTTGGTTCAGTGGGTTGTGCAGGCTTCCTGGTGGAACGGACTAGTGCCTGTGTTATGGTGGATGAGGCTAGATCTTGTCTTTCTGGTGGGCAGGTCCACGTCTGGTGGTGTGTTTTGGGGTGTCTGTGGGCTTATTATGATTTTAGGCAGCCTCTCTGCTAATGGGTGGGGTTGTGTTCCTCTTTTGCTAGTTGTTTGGCATAGGGTGTACAGCACTGTAGCTTGGTGGTTGTTAAGTGAAGCTGGGTCTTGGTGTTGAGATGGAGATCTCTGGGGGATTTTCACCATTTGATATTACATGGAGCTTGGAGGTCTCTTGTGGACCAGTGTCCTGAAGTTGGCTATCCCACCTCAGAGGCACAGCACTGACTCCTGGCTGGAGCACCAAGAGCCTTTCATCCACACGGCTCAGAATAAAAGGGAGAAAAAGTAGAGAGAAAGAAAGAAAGAAAGAAAGAAAGAAAGAAAGAAAGAAAGAAAGAAAGAAAGAAAGAAAGAAAGAAAGAAAGAAAGAGGATAAAATAAAATAAAGATAAAATAAAGTAAAGTTATTAAAATAAAAAAATAATTATTAAGAAAAAAAATTTTTTTAAGTAAAGAAAAACAAAAGGACAGAACCCTAGAACAAATGGTGAAAGCAAAGCTATACGGACAAAATCTCACACAGAAGCATACACATACACACTCACAAAATGAGGAAAAGGGAAAAAAATAATATATCTTGCTCTCAAAGTCCACCTCCTCAATTTGGGATGATTTGTTGTCTATTCAGGCATTCCACAGATGTAGGGTACATCAAGTTGCTTGTGGAGATTTAATCCACTGCTCCTGAGGCTGCTAGGAGAGATTTCCCTTTCTCTTCTTTTTTCGCACAGCTCCCGGGGTTCAGCTTTGGATTTGGCCCCGCCTCTGCATGTAGGTCGCCAGAGGGCATCTGTTCTTCGCTCAGACAGGACGGAGTTAAAGGAGCAGCTGACTCGGGGGCTCTGGCTCGCTCAGGCCGGGGGAGGGAGGGGCACGGAGTGCGGGGCGAGCCTGCGGCAGCAGAGGCCATTGTGACATTGCACCAGCCTGAGGCGCGCCGTACATTCTCCCGGGGAAGTTGTCCATGGATCACAGGACCCTGGCAGTGGCAGGCTGCACAGGCACCCTGGAAGGGGAGTGTGAATAATGACCTGTGCTCGTACACAGGCTTCTTGGTGGCGGCAGCAGCAGCCTTAACCTCTCATGCCCGTCTCTGTGGTCCGTGCTGATAGCTGTGGCTCGCGCCCGTCTCTGGAGCTCCTTTAAGTGGCTCTCTGAATCCCCTCTCCTCGCGCACCAGGAAACAAAGAGGCAAGAGAAAGTCTCTTGCCTCTTCGGCAGGTCCAGACCTTTTCCCGGACTCCCTCCCGGCTAGCCGTGGTGCACTAACCCCCTGCAGGTTGTGTTCACGCCACCAACCCCAGTCCTCTTCCGGCGCTCCAACCGAAGCCCGAGCCTCAGCTCCCAGCCCCGACCACCCTGGTGGGTGAGCAGACAAGCCTCTCGGGCTGGTGAGTGCCAGTCGGCACCGATCCTCCGTGCGGGAATCTCTCCACTTTGCCCTCCGCATCCCTGTTGCTGTGCTCTCCTCCGTGGCTCCAAAGCTTCCCCCTCCGCCATCTGTAGTCTCTGCCCACGAAGGGGCTTCTAGTGTGTGGAAACCTTTCCTCCTTCATGGCTCCCTCCCACTGGTGCTGGTCCCATCCCTATTCTTTTGTCTCTGTTTATTCTTTTTTCTTTTGCCCTACCCAGGTACGTGGGGACTTTCTTGCCTTTTGGGAGGTCTGAGGTCTTCTGCCAGCGTTCAGTAGGTGTTCTGTAGGAGTTGTTCCACGTGTAGATGTATTTCTGGTGTATCTGTGGGGAGGAAGGTGATCTCCGCGTCTTACTCTTCCGCCATCTTCCTCAACCGCTAATAATCTAATTTTAATTTAATTATCTCTGTAAAGACTCTATCTCCACAGAAGGTCACATTCTGATGTACTAGGTTAGGACTTTAACACATGAATTTTGAGGAGCCTGTCCAACCCATAACAACTACTTACATTTCTATCACAGTACTTCTCTTACTGTGTAATAGTAGTTTACTTGTCTTTCTTCACAATTAGACTTTAAGATAATTTGAACACAGACTAGTCATTCAGTAAATATCAAGGGTACGAGTGAATATATTCTCTGAAGAAAAATCACAGATCTTAACACCCAGCTTCAGCCTTTCCTACAGTACTTCTTAAAAATAAGCAGACAACCTCCTGCTTCAAAACTCCATCTAAACCTAAGCACCCCTTTTCTAAGCTTTTCCTACCTTTTACCATGTTGTAGTGAATTTATGAATGAATGAATCTGAGGTCCTTGTTAACACTGCAAGGGCAGGGCCCTGAGTTAATATTCATCTTTATACTCCCAGTATCTGTTGCCATGTTTGGAGCATAATAAATGTTCAATGTTTATTGAACTGACAGAAACCAACAGAATTATGACCCAGACCAAAGAAGTAAAGACAAAAATCATTTCCACATGAATATCTTTGGAATGGCTGCAACCTCCTTGACTCCAGGACACAAACATCTTTCACTGTTGTCCATTTAATCAGCTTAACCTTCACACTCTAGCTGCCTCCTATCACTGTGTCCCATGAGAAGTGGAAGTCAAGTTACATTCAAAGCGAAGTGAAATTACTTAAGGTCTGATCCCTGTTGTCAGTTCCCAGGAAAAGAAACAGTGTCACATTTCACTATCTGTATAGTACAACAACAATAAAATAAATAATTCCCTTACTTTGGACCCTAAGGCTGCGGTGGCATAGGATTTTTGTGGGAAGATGCATTTGTAAGAGAATTTGGCAACACAGGAAGTGCTGCAATCCACAGTTTTAATGACATCTTGGCAGCTTCTAAATTCCCATTCCAGATGTTCCAGTAGGGGGGTGGTGAGGGTGTCTTCCAGCAGTGGACATTTTTTGCCTTGGAAATTCAGCAAATACCATAGCAGTGTGTAGTTTATCCTCATCTCCAGATAGATATGCTAAAAGGAATGCTTCACTTGGCACAAATTTGAGGACACTCATTATACTAGGAGAAATCATGCATCACAATAAAAGGAAATGTCAGATTTCACTTAATATCGACAACTTGCCTTAAGATATATTTTTAGCCTAGACTCCTTCTGTGAAGCCTGCAGTCTTGAGAGAGTAAATGAACAAAGAAATAAGAGTATAGATACATACCAGGCAATAAAACCTTACTTAAAATATCAGAGACACTTTAGCTCTTTATAGAAGCTAAAGCAGCTTGGGCATCCCCCCCCCCATATGTGGATAAAATGTGTGCTGAATCCTGAACAGTCTTTCAATTTGCTATTGAATGATAGAGTTTTGATTTTCTTTTTCTTTTCTTTTCAGTAAAATTTAACAACCTATTATGACATTAAAATTGTTCTCTTCACAATTTCTATGGTGCCATCCTTGATTTTATGCTATAGGATCTCCTTATGGTTGATTTTGTAATTTAAAATTAAAAACTTCCTTTCAACTAAGCCTTAATGGAGACAGTTTCAAGTCTTGCCTAACTTTGAATATGGCTCTTCAGGAGGTCTCAGGAGATTTTGCCCCAAGATATTCTCTCCTGATGTGTCTCTGCAGTTTAGGATTACATTTATGCAGGCTTAGATTCATATTTGAGGCAACCAATAACTCAGTAATGTTTTTACTGATCTTACTTTTAAAAAGGAGAGCTTAATTGGCAAAAAGAGATTGGTTCTGTCTGGGTGTATTTGATAAGGTAGCCCCTTAGGAAAGATCATTAGGCCCTAATTGGAAAAAGGAATAGGTCTTATTGCTGTCCCCTTAAGCTGTTTCTGCTTATCTTATCATGAGGGTGGTGGTGGAGCTCTGTGTTTAGGCATAAGGTTGACCTGGATTTCATGGAATCATATGCAGTCTGGGGGACCAATAAGAGACTGTTGCTAGGGAGACATTGCAATGTACTCTAATTAAATCAGAGTTGACATAAATGTTTTAAAAAGAGGAGGAGAGGAAATTCTATTTGTGCATTTCTATCACTCTCTCTACCTCCTTCCCTCTCCCCCTTTCTCTGCTTCCCTCCCATGCTCTTAGATTTAGGTAGTCTATGTGTTTCTGATTATAGTACTATTATTTTTACCTCTTGTTTACCTAGAACTGTTTTTTTTGTTGTTGTTTATTTTTGTTTTCTTCGCTGTCTTACATTCGTAAGTCACACTTTTCATTCTGTTGCTGAAAGCTCAGCCCCTATGCACCGGTGTTGAATCGAATGTTGGAGACAGAGTTTTGGGTGAAGTAGAAAAGAATAGCTTTATTGCTTTGCCAGGCAAAGGGGGACACAGTGGGTTCCTGCCCCAAAAAACTATGTGTCCCCACCTGAGAGGATTTAATGAGGAGTTGTATAGCAATGTTCAAGGGCGGGATTCCTGGTAAGATTAGGGTGTGTGCAGGGCCTTCACTCTTCTCATCTGGTCTCAGGTAATTTTCTTGATGAGCTTCCCTGGTTCCTTTAATGTAGGCTCAGATGGTCCTTCTTTGGTATAAAGAATGATGACATCTTAAAGAGCTTAAAGACGTTGTTATGTGTATCCCTTGAGGTGGAACAAAGACCCGGTCCAAAGGCTACATTATTGTTCCCTAGCTGCCCCTCCCCCATCCCTGCATCTCCTCCTTTCCCTGTTGGTTAAAATCTGCCCTTTCAAACCCAGGGCAAGTCATGGTGGTCAGAGTCTGTTTCCTACAAGAAATGAGGGACAGAAAGGCTTCCATGCCCAGGAGCCACAAAGGATCCTGCTGGGTTTTAATTCTAGCTACTCTATCACCTTCTACCAACAAAATCACTATCTCTCAATCCATCATGGATAAACTGCTAGTGATTCTGTTAGTAAGAAATCTAAAATCATAAAAATAGTTCATCAAATATCAAGGGTTCAAGGTGATAGGAATAAAGTGGTCTACATCAAGGCAGCAGTCTTCGGAAAAAGTCTGGACAGGATCCCAGAAACTGAAATATCTGATAGTATGTCTAGCCACAGGGTAACACACTTGTGCAGAATTCTGCTTAATAGGAATAAACAGAAACTCCTAAAATATGCCAAGTTATACAAAACCTCAAAATAATACAATGCCTATGGCTCAATGATTATTTGTTGACTACAAATGAATAGGAAATTAGTCTTTGCCCTTCAGGAAAAATAATACAGTGTGGGTCCTTTAAGCAGTTCAAGAATGAGTTAGAGGAATCATAAATTTATGAAAACCTCAATGGTTAGAGAAAATTCATGCTCATGCCCAACCACAATCCCTCATATACTCACAAATCCTATATTCCATTAAGAGATTATCTCCCTATTCCTACTGTGAATGATGTTGAATCTTTAATTAAGCTAAGTATTAAAAGATGAATTCTTTGTTGAATTTTGACATGCTTAAAATTTTTTCCATGATACAGAAGAAACTCTGTGTCACTTACCCTAATTTCTTGTCTGTGCTTTGACTAATGTTTTAATACATTGCTATACATTTGTAGTAACAGATCAGATAATCCAAAAAAATTAAAAATGAATTCTCAGTTTTATTAATATTTACTTTAAATTAACTCTCTTTCTAAGCCAAGAGACTGGAGCAACATAAATAAAGCTGTTTATTGCTGATGATAAGGCCAAATTAGTTCTGTCCACTATTCCACTATGTTGATAGGTGCCTTTGTCTTTCCAACAAATGATTCCATTCCCTGAGCACAGTTAGTAAGAGTTACTGATGTGGGTGCCCCTCCTTGAGCCAAGGCCTGGGATGAGCTCATTCTTAATCCCATTAAAACCATTTTCTCATTTTTTGTGGGTCCTGGCTCCTGTGGACTCAGAGTGTATAAGCCTGGCTCCTGGCTGTGAACGGAAGGACAGATCAGCCACGATATGCAGCCTGACTTCCTTTGATTTCAGAGTGGGTATTCACAATGTAAGAGCAAAAGGTCTTCAGAAAAAATGCAGTTTAGGGCTTTTTAAAAATTTTTTATTGGAGTATAGCTGATTTACAATGCTGTGCTAGTTTCAGGTGTATAGCAAAGTGAATCAGTTTTACATATGCATATATCCACTATCCACTATTTTTTTAGTTTTTTTTCCCATATAGGTCATTATAGAGTATTGAGTAGAGTCCCCTGTGCTATACAGTAGGTCCTTATTAGTTATCTATTTTATATATAGTAGTACCACAATCATAGTGGGGAACTTTAACACCCCACTTTCACCAATGGAAGGATCATCCAAAATGAAAATAAATAAGGAAACATAAGCTTTAAATGACACATTAAACAAGATGAAATTAATTGATATTTATAGGACATTCCATTCAAAAACAACAGAATACACTTTCTTCTCAAGTGCTCATGGAACGTTCTCCAGGATAGATCATATTTTGGGTCAAAAATCAAGACTTGGTAAATTTCAGAAAATTGAAATTATGTCAAGTATCTTTTCTGAACACAATGCTATGAGACTAGATACCAATTACAGGAAAAAAAAACTGTAAAAAATACAAACACATGAAGGCTAAACAATACACTACTTAAGAACCAAGAGATCACTGAAGAAATCAAAAAGGAAATAAAAAAATACCTAGAAACAGGTGACAATGAAAACACGGCCACCCAAAAACTCTGGGATGCAGCAAAACCAGTTCTAAGAGGGAAGTTTATAGCAATAATCCTACCTCAAGGAACAAGAAACATCTCAAACAACCTAATCTTACACCTAAAGCAATTAGAGAAAGAAGAACAAGAAAACCCCAAAGTTAGCAGAAGGAAATAAATCGTAAAGATCTGATCAGAAATAAGTGAAAAAGAAATGAAGAAAACAATAGCAAAGATCAACAAAACTAAAGACTGTTTCTTTAAGAAGATAAACAAAATTGATAAACCATTAGCCAGATTCATCAAGATAAAAAGGGAGAAGATTCAAATCAATATAATTAGAAATGAAAAAGAAGTAACGACTGACACTGCAGAAATAAAAAGGATCATGAGAGATTACTACAAGTAACTATATGCCAGTAAAATGGACAACCTGAAAGAAATGGACAAATTCTTAGAAAAGCACAACCTTCCAAGACTGAACCAGAAAGAAATAGACAATATAAACAGACCATTCCTTAGCACTGAAATTGAGACTGTGATTAAAAATCTTCCAACAAACAAAAGCCCAGGACCAGATGGCTTCACAGGTGAATTCTATCAAACATTTAGAGAAGAGCTAACACCCATCTTTCTCAAACTCTTCTAAAATATAGCAGAAGGAAGAATACTCCCAAACTCATTCTATGAGGCCACCATCACCCTGATACCAAAACCAGACAAAAATGTTACAACAAGAGAAAACTACAGGACAATATCTCTGATGATCATAGATGCAAAAATCCTCAACAAAATACTAGCAAACAGAATCCAACAGAACATTAAAAGGATCATACACCATGTCAAAGTGGGGTTTATCCCAGTAATGCAAGTATTCTTCAATATACACAAATCAATCAATGTGATACACCATATTTTCAAATTGAAGGACACAAACCATATGATCATCTCAACAGATGCAGAAAACGCTTTTGACAAAATTCAATACCCATTTATGATAAAAATCTCTCCAGAAAGTAGGTGCAGAGGGAACTTGCCTCAACATAATTAAGGCCATATATGACAAACCCCCAGCCAACATTTTTCTCAATTGTGAAAAACTGAAACCATTTCCTCAAAAAAAAAAAGGAGCAAGACAAGTTTGTCTACTCTCATCACTATTATTCAACATAGTTTTGGAAGTTTTAGCCACAGCAATCAGAGAAGAAAAAGAAATAAAAGGAATCCAAATCAGAAAAGAAGAAGTAAAGCTGTCACTGTTTGCAGATGACATGATACTATACATAGAGAATCCTAAATATGCTACCAGAAAACTACTAGAGCTAATCAATGAATTTGGTAAAGTAGCAGGATACAAAATTAATGCACAGACATCTCTTGCATTCCTATACACTAATGAGGACAAATCTGAAACACTGCCATTTACCATTGCAACAACAAAAAAATAAAATACCTAGGAATAAACCTACCTAATGAGACAAAAGACCTGTATGCAGAAAACTATAAGACCCTGATGAAAGTAATTAAAGATGATACAAATAGATAGAGAGATTACCATGTTCCTGGATTGGAAGAATCAACATTATGAAAATGACTGTACTACCCGAAGCAATCTACAGATTCAATGCAACCCCTATCAAATTACGAATGGCATTTTTCACAGAACTAGAACAAAAAGTTTCACAGTTTGTATGGAAACACAAAAGACCCTGAGTAGCCAAAGCAATCTTGAGAAAAAAAGATGGAGCTGGAGGAATCAGGCTCCCTGACTTCAGACTATGCTACAAAGGTACAGCAATCAAGACAGTATGGTACTGGCACAAAAACAGAAATATAGATCAATGGAACAGGATAGAAAGCCCAGAAATAAACCCACACACATATGTTCACCCTATCTTTGATAAAGGAGGCAAGAATATACAGTGGAGAAAAGACAGCCTCTTTAATAAGTGGTGCTGGGAAAACTGGAAAGCTACATGTAAAAGAATGAAATTAGAACACTCCATAACACCATACACAAAAATCAACTCAAAATGGATTAATGACTAAAATGTAAGACCAGACTCTATAAAACTCTTAGAGGAAAACATAGGCAGAACACTCTATGATATAAATCACAGCAAGATCCTTTTTGACCCACCTCCTAGAGAAATGGAAATAAAAACAACAATAAACAAATGGGACCTAATGAAACTTAAAAGCTTTTGCACAGAAAAGGAAATCATAAACAAGACAAAAAGACAACCCTCAGAATGGGAGAATATATTTACAAACCAAGCAACTGACAAAGGATTAACCTCCAAAGTATACAAGCAACTCATGCAGCTCAATATCAAAAAAAAACAAACAGCCCAATCCAAAAGTGGGCAAAACATCTAAATAGACATTTCTCCAAAGAAGATATATAGATTGCAAACACATGAAAGGGTGCTCAACATCACTAATCATCAGAGAAATGCAAATCAAAAGTACAATTAGGTATCACCTCACACCAGTCAGAATGGTCCTCATCAAAAAAATCTAGAAACAATAATGCTGGAAAGGGTGTGGAGAAAAAAACCCCTTGCACTGTTGGTGGGAATGTAAATTGATACATCCACTATGGAGAACAATATGGAGGTTCCTTAAAAAACTAAAAATAGAACTATCATATGACCCAGAAGTCCCACTACCTGGCATATACCCTGAGAAAACCATAATTCAAAAAATCCATGTACCACAATATTCACTGCAACACTATTTACAATAGCCAGGATATGGAAGCAACCTAAGTGTCCATCGACAGATGAATGAATAAAGAAGATGTGGCACATATATACAATGGAACATTACTCAGCCATAATAAGAAACGAAATTGAGTTATTTGTATTGAGGTGGGTGGACCTATAGTCTGTCATACAGAGTGAATGAATTAAATGAGAAAGAGGAAAACAAATACCATATGCTACCACATATATATGGAATCTAAAAAAAGGTTCTGAAGAACCTAGGGGGAGAAGAGGAATACAGACACAGACGTAGAATTGGACTTAGGAACATGGGGAGGGGGAAGGTTAACCTGAGATGAAGTGAGAGAGTGGCATTGATATATATACATTACCAAGTGTAAAATAGATAGTTAGTGGGAAGTATTCACATAGCACAGGGAGATCAGCTCCGTGCTTTGTGACCACCTGGAGGGGTGGGATAGGGAGGGTAGGAGGGAGACGCAAGTGGGAGACAATATGGGGTATATGTATAGTTATAGCTGATTCACTTTGTTATACAGCAGAAACTAACTCAACTTTATAAAACAATTATACTCCAATAAAGATGCTAATATATATATATATACTTTGCCACAGATATAATTTAATTAACTTGCTATTTTGCTATCTTGCATTCACTGTTCATTCCCGTCATATTTATTTGATAAGTATGGACATCTTTGTCTTTGGGAATTATGTTCTCTGAGTTAGCATTATGGAAATGCAGAGAGTGACCCTGCCTTGGTTTATTGGGTCATGTCAAAGATTGAAAGGTCCCAGATGGCTGCACGATCTTGCAGTATGCAGGTCTGTTGCTCAGAGACCATATTGATCTTTTCCAGCCTCTTTGCAGATGGCCTCCATCTACTTTCTGGTGATTGATTATAGTTATTTACAGCATTAAGTGGTTAGAAGCTTTACCTTGTCTTCAATATTTATGAAGTTAAAAATCTAATCATTTGAGCTTAAAACGCTTTATGGAATTTCTTTTTTATGCCGATAGCAGCCTATCACTAGGAACGTCTGCTCGTTTAGTCTGGCCAATTTTGAATAAGGTTAAACAGACATATATTTTCCTACTTTAATATAAGTACAATGTGATTATCAAAACCAACTGGTCTGTATTAACCGAAGTCACTTTGCTTCTTTCTTGACATGTCTGCCTCACCCACCTCTTTGTCTTCAAAAAGCTTCAACTAGAATGGCCTTTCTCAAGATGATTCTGTTTCAAACATTAAAACCGTTCCACTTGTGGAAAATAACAGAAGACTTAATAGTACCTCAGTGCTTTGATGTCTGGTCCCTAAAGGTCAAGTTGGACACTGCAGTCAATAACTGGATAGCTAGTCCAATGAGGACACTGTCTCCTCTCCCTCTCTCGTGGTCCTGGTGGAGGAGTTCACTAAATTAGTATGCTGCTGCAGTCAGTCAAGTGGAAGCCTAAACACAATTCATGTTTTCTGATTACCGTGCTCAATGATGAAATGCCTGTTATAAATATAGTTCTGTCTAATATTTTAAAGTAGATTAAAAGAATCGGATGGAGGCAGACTTGAAAAGGCCAGCTTTTTATTAGATCTGTGAAAGATCCCATTTAAGTGGATACTTCAGAAATACTTTTCTTAGCTTGCCATATCTGAGAGAGGGGGACTTTTAAGACCCTAATGAACCTTGACTTCTCTGAGGTTTCCAGGAGAATGGAGATGTGATGGGAGTTTTCATAAAAAATAACGGTAATAGATACGAGGTGCTTATTTTGTGCCATTGATCTCAGTGACAGATAGGTACAGGGCAGGACAGGGGATGGGGGGGTTCTTACTTTTCTTATCCATGATAATGACCCTATTAGGTAGGCATTATTATTTTAAATAAGATGAGTATATTTGTTATCAAACCAAACGTGGGTCTGCTCACCCACACGCAGTAAAGCCAATCCACTGATACTGGGCTGTGGTGAAGGAAAGTGCCACATTTATTGCAGGGCACCATGCATGGAGTCCAGGCAGACAGGGATCAAAAAACCCGAATTCCCTGATGGCTTTTGGGGAAAGGTTTCTAAGACAGGGTGAGGGAGGGGGGTTTGTGGGGTGTGTGATCAGCTCGTGGACCTTCTTCTGATTGGTTGGTGGTGAGATAATCTGGAGTCAACATCATCAACCTTCTGGTTCCAACCAGTCTGAGGTCTACATGCTTGTGGGCAAAATAGAGTTAACTTCTTCTACCCGGTAGGGGTTTCAGTATCTGCAAAACAGCTCAAAACCAGAATATTATCTATAGCCTTTGAGGAGGAACTAAAGCCTTGACTTTAATGGCCGAACAATTTTTATTTTATCTTGCTTGAGTGTTTTGCTTCATTTCTGCATTTTCTCATTTCTCTGATTAAATTTATTATTTGGAACTCAGGGAAGGCCTAGGAGGCTAAAGTTTTTCTACAGACAAAAGGCAGGCAGAGGACATGGGGATTCTATTAAAGATGAGAAGGACCCTGTCAGGCTCCTGGGCATGGAAGCCTTTCTGTGTCCCCCTTTTCTTGTTTGTAGGAAATATGCTTCAGCCTCTTTGAGTTCCTTCCCTGAGTTCCAAAGGGCAGGTTCAGACTGTTGCTAATCAGGGAAGGGAGGGGATGCAGAGACAAAGAAGGAGCAGTCAAAAAACAATAGTGGGTCTTCCCCACTATTGTTGGCGCAGTGGTTGAGAGTCCTCCTGCCGATGCAGGGGACGTGGGTTCGTGCCCCGGTCCGGGAAGATCCCATATGCCGCGGAGCGGCTGGGCCGGTGAGCCATGGCCGCTGAGTCTGCGCGTCCAGAGCCTGTGCTCTGCAACGGGAGAGGCCACAACAATGAGAGGCCCGCGTACCGCAAAAAAAAAAAAAAAAAAAAAAAAAAGTGGAGTCTTGGGGCAGGGTCCTAGTTCCGCCTCAAGATATACACATAACAATACGTCTGAGCTCTTCTGCAGAACTAAAACTCCCGAAAAATGGAAGATGTTAGCTACTTGACGCATTCTTCAATCCAGAGAGAAGGTCACAGTTTGATAACCTCGAGAACCACAAAAGTGCATCAGGAGATCACCTGAGACCAGAGTAAAGGAGTGCTGGACCTGCACACACCCTGATCCTTACCAGCAACTCCACCTTTGAACCATTGCTATAAAACTCCTACCAAATCCCCCTGGGGTTGGGACACACAGTATTTGAGGGCACTAGCCTGCTGTGTCCCCTTTGCCTGGTGAAGCAATAAAGCTATTCTTTTCTATTTCACCCAAAACTCTGTCTCCAAGATTCAATTCAGCACGGGTGTACAGAGGCCGAGTTTTCAGCACCACTATCCTGGCAAGGCCCCATTATGTTTCTGCTTCGTTACATATTCAGGCACACACTTTTCAAACGATTTGCTAAGGTCTATGCAGCTAAGAAGCAGTTGATTGAGCCAGGATCAAACCCAGGCAGTTTGAAGGCAAAGCCAGAGCTCCTAACCGCCACCATCACACTGTACCTTGCAGGAATGGTGACTCATGTCTGTCTGGACCTGATCCAAGAGCAAAAAATCTTTTTAGCAAAGCTCAGGAAACGTCAGCGACTCTCATCACTCCACTCACCTCATCATCAGCCCCTTGATGCTTTGCTGACAGCAGCCTCCATCAAATATTTTGCTAACCCAAAATATGGGTCTGAGGACTTAGTCAGGGCAGCAGCAATAGGCCTCCCAATGGAGAGGCTGGAATAGGTTTCCAAACCATGACTGTAGAGCAGGCTTGTCATTCCCTCTCCTGTATGAACAATGACCATGCGGTCTTACATTTCCACGTTCCCATTCATTTATACATTTTAATTCAGTTACAGTCATCTCACCTTCCTAGATGCCCCTAATCTTCTCCCATGAAAAATATAGAGATGATTAATATCTTTAAGGCACTAAGAGAGATGCTGGGAATTAGACAGTATCCAGTATTGGAGATTGGGCCACAGGGAGCACATTCCTATGGATTTAGTTCTCTTTCAAATTCTGTCAGTGTAATTTTTACTCCATAAAAGCTAACTCAGATGTGCTTCAAGCCAATGATTTTATTCTTTTTTTGTCTTCTGAAAACGTTGACTCCTTGAAACTCATGGAATAAAAACAATTTTAAATATTTTAGGATTCATTATTTATTTTGATCTCCTCTTATGCTGTAGAATAATGTCTTAGAGAATTTTGAGTTTAGTCAGTAAATAAATTAAACTCTAGAAAATATTTAGGCATAATACAATAAAAGAGACAGTGTGGATATATAACTAAAGTGTGGTCATAGTAGGTAGCACATACTGAGGGCTTATTCTGTGCCAGGCACTATACTAAACACTTTACATGTATTATCTCACTTAATATCCACAACCACCGTATGAGGCAGACACTACTATTATCTCCTTTTAGCAGATGAGGAAATAGAGGCACAGAGAGGTTAAGCAACTTGCCACAGAATACACAGCAATTAATTGCCAGAGATAACATTTGATCCTAGGCAATTAGGCCGAAGAGCCCATATTCTTATGTAGAGTGTTTACATTCATTTTAATTATTAGAGAACTCTTTTTCATTAATCTCATCTATCACCGTAAAATTTTCATTGTAATATGTTTTCATGAGCTAGAGATAATGGTTTATTAATATAGTGCTTTAACTGGAATTTTTCTATTGGCTCAGTTTTTATTAGAAATGGAGTTTTCCTCATATTTCACCTCAGAGAATTAATCTCCCCAGCTAAATTTGAGTTAAATTTACATATTGTGTCTATTGTGAAAAATTTGGTCTTATCTCAAGGTCACTGTTATATCAACACAACCAGATCTGAAACATGCTTGAGCAGGAACATATTTCTGCCTGTTTAGCACAAAGTCCTGGAATGCCAATAAATAAATAAACAAACAAATAGTTACAATTATAGAGTTTTAGTTTTAATTTTATATATAGTTACATATATATGTAATACACACATAATTTTTATAGAGACTTGTATAGTTAATTATAGCTATATATGCAAATGTAAGACAGGCTTCTATAACAGGCTAACAGGTTTCTCCCTGTGGGAGCTTAGGTGTTTTGTAAATAAAGTTTTTTTTTTTAATAATGCAAAACAGATTTATTTGCATGCACAACAATGAGGATTCGAATGCTAGATAAAAAGGAAAGCAGTCTTCTGTCAAATGCAGATCAAGATTAAGTAGCTGGTTTTGAGATCTTCTCTGTGGGAAGACTTGCTGTGTTGCCTTCAGAAGTTAAATCTTTTTACCTGATGCTACAGCAGGCTTTTAAAACAGGCCTTGATGCTGGGCTAGCTCCTCTAATTCCTTTTGACAGCCAAGATGGCTTCAGATGGATTTGGTCCACTGGCCACTATTCGCCAACCACTGATGTAGATGATGCTCTCATGTATTCTGAATCAGAATATGCTTTTGTGAATTAGTCTCTATACTGCCTGCTTTATTGTATAGTAGGGTACTTCCAACTGCACACGGGAAAAAAGAAAACCCAAACTGACTTTCTCAATAAAGGAAACTTATTATCTCATATAACTGGAAAGTCCAGGCATAAATTTAACATTAGGCCAGACTTAATCCAGGAATTCAAACAATACCATAAGGTATTTGTTTCTCTCCACCTCTTGGTTTAGCCTTCTGCTGGTTGGGTTTATCCTCAGGCTACCTATGATGGTCCCTGACACTTCATGGCTTACTTCTTTCTGCCAGTAGTTCCAAGGGAAAAGGCATCCATCAAAGTCCTGGGATTCATTGGAATCAAATCAATTTGGGAGATATGTATATTCCTGCACCAATCATTGTTGGAACAGGATAATTGGAATTATGCTAATGGATCAATAATGTGTCAGTGATCAAACTAATCCTCCTGATATATCCCTGAAATCAGGAATGGTGCCATTTCTGAATCATACAGACCAAGAATGGGCAAATAACACGGAACACTGAGAAAGAGTATGGTGTCAAATATCAATTGTATTTACTTCTTGCAACTGAATACAGTTTCTGTGAAAAGTCATATTAAAATTGTAGAATATGTAAGCAATGACTATCACCTCTTCTGTAAAACCAGTCCTGACCACTGAGGGAAATGACCACTTCATCCTCTGTGCCCCTACAGTTCTGTCCCCCCATCATATCATCACAACCCTAAATGAGCTAAATCACTTGATAATATATATAGTTGTCCCCCCTTATTCATGGGGGATATGTGTCAATATCCCCAGTGGATACCTGAAACTGCAGATAGTACCAGACTCTATATATACTATGGTTTTTCCTATCCATACATACCTATCATAAAGTTTAATTAATAAATTAGGCACGGTAAGAGAATATCCAAATTGCCAACATCACTACTCTTGTGCTGTGGAGCCATTAAGTAATACAAGGCTTACTTGAACACAAGCCTTGCTGAAATACCATGACAGTCAATCTGATAACCCAGCCAGCTACTAAGTGGATATGCTGGACAAAGGGATGAATTATATCCCTGGATGGGACAGAGGGGGGATGGTTCAAGACTTCATCACCATACTCAGAATGGCATGCAATTAAAAACTTACAAATTGTTTGTTTCTGGAATTTTCCATGTGATATTTTTGGAACTTGATAGACCTTGGGTAACTGAAACTGTGGGAAATGAAACCTCGGATAAGGGAGGGGGCTACTGAATATCTCTCCACCCATGGCTACCTCTTCCATGAGGGTAAAGTAGATATCATTTGTGTGTCTCCATTGATTTCATAATGTCTGACAAATAGTAGGACTCCTAATAAATATTTATTTCTTGAATAAATTATCTCTATTTCTAATCATATAATAAGCAACAATGTTAAAAGACATCAGATTACATTATAGAATGAACTCAGACTACCAGTTAGCTTAAGACCCTAAAATCAATATCACTGTCTCCTCTCTCTTCCCCAAATACTCCAAATGGAGCTGGTCTTTGTTCAAAAGTTTTACATATTGTAGAGATTAAGTGACCCATAAGAAGAGAAATATAAAGAAATAGAAAGAGTAGTACAAAACCTGGGCCTTAGCAGCTAATTTGGGATTTTGGTGACATTGCTTAAAATCAACATTGAAGAGCTTATCAGAAATACAGGTTGCTAGACAGTCGTTGCATCTATAGAGTCTTATCAGTTGGCCCAATCAAACCGCTTAATTCCTTCAAGGTATTATATTTTATTTTAGGAGCTAAAAACTGTGTCAGAAAGAGCATTGGACAGAGATTTTAAAAAGCTAGGGTCCAGTCTTAAATACTGCACTTGATGTGTATATGATCTTGAGCAAATCAGTTAGTGCCCTTTTACTTTAGGTTCTTCATGAATAAAATGAAAAAAGGGGACCATGACATCCTTAAACTCCGTTCTAGCTCAAATAACTCATAATCTTGCCATAGATCAAGGGTATAGTACGTGTTCAGTAAACACTTATGTAGAGAAAAGAGAATAGAGATTTGAATATTTTTTAAATAAACTTTTTATTTTGGAATAATTTTAAATTTACAGAAAAATTTCAAATTTAGTACGGAGGGCTCCCATTCGCCCTATACCTAGTTTCCACTATTATTATTATCTTATGTTAGTATTGATATATTTATTACAACTGAGTGAACATTGATACTTTGTTACTAACTAAAGTTCATTCTTCATTTAGATTTCCTTAGTATTAAACTAATATCCTTTTTCTGTTTTGGGATCCCTTAGGCTCCTCTTGGCTACAATAGTTTCTCACACTGTCTGTTTTGATGACTTTGACAATTTTGAAAAATTCTGGTATTTTTTAAAATGTCTCTCAATTGAGATTTGTCTGCTGGTTTTCATATGAGTTCTGGGGATGAAGACCACAGAAGTGAATGTGCCAGTCTCATTACATCAAATGGAGGCTACATATTATCATGACTGTTGATGGTGACCTTGATCACCTGGCTGAGGTAATGATACTTGAGCCTTTTTTTATTCAAAAATTATTTTGTGCCTTCTGTGTGTCAGGTACTATGCTAGATGTTGAGCAAATAAAGATGATCCTTGCCCTCATTGAATGTACAGCTGAATAGGGAAACTTAACCAAATAACTTCACAATTAATTGTGTATATATCTATATCTACATCTACATCATCTATATCCATATCTAAAACAGGGACACCTAATTTAAACTGGTGGGTCAAGAAAGACCTCTCCAGGAAGTGATGTTAAAATGGAAATATAAATCATGAATAGAAGACTAGACAAAGATTTGCAAAGAGAGTTTAAGACAGAGAAAATTGCTTATCTGAACACCCTGCTGAGCTGCGTGGAAGAGAGAGAGAATGAGAGAAAGAGAGAGAGAGAGACAGAGAGAGAGAGAGACAGAGAGAGAGAGGCAGGAAATGACCTGAAATGAAAGTTGAAAGGTGACAAAGTTGATAAAGTTGAAAGCCTTAGCCTTTCTCTGAGCTTGATTAAAATTTGGACAGTTTCTTTTCCGACTACACATCCCTGACCTCTCTTTTCTTAGAACATTTACTTAAGAAAACTTGGAATTGTAAATTCTTTCTCTGATCCTTTGAATTGTAAATCACTTCACAACCCAGATATGTCTTTCTCAAGGACCCTGGGAACCATCCTTTTGAATTGTAATCATTGAAGGAGATAGCACCCTTGTCTCCCATTCTCTGTAGGAGGCTAGGTGCTTAATTTCAAAAAGGGAAAATTAGCAAACATAGCTAGACTTAATCACATTGACCAGTCTCCCCACTAATGTCCTTCTGTACTTTTCCATTAGCTCACCCCACAGTTTAAATTATCCCCTGCCTTTTGTTTCAGCAGAGTTTAATCCCTCTCTCTTATTGCAATAGTCTTGAATAAAATTTTCCTTGCCTGTATTTAACTGGTCTGGTGTAAACCAAGAATACTTAGAAAAGGTGGAAAAAGTTGTTTAAAAAATTGATTTAAAGGTAACAGAGAGTTAGAAAGTCCATGAGGACTTGAGGGGCCAAGATCTCAAAAGAAAAGGGAAGCCAGCACCAGGTAACACTTTTGTCTGCAAACCATTTGAGTAATCTAGAATGGTGACTGAATGGCTGAGAAATTGAGTAGAACTTTCAGAAGTTTCATCTAGTGTGATTTTCCCAAGTATTTCTGTCCCTCCCTATACACACTCAAGGAACTTCTCTCTCCTCCTTTGGAATCTGGTCTGTGTCTGACTGCTTTGAACAATGGAATGCAGAAGTGATGTTCTGAAATTCTTAAGCTGCTTCTACTGCTTCTCTCTTGGGACACAGCCAGCACACTGTGAGGGAGCTCAAAAGCCACATGGAAATGTTGCAGGAAAGAAAGGTGAGGCCAGAGAGGATGGTCACCTCCCAGGTTTCAAGTGAATCCCAGGTACGGCCACTGAGTGTGGGTACTTGGCTTTGCGCAGGAAAGAATTCAAGAGTGAGAGCCATAGTAAAGTGAAAGAAGGTTTATTCAGAGAGATACACATTCCATAGATAGAGTGTGCATCATCTCGGAAGGTGAGAGGTACCAGGGTACGGGGTTGTCAGTTTTTATGGGGGAGGTAATTTCATAGGCTAATGAGTGGGAGTATTCCAGCTACTTTGGGGAAGGGGTGGGTATTTCCAGAATTGGGCCACCACCCAATTTTTGACCTTTTATGATTAGCCTTGGAACTGTCATGGTGCCTGTGGATGTGTCATTTAGTTTGCTGATGTGTTACAATGAGCATATACTGAGGCTCAAGGCCTAATGAAAGTGAACTCCTCTGCTGTCTTGGACCTAGTTGGTTCTAACCAGTTTATGTTGTGTCCTCAGGTTATGTCATTCTTTTAAAGTTTGTGCCCTGCCCTCTTCCTATGAATGGTCACAGTTGCATTATTCATTGCAGTCCACAGGTGAAACAGCCCAAATATTTATCACCTTTAGAGTAGACAAATATATTGTGATATGTTCATACAGTGGAACACTAGAGAGAATGAAAATAATCTACTGCTGCATGCAACGATATGTATGAATTGCACAAGCATAATATTGATTTAAAATTAAGCAAATCTAATCTATGGCCTAAGATACCCTATGGGAATGTTATGACTAGAAGGTGCCTGGGGATTACTTCTGCAGCACTAGTAATATTCTATTTCTTTATCTGGGTGCTGTTTATATGGGTGTGTTTACTTTGTAACAATTCATTGAGCTGTTCTGTATATTATAATCTAATTATGTTTTTTACAAAAGAAACTTCAGATCGAACCAAAACAGATGAATGTTCCTTAGCCATAACTAATAGTTTTTACCAATACTTTAGAAGCAGGAAGAAAAGCTGGAAGTTTATGAAAGAAATTAGAGGCTCTAACTGTATGCTGCAAAATATATGTGATAGAAATTGGTTTTACTTTAAACAGTCTATTGTGTAATCTAATTTGTGTTGGTGTCAAAAATCTGTCCCCTTTCCTGGTTTATTGGTCATTTCCTTTAATCTTTTGGAGTCCATATTATCAGACAGCTTAGTTTTTTTGTTTTGTTTTGTTTTGTTTTATGGCAAGGCCTCAGCTCCCTTTCCTTGTCACTCACTGATCTCATTCTGTTTCAGTAAATCTACCAAAGCAGTTCAAGTGAAAATGCTCAGTTGTCTTATCCCTCAGCATATTTGTTTTCTAATTTACATTTCTCCATCTAGTTTATGTCTTTAAATGTCACACTCTAAACTGATGGCTTTCAATCTGAGGCATGAAGTTTCTCAGTTTTCGCAAAGGAAACAACCTTGTCTGCCTACCAAACATAAAGTATCAGAGAGAAATGTGACTGTTGGTGAAGTCATTTCAACTGGTTCAGGAAGTTTGCTCTTACTTATTCACTTAGTGCCATTAAACCTGACTGCTTCTAGCCTTCAAATGATTCCCATGGTGTTTAAAGTCTATGTGTGGATTTCATGTCATGTGGCTAAGTTATAATAGTTGCTAAGCTATTTCCTCTCCACAGATATCTCGTACAGCCCCTTCCCAATGATAATTATAATTTTTTTTTCCATCTATTCTTTTGTTGATCTTCTGGGCATATTTCTGTACCATTTGTTGCCATTTTAAAAAATTACAATGATATTCAGCTTTTTACTCTTACGTTTTATAAAATAGCAGATTATACCACAATACGTTAAATCATGAAGCTACACAGCCAAAAATGCATAACCACACAGCACCATTGATTTATTAAGAGACTATCAGTTGGGTGTTTTCTTTAGGAAGAGCTATGCAAAGCATCATTATAATAGTTTGGAAGCAATGGCACACACAATCCCTTAAAGAGATAAAATAACAAATAAATTATATCAAGAAAGAAATACAGAATTCTCAAACTAAGTAACCTTAAAGATCCAGCTCAAAACTGCAAGTTTATAGCTGAGTCAACCAAAGTCTAGAACGGAAAATGGCTGCCTAAGGCCTTCCAGGTTGTGAGGAAGGGCAGGCTGACACTGAAAACCGGGTCTGTTCTACAACACACAACATATATATTTATAAACAAGTGCCAAAATGCAACAATAAAACCAGCTGTAAAACTCAGATGATTCTCATGATCTACTCCCCTTGACATGCACTGAAACAATTTTGCCATAGTATGATTTTTCTTACATTAGGCAACCTCAGTTTTCTTCAACAAGTGAGTTAACTATCCTGACCTTAAAACCAGAGTGACCTTCTCAGTGCTGGATCTATCAAAACAAATGATCTCTATAAATATTTTATATGACAACTTATTTAAAGAGGTTTGGAAATAAAGAAGTCAAATTGTTTCAAATGGAAATGCATTAGGTAGAAACATGCCATGATGGAAAAACTATAATATAGCCAAGAAAGAAAGGGAAAGTAGGAAAGAAAAGAAAATATAAAAGAAAAAAAAAAGAAAAACAATCAATGAATTGTCATAGAATAAAAGAAAGAAAAGAGAAAGAAAATAAAATCCAAACAGTCCCACTGTAAAGAGATGAAGGCAGACCATTCTGTGAAATAGAGGGTCACACCAAGAATGTCCTATTGTAGATGTCTTTCTAGGGCCAACCCTGAAATACATTTACACTATGATATATAATCTACTGACATTAGATATGATACTGCTAGAATTACAAATAGACTTTACTAGCACTGGAAATGAATGTAAAACATTTGAAAAAATAGCCACCCAAAGGAAGCATTCCTTTGCTTATGCAGCAAAGCCACGCATATACCAATAAAATCTGTTTTTATTTCCAATGGTACTTTTGTTAGAAATGTTGACGGTGGGTTACTCTGTTGAAAAATATTTCAGCAAAACTATTTCCTTTCAAATGTTGAAATAATACCAAATAATTTGGGAGAAAGTAAAATAGACTGGCACGTAAACAGTAAACACATCTATTTCTGAACCAGAAATGTTAACAGTGAATCTCAGATGAACTGAGATGACTAGGCACAGGAATGATCATGAATACTCTCCACATTTAGTAAACAATTCCCAAAAGATGTGTTAACATTAAGGGGACCTTAAACACTAGCATGAAGTGAAGGGGGTTAAGCAAAGGGGAATAACAATTGTTAAACAGTGAGTTGAAGAATCAGGTCTTTAATCACAAGCTTAAAATACAAAGATTGTTGACTTGCAAAAGCTACCACTTGAAAAATGAAATATTTATTTAATAAATTATTTGGACACATATTGTAAGCAACATTTTGTTTTGTCTTTAACTTAATGAAGGAGCTGAGCCTGTGAACTAATTATTTTGGTATTATATATGCAAAAACATTGACTCTTTCCTTTGCTTTTTTTTTTCCTTTAGTGATCCAGGTAAACAAAAATAAATTAATCATAATCTTTGGTTCATAGTGCAGAGTCATCCTTGGTCTGTGAACAGTCCACTTTCATTCATTCTTTTATTCATTTACTTTTCCAAATTATTTAATTGTGGTAACTATGATTTACAATTTACCATTTAAAATATTTTAATGTTTATAGTTGAGTAGCATTAAGTAATTGACATTGTTTTACAACTATCACCACAATCCTTGCACAGAACTTTTTCATCTTGCAACACTGAAACTCTGTGCCTATGAAGAACCCACTCTTCTTCCTCCGAGGTCCTGGCAGCTACCATTCTTCTATTTTCTGTCTTTATGAATCTGACCTCATATGAGTGCAATCATACAGCATTTGTCTTTTTGTGACTGGCTTATTTCACTTATCACAATATCCTTAAGTTTCATCTTTGTAGCATATGTCAAAATTTCCTTCCTTTTTAAGGCTGAATAATATTGATTGTAGGTATTTATCACATTTTGCTTATCCATTCATCCAACAATGGACACATCCATTGATTGTTTCCATCTTTTGACTACTTGATTAATGCTGCTATAAACATGGGCATGCAAGTGTCTTTTCATGTTCCTGTTTTCAGTTCTTTTGGAGATATACCCAGAAGTGGGATCATAGGATAATCCTATTTTTAATTTTTTGATGGATCTCCGTACTGTTTTCCATGGCAGCTGCACCATTTTACATTCCTACTAGGAGTGCACAAGTGTTCCATATTCTCTATGTCCTCATCGGCACTTATTTCCTGCTTTTTTGATAGTAGCCATCCTAATGGGTATAAAGTAGTATCTCATTCCTACTTATTCATTTAATCTTAGTACTACTATAAATACCCCTAAATCTATCACTCAACCAGACCTAAAATATAACTATGCACATGCTCCTCTCTCATTTTCTGCTCTGTCTCTCCCTAATAGTAATCCAAAGTAGTTGTTTAGTATTTCTTGTTTTTATAAATATATACAGTTCTACCTTATACTATATGACTAAACTTCTCTTACTTGAGCCATGGCTATCACTCCTGAAGAAAAAGAGAATTCAACAGACATGTCTCTCTAAGTAGGAACAGAGATAATCATGGCTACATAACCACTAAGAAGCCAGTCAAACCTGTTTACTTCTCGTGGTTACAATAAGTTGATGAAAAATTTTGTGTTAATTAGTTAATTGAATTTAAGTAATACAATTTGATGAATAGTAGCTAACTGTACCAGGCATTGCAGAATGTTCAAGGATGAATACAAATGCTCTCTCCACCAATACTGTGCTTACAATGTAGTCATTTATTTATCTACTTCATAAACATGTGTTCAAAGCTGTGGGATATACAAAGAAATTTAATAGACATTAACAACCCTTCACAGCCTTGCAGGAATACAGATGTATTCTTAATCTGATGTTTTCTGTGGCAGACACAAGTTGTCATTTTACCTTTTCCCCTCTCCTTTCGAGCATGTACCTGGAATATATTTTCCAGATCATTTTATACTTACCTGTGGCCATGTGCCTAGGTTCTGGTTAGTGGATTTGAGAAGGAAATGATGCATGCCCCCTCTGAGACTGGAAACCTCACACAAACTTCCACTTACTCCATACCCTTTCTGCTAGTCAAGGACACTGAAGTCCTAAGGGATGGTGGAAACACAAGTTGGAGGAAGCCTCCATTCCTGAATGACTTTATAGATGTCTGCCTGCTGAACAGTCACATTAAAGAGTTCTTAGCAATAAATAAACTTCTACAGTGTTAAACCTCTTGGAATTATTTAGGGTTTATTTGTTACCCCAGCTAGTATTTACTACATCTAATATTCCTCCTCCTCCTGAAAGGATCTAAATCCCTAAATTCCCCTTTTCTTGGCATAATGATAACTGTAATTCTGAAAACAGTGTGTCTGTAAAGAGAAACTTCAGTTCAAATTTTAGTTTTGTCATTTTATGAATTTACTCATTCAACAGACATTTTAATGCACAAATTTCTTTTAATGTTGATGAAACAGCAGGGGAGCAAATGGACAGACAACTGTTTTCAGGGACTTTATTTCTAGAGTGCAAAGAAAGATAATAAATAAGTAAGCATCTTAATATATAATATAGTGATCATAGTGTTAGAAAAGTAATGCTTATTTAGAGTCTAAATGATTTAGGGAGATATTTATATAAATAAAATAAACACAATACTAGAAAATAATAAATATTTCAGAGAAATATAAAAAAGCTGAACATTATTAGGGCTAGAAAATGTATTTTAGTTATTGTAACTAAATACAATTTTATTTAAAATGTATAAATGTTTATGAGCCTCTTTTTCTGTATAGATGTAAAGAAAATAGCAATATTTAATTTATAGTGGTGACATTTTTGAAGGAATGTATTTAATAAGATAAAAGCCTATGCTTTAGTAGCTATCAAAGAATGATAACTAATTAAATGCAGACTTTTCCTAAGTATGGTATTCATAAACTTTAAAGTGTCAGTACTAGGTTAAAAAAAAAAAAGGAAATGTCACAAGTCAGCAGTGGAGTACTTCCTAAATGGCTGATATAGACAAAAGAATTATTAGAAGTTAGAGGAGGAAGGATTCACTTGACAGAAAAATAGCATTGGGTTTGGTTTTAAAGGTTGAAAAGAATTTGATTAGGAAGAATTAGGGAAAGAGAAACAACTTGTGTTAATTAAAATGCAATGAGGAGAAACCACAGGTGTGAATAGAGAGAGTGAGAAAACCAGTGTGACGAAGTGAAAAATATACTCAGAGTGCAATGAAAGCTCATGTTTGAAATATGGGCTTGAGCCATAAAAACAAAGGGCCTTGAATAGCAAGTTAAGGTATCTTGCAAACCCAATTTAACAGTAGAAAGATGACGCCAAAATTAATGAACTGAGTGTAGAGAATTTCTCTCCATCAACTGACAGTTTGTTAGCATAATGCCAATCATTGTCCTTCTTCCAGATAGTGGTACACTTTATAAAATTAAGCAACACATCTTTCATTATTGGTGATCTTTACAAAGTGCCTGTCACAGTGCCCTGTCTACAGTCTATATTTAATGGAAAATGTTAATTACAGATTTATCTGATCACCTCAAACACATGCCAGTTAGCATCGATAAATTATTCTTTACATATTGGTGTAGACTAATATTTTCCCCATTATCCCAAAATGAGAAAACATGAGATGTGAAAAATTGTAGAATACTGAAGAAATTACCTCTGGTAAAGAAATATATTTAAATTGACTCACTTTACTTAAAATCACACCTTCACTTCCAGTATAACTGAGTGGAAATCTAAAGAGCATATATTTTCCATTAGTATTAAAAATGAAAAGACTTTTAAGAAGAAAAAGAAAAGAACAGAGGAAAAAACAGAAGATGTTCAACATTGTCCACATCTTCAGACAACATAACTTCTAGTTTCAAAGCTTTCATATGAAGTCCAGGTAAGATGTGCTTAATAATAAAATAAAACTATTGTTATTACAACAATAGCAGGCCTACTAATGCCTCCCTCTGCTCTGTTTCACTTCACCAGAAGACAATCATGGTAGGGAGAAAGATTTTGACCAAAGCTATATTTCCTTTAAGGGACCTTGGCTAGTTGTAATTCAGCTAAGGGCCCCTGGGATTATTTAATATAGTTCCAGGTAAGAGCCAGTATGGTGTATTCTATGGACCCAGGATTTCATTGTCATATCTGTAATTATAGGTTTCCTTTTCTTCCTGTCCCTTGGCTATAGAATATGACAAAAGACATAGAGAAGAAAATTTAAAAAGACCCTTAAAAAGCTTAATGTTAGAGGACTATGAGAAGATGGTAGAGTAGGTAGCTTCCCACTCAACAACAATTACACTGGCAGAATCTGTCTGATGCAACTATATTGGAACTCTAAGTCTACTGATGGTTTGTTACTTCCAGGGGAAGTCTTGCATAGTAAATTGCAGTGCATTTTGGTCAGCTCTTACCACTACAGGAACCACCTATCCCCTACCCCTAGCCAGGTGGCAGACAGTTGTGCATATGTTCCAGAAGCAGCTTACATACAGCTTTTAGGAGCCACAGTAGACAACAAGCATCTTGTTCAACAAATATTGGGGATCTGTGTTCTGATCTCTGACTGCTGCTTCAGAGCACAGAATGGCAGACACAGAGGCAGACAGTCATTGTTGTTGCACTTTCCCCCACTGTTGTAGGCCCCTCCTGCTCTAGCTGAAGTGACTTCTAGGCAACTTAAAGGACTAGAACATTTCACTCCTTCCATTTTTTTTTTTTATTTTTCCCCCTTGTGGGAGCCAAATATTCAAAAGCAACTGTACGTACAAAATCATATGCCTAGGGAAAGGCACAGGCTTGGGAAGATCTGTAAAGACCTTAGGTTTATACCTTAAACTTAAGTTTATACTATAGGCTCATCCTCAGCACAGAGATAGCCTACAGAAATCAAAACCAAACACAGAAACAAACAGAAAAACAGAAAACTCTGGGAAATGGGGAGAATCTGATTTCTAGAGTCACTGCATTATTAGATTCAAATGTGCAGTTTTCAGCAACAACAAAAACAACAACAAACAAGACATACAAAGAAACAGGAAAATATGGCCCATTCAAAATAATTTAAAAATATATAAATAACAGAAAAGATTCCTGAAAAAGACTTGATGGCACATCTACTAGACAAGGAATTTAAAACTGTCTTAAAGATGTCCAAACACCTAAAGGAATATGTAAAGACAGTCAAAAAGAAAATGATTTATGAACAAAATAGAAATACCAATGAAGAGAAAATCTAAAAAGAAACCAAAAAGAAATTTTGGAGCTGAAAAGTACAATAACTGAAATGAAAAATTCACTAGAGTGATTCAGAAGCAGATTTGAGCAGGCAGAAAAAAGAATCAGTGAACCTGAAGATAGGACAATTCAAAGTTTTAAATCTGAGGATGGGAAAAAGTAAAAATCAAAGAAAATTAAGCAAAGCCTAAGGGATCTGTGGAACGTTATCAAGTGGTAGGAGTCTTAGAAGGATAGGAGAGAGAGAAAAGTTCAGAGAGGATATTTGAAGACATAATGGCTGAAAATTTCCCAAATTTGATTAAAATGTAAACATTGAAAAAGTTGTACAAAGTTCAAATAGGATAAACTCAAAAAGGTTCACATCAAAACACATTATAATCAAACTGCTGAAAGCAAAGCAGTTTGAGGGAAGCTTGAAAGCAGCAATAGAGAAGTGACTCATCACACACACGGAATGTTCAATACAATTATCAGTAGATTTCACATCAGAAACTTTGGAGTCCAGAAGGCAGTGGTCTAACATTTAAAGTAATAAAAGAAAAAATCTGTTAATCAAGAATTCTGTATCCAGAAAAATTGTCCTTCAAAAGTAAGGGAAAATTAAGACATGCCCAGATAAACAAAAGGTGAGGAAGTTCATTGTCACTGGACTTGCCTTGCAAGAAATGCTAAAAAGAATTGTGCAGATTGAAATAAAAGAGCACTAGACAGTAACTCGAAGCTGTATAAAGAAATAAAGGTCACAGTAAAGGTAATGCATGGACAATTACAAGAGCTAGTATTATTGTAATTTTGATTTATAATTCCACATTTTATTTTCTACATAATTTAAGAGAATAATGCTTTAAAATATCACTAGTTTATGTTTTGGGACACATAATGTGTAAAGATGTAATTTTGTGACACCAATAACTAAAAAGGTGGGGATGGAGCTCTAAAGGAGTAGAGCCCTTTTTTATGTTATTGAAGTGAAGCTGGTATAAATTCAAATTAGAGTATTATAACTTTAGATGTTACATACAGTCCGCATGTTGATCACAAAGAAAATAGCTATAAACTATACACAAAAAACTGAGAAGGGAACTTTTAAATGTTTCAGTACACACACACAAAAAAAACCCACAAAATAAGATGTGATACAGGAAACAAAGGAAAAAATTTTGTAGGCATAGAGAATATAAATAGTAAATGACTGAAGTAAGTTTTTCCTTGTCAGTAATTACTTTAAAAGAAATGAATTAAACTCTCCAATCAAAACATACAGATTGGCAGAGTGGATTAAAAAAAAATTAAAAAAAAAATAAAAAAACATGAACCAGCAAATGAAAAGATGTAAAAAGATATTCCATGCAAATAGTAACCCATACAACAATATATACAATGAAAAATTATTTAGCTTTAAGAAGGAAGGAAATTTTGACATATCCTACAACCTGGAGAACACTATGCTAAATGAAAGAAGCCAATCACAGAAAGAAAATTAACCTATGGTTCATTCATGTGAAATATTTAGAGTAGTCAAAATCATAAAATAGAAGGTAGAATATTGGTTGTCAGGAGTTGGGAAGAGAGGGGGAAAGGGAGTTACTATTTAATGCATATAGAGTTTCAGTTTTATACAACAAAAATATTTCTTGAGGCGGATGTTGGTGATGGTTGCACAACAATATGAATGTACTTAACACCATTTAATTGTACATTTAAATATGATTAAAATGGTAAAAATCTTATGTGTATTTTACCACAATAAAAAATTGTGAAAAAGCTGCATGTTTTCAAGAACAAATTGTCTATGAGCACTCACACTTATTTGCATATTGAGTCATTTTGAAAGTGTAGTGGATTTCATTTAAAAATTGCTTTTAGATTATAAAAATAATGTAACAATATGCCAGAATTAACAGTATATGTAATAAAAAGTTTGGCATAAAGAGAAAAAACTAACCCCAAATTACATAAGCCTAGAACTATAATTTAAAAAAAAAAAAGTTAAATCTAGCCTCCCTCAAAATTTATTCCTGAGAATACTATTTCCTTAAGATGTTAATCAATTCTACAAGGAAAGGGGATTTTGGTGTTAAATACATTTGAAAAATAATGAGTTAAAAGGTAACAGGATTCTTTTGTACAGGTTCTCACTGTGCTTCTATTATGCTGATATAAATGGAGAAGCCTTAAGAGGATGAATAGAATGTACAGAATGTTCCCAACAAATTTGACTTTCTTGACCATAGAATGTGTCCTATAACTATTGCTTTATTGGATATACTTTTGGAAACGGTATATGAAGCAGTTGTTATTATAGTATGTAAAGTTTATATACTGCTTTGTAATATGCCTTCAACATGGATGTTTTACCAGTGGAATTCAACCATAAGTACAATTCAATATTAAGCATTGTGCTAGATTCTGAAATAATCATAAAGACTTGATCCTTTTCTGCAAGCTGCTAACTACTTATTTGCAAGTATATGTGAAGTAAATGGGGTCTTTTCAATGTAATTTGGCAAGCGCTATAATGAGACAAAGAAGATTTTTTATAATTCATAAGAAGAATTCCTAACACAGGACTGGAGCATTTGGACAGATATTCTGGAGGAAATGATGTCTAAACTAAGATCTGAGGATCAAAAAGAAGTGGTCTTGGTGAAAGAGGATTAGAACAGTGTTCTCCACGTAGAGGGAGAAGGATAAGCAGAGACAAGAGGCAAAGAGGAGGCAAACTCTTCAATTTAATGTATATAATATAAAATACTTAATCATTGAACTAAAAGTCAAAGATGTTGTTTGATCAGCTTTTTACTGTTGTATATTTTTTCACATTATTCAGAAAGGTGAGATGAGCATTTTTTTAAATTCTTAAACTAATTATATTTGACTTAATTAAAAGATACAAACAAAATACATGATTGTAGCTCTAATGTCTAAGGCCCCAAGAATATCCAGATAATTAAGCCCAATGTACTTTGGGCAGGCAGTGGGAGGTAGCTGGTGTGATAGTTAGAGGAAAGGACCTTGCAGAAATTTTCTTGGTAAAACTCTATATGTGGAGAGCCACTCTGTTTCTCTCTAATGCCAACAAGTCATTCTGGACAGGGAACCAACCAGATGAGTTAGCAGTGGCCAAGAGGTCATATGATATCATTGTTTTCATGTCTCCCAAGCTAAAAGTTAAAATAGGAATGCCTTTCAAAGTCACATTAAAATGAAAATTGCCGTAAGAGAAGGATGAAATTGAAAAATCTGAAATTTACATAAAAGTCTAATTTGTAAAAATGAAAAATCTTTCCTTTTGTGTTTTGGAAACTTTCTAGATGTATGTAATTAGTTCATTTTAGATGTCTCTTTGTAATGTCATATTTTTTTTAAAAAAGAAAAAAAAAGTCACTGTTAATTTATCTTTCTGAATAATGCGAAAAATTCACACTGTTTTACCTGTGTGAAGTTTGTTATATTTTGGATTATTTTAGGGTGTATTTCTGGAGATAGGACACTGGGTGAAAATGCATACGTATTTTCTCGGCCCCTAATACATATTGCCAAACTGCTTTTCAAAAGCATTATATGAATTGGAAAACTCACTAATGGTATTTGCAAACAAGATTTTCAATGAATCCCCACTAGTAATAGTATATTTACCAAACCCCTTTTCCTTATAGCACTGATTAACATCCCATGGGAATGTTTAGTGTTCTCAGGAACACATTTTTATGAAGACTAGATTTTAAGAAATCATATTAAAAAATAGAATAACATGTGTGAACTTAAAATAGTTGTAGCCCTAAGCTCATGCAACTATGGATTAGACTTTTCTTCTTTATAGCAAAGTGTCTAAAATATATACTTTTTTTATTTTTATAGTCTAAAATCAATTTTCTAATGAAATGAATATTTTTGCTTCCATTTCCCCTTTCAAAACTAATCTCTATATCTCTCTCCGTGTATATAGATATATAGATTACCTGTATCTATATATAATGTATTTTATAAAATATATAATATTATCATTCTAATATAATATTACACATAACATTAAAATATTAAATAGCTAACAATTTTTATCATGTATATTATATTATTTAAGATTTTGAAGACGAATAAAGTTTATTTCTCTTTCATGTAAATGTCTGGAGTTGGGCAGCCTAAGGCTGGTATGTAGCTTTTCTCAATGGGATCCTTTGGGACCCAACCTGTCCTCTTCTCCTCACGGCTCTGCCATCCCTAGGCAGATGGGTGGAAGAAAGGAATAGAGCAGTGGAAAAAGGGACACTTAGCAGCTGCTTCTTATAAAAGGAAAATTGCAGAAGCCACACTCTTCTGCTTTCATCTCATTGGTACACGGCCATACTTAGCAGCAAAGAGGTACAGAAGCATTGAGGGAGTGGGCAAGCTAAATTTGGGAGTCCATGTATCCAACAAAAATGTCTTTCCTATGCTATGAAAGGAATAGAACATGAGTATTGGGAGAAGACTAGTAAACCTGTGACACTATAGTAATAAAGTTCTTTATAACCTACAAATCAGTCGCTGTCTTAGTTCATCCTCACAATGACACTGTGAGGTATTATTTCTACTTAGAAAACGAGAAAATTAAGATCCAGACAATAAATTATGCTAAGATTATCCATCTAGAATTGGGAGTAGATGGGAAGTCCTCTATTTGTCAGAAGAAACTTTTGATCTGTGTTGTCATTTACAAGCTATGTGATCTTAGGCAAGTCACAACCTCTCTGAGCTGTAGCTCACTCATCTGCAAAAGAGAGTGAAAACTGCTAGCTATAAGTGGTTCTGAATATTAGAATAATGTCTTATGTCTAGTGGTACTCAAAAATAGGAGGGATAACAGTGATAGTCATGGTGGTAATGGCAGTAGTAGCAGCACAAAAATAAAGAACAGACTCTAGATTCAGCCCTAATTCTGTCTATTTTTTTCCTGCATTATACTACCTTTCAAAGCCCCTCAGTGACCTTACCAGTAATTTAATTCTTTTTTTCTGACATAACAGAGGCCAAGAAACAGGGATTAAAAACACTGTTTCAGTGACACTGAAACAGCCTACTAATTCTATCAATTAATTCGATCAATAGATGTAATTGACCACTGTTCAATAAAAATTCAGTCAATTTTACTTAAAGATCCCTAATCCAATGATCTGAATGAAATAAATTACTGTGTTACTGACTTTTCTCTTTTTGCCCCATTGCTATTTCCACTTTTAGGTACAGTTTACATCTTTCATCTACAGTGAGGGAGCTTAAATGAAAACTTAAATCTCTAGTCTTCTTGCTAGCTTGTTTGCCAATATACTCTATTGCCAAACATTCAGCTTAAGCTGTTTGGTTTTCTTTTTATGTTATTTCAAAGTTTCTATAAAAGAACTTGGGGTTCTTTTTCAACGTGAAGATTCTTGGGCACTGCTGAAGCCTTATTAAATTAGAATCTATCTTGATGTAACCCTACCATCTGCCTATTAATAATTCTCCCATATCCGTCTTATGCCTACACACATATCACACATATATTTCATCCTCAACCCTCCCTGCCATCATGTCTGTTTTCTAGTCATTCATGGTAACCCTAGCAGGATTAGAACAATAACCAAGAGTCATGTTATCTGAAGAGTTTTGCAAAGCTCTCTGCCTCAACTAAATTTTTAAAAATTATCAAAACAAAGAAAAAAATCAAAGACTGATAGAATTCTTTTCCAAGGCTCTCCACATTCACTGACAGACAAAAGCGTGATCAGCACTAGTCTGGGTGAACTACAGGATCAGACTAGAAAAGACAGGAAATCCAGAACCTCTAAAACAGCAAGAGGACAATTTCAAACTTTGTCAGCATTCTACCCAAGCCATGAGCAGTACTTATTGGGCAAAACTCAGCATTCCCTTCTTGCTGAACAGAGGAGAACTGACCTCCAAGTACATTCTGCTGAGTCATTTTATCAAGGCACATTTAGCTGAATTAAGTTGCCTTATTTAGCAGATACCTTCACTTTTGAGTCAAGGCTATGACTTCCAATTGTCACAGCACTGATCTGACAGAACTGAACACAGTGGTCATCTTATACCCTCACCAGCATCTTAAGTCTGGCCCATAAACTGTCTTTGCTGTTCACATGTCATACTAACTAGATTAAAAGCTCTTTGAAGGCACAGTTTATTTAATTTATTATTATTATTATAAAATACATGTAACATAAAACTTACCATTTTAACCATTTTTAAGTGTAAAATTCTGTGGCATTAAATACATTCACTACCCATCTCCAGAACTCTTTTTCATCTTGCAAAACTTAATCTATGTACCAATTAAACAATTCATTCTCCTCTTCCCCCAGACCCTGGTAACCACCATTCTACTTTCAGTCTCTGTAATTTAAACTACTTTAGGTACTTAAGTAGAATCATATGGGATTTGTTATTTTTCTTATTCAGTTTTGTATCCTGTACTTAATCAGGAACAATAACTTTTCTTCAGTAAAACTTTTCTTAGTAGTTGTTGATATCAACTACTTGGGTATTTGGGTACTACATGGAAAAAGTACCAGTTTCAAAGTTTGAAAGAAAAAAATAATGACACAAAAAAGAACACCAAAAAATCACTGAATTCCATGGGAAACTAAGTTGAGAAATATATGAATAACATAGTAATGCCTTAATCATCCCATTAAAGGCAAAGACTCACAGAATTGCTTTTATCTGATAACTTGGCCACTATTCCCAGTCTACACACTGCATTCTTTGCTTCTCAATAAATTGTCTATATAGTCATTGGTACTCCTCTTTATATTCCCAATGAGAATCCATTCTGCAGGCCTTAGAAATACCCACATCATTCAACACCCCCAAGATCTTAAAGGTAACTGCACATAACTAAGGCTCATATCTCCTTTGGAATTCCATTTACCAGAATTTGTTAAACTTAATTTGTCAGATAATAAAATGTTAGGTAGTTTTAAGTATTTTAATAAAATGTTAGGTAGTTTTAAGTATTTTGAAAATAAAATAAACCATGATAGAGGAGTAAAAAAGAACATATAGGCTAATATCAAAAAGTTTCCTAGGAGAGAAGGCTTTGTTCCAGAGACATAACCAGTGAAAAGAAATTTGAATGAAATGAGGGAAGCCACTCTGGTGAACTGGGAGCAACATGTTTCAGTCAGAAGGAACGGATTTTCCAAAGGGTCTGAGGCAGGAATGTTCTTGAATATTCCCCGACAAGAAAGCAAGTGAACTGGAGCAGAGTGAGCTGGGTGGGGTCCAGGGGGGAAGAGCAAAATTTAAGATCAGAAAGGGTGCAGGGAGACACATCATATTAGCTTTGCAGGCATGGCATTTGTGCTGTGTGAGTTGGGGAGTTATTGGAGAGTTAGTGCATAGGAGCCACATGGCCTGATTTATTTACTCACTTTGGTTGCTAAGTAAGGGTCAAGAGTAGACACAGAGGCCAGTGAGAAGATTAGTTTAGCTTGGACTGAGTTGAGAGCAGTGGAAACGGTAAGAGGTGGCAAGATACAGGAAATATTTTGAAGGTGCTGCTGACATAGCTTGATTAGAAAGGAGAGCTGAGGAAGACAGAGGAATTTTAAATGACTACTCTTTTTTGGTATATATATATATATATATATATATATATATATATACACATTTTTTGGCCCTGAGCAGCTCAATGAATTAAAGTGTTATTTACTGAAGTGGGAAAGATTGAGCGGGGGGTAGGGGAGAATGAGAAATTTGGAGATTAGAAGCTGTCAGGTTTACTTAAGTTAGAGATTCCTATTAGACATCCATGTGGGGAAGCTGAGTAGTCAGGAAGATAATATAGCAGCCTGGAGTTCAAGGGAAAGGCTAGAAGACTAGAGATACTTATTTGCCTGTCATCATCAAAACAGTGATATGTAGAGCTATGCAAGTAACTGTATGAGATAACCTAATGACTAAATGTAAATATTGGAATATGTTTCTGTTAGCATATTAATAATATTTGAATCTCATCAGTTTTCATACAGTGGGTGTTGCTGAATTGGAAAAATAGCACACCATATATCTATAGCTGTGTCTACATCTATATCTATATCTATCTATCTATCTATCAACTATCTCTCCACAGAGAGTGCTATATATAACTGCAGGAAAAAAAAATGTATCTTACAGTTTCCTCAGTAGACACCCTAAAATATCTCTTCTTTTTGACAAGCCAGTACATTTTTCCTTATAACTCATAAGTAATTGAAAATAGCAAACAGCTTACTGTCATAAAGAACTTTTATGTGATAGTAAAAGATCCTCTTGCACATGTTAATATTGGTCATAAACAGCACACTGAAGTCAAAAGTAAATGGCATGAGCAAGAAATTTCATTAGATTTTAAGTTAGCACAAATAAAATTCCATCACATTATGGTTGCTAATAAATTCAATTCAATAAACATATTTATTATATGTCTATTACATACTGAACATTGTGCTAGGGTAAAGGGCACAAAGATAAGCAAAAATAGTCACAGACTTTGGAGTTGACAGTCTGGTAGAAGACAACTTTATTCTAATAATCACACTGTTTATTGTTTAATTACACATTGATATAAAAATATGAAGTGTACAAACATGAATCTATAAAAAGCATACGATAACCATAACTGACTTAGTCTGAGAAATCAGAGATGACTTCATGAGAAAGTGTCACTTGAACCTGGTGAGGAGAAGACGTTTACAAAACAAATGGGATCTAGGGGATGGACAATGTGTGTTGCACAAAATAAAGAAATCCAATGTAAATGAAGAATTGAGAAAAATGATGAACAATAAGACTGTCAGCACTGTTCACCCTGCTTGTGTGAGTTTTGTAAAATATTTTAAAATTTGTAGATGATTACTTTTCTCACTTGGAAAACATGGTACTTTTTTTGTTTTTAATCTCAACGATCCCTTTCACTCAAAAACTATGGAATTCTACCATTCCAGCTCATGATTTTTAAGTCAAGGATACTGTCCATGGTGCTAGAAAGTAAGTAACTAAGAGAAGAGAGACTTGATGGAGGTCAAGTTTCCCAAACCTGACCACACTTTGGAATCACAAAAAACACCACCCCCAAGATGTACTGAATTATAATCCTAAGGATTAGAGCCCTTGAGTCTGTATTTTTGTATATTTCTGCTCTTAGGTGAATTTGACACATAATCCACAAAATTGCTTTCTAGGACTATTGCCCAGTGTAGTGTTTTCAACCTTGGCATATACGGAATACATGGAAACTTTTTAAATGATTCACAGCCAGATACTTCTCCAGAATAACTAAATCAGAATCTCTAGAAGAGAAACCCAGTAATGAGTATTTTCTCAAAGATCCCCAGGTGATTCTAACAGGTGACCAGTAGTCACATGAGGGGATTTGAATAAGGAGATGGGAATATTGTAAATTTTTACATGTAAAATGAATCACCAAAAAAGTTTACCTTTAATGGATTTATGGTATCAACACACACACACACATACACACACACACACACACACACACACACACGTAAATCAAAGGACAAGACTATTTTGTTAAAGGCGTTTGAATCAACTGAATAAGAATATGTGGAAATAAATATTCAGAGGTATCCATTAAAATATGCTTTATAAATGTGTTAACTAAAAACCTACAAAAACTGTTAAGTGAATACCAGTTAGTTTGAGTAGCAATAACTTGGTATCAATTTTTCTCCCATTGAAAATATATGCAGTCAGAATAAGTTTAATTACAGTATTTTGATTGTATATACAGTATCTTACAATTTACTTGTGAAAAGATGTCATCAGGAATACAGACATTTTGGCTTTGATGTTATAATTAATTATACTTCTCTTACTATATTTCTGAATTAGAAACTATTCAAGAAGAAAAAGTGGTAGTCAACAGATAGAAAAAAGATAAATATACATTTTATTATTGTTTTGAAAAAAACAATATGGAGAACACAAGTTGAATAGAAAGCTACAATCCAGATTTTGATACTATCCTGAAAGTATAACCATGAAAGATGATCTGTCCATGGGAGAGTCATTTATCTTTCCTTAGATAAAAATGAGTAAAAGATAGAAAGAAGCTGAAGTATGAACTTCACCCCAAGTATGATAATATGAAGGTAGAGTATAATTAATCTCTACTACAAAGAGATATTTTAAATTTGTTTAAATGTTTAACTTAGAAAGAAATTTAGAATAGGACAATTTGTTAGCTCAGGCATCATACTCCATTGTGTGGTTACTTTTATCACCAAAGTATCCATATTTAAAGACATATAAAATATTAATGTATAAAGACACTGTAAAATATTAATTTGAAAATGGGCCTGACCATAAATTATTTGACACTAATACTTTTAAAATGCTCTTGTGTTAATTATAAAATTTATTGCTTTTTTTTTTTCAAAGTAGCTCTTCTAAAGCTCACTCCTTGTCATCACTGCAGCCATCCCTGGGCACTATGTTCCTGGCAACTAAGATACTCTTCCTATAATGTCAAGGAGAGGCTCACCTCACATTATCTCTGAGCCAGGCTTCAATCTACTGATTTTTCATAATGTCTCAGTCAACCAGTTGATTTGTTACTTTCAATCAACTAATTAATCAAAATGGGTATATAAATTGATGGATTATCAGAATTAGTTTATTCATCAATACAATACAATCCAAAGTAAATATTTAGAAGACACACAGATAACCTTCCAAAACTGTAATTTTTATTTTATCCTCAGTGATGCTGTCTTTCTACAACAGCCCCTTGTACCACTGGCCCCACTAATGTCTTGTTTATGCTAGGGAAACAATAATTATTGAACAATCTAAATAAGATGAAAATTTATAGTGACACTAACATCTAAGGTTCACTGAATCTGATTCATGCCCATGAGTGATCCTTGGGTCTACCCACAATTGTCTCAACTGTCAAAAGAACAACAAAACTCAGTGTGAGGAACAAAATCATGGGAAATAAAATGAAGAAAAGATATTTCTCTCAGGGTTTCTAACCATACATTCTGTTGTAAATGATAATAAGAGCAAACAATAGGGGAAAAAAATAAATTGGTTCAAAAGAAGCAGAATAGGAGGTTAAGTAGCCACTGCCAGAGCACAATTTGATATAACTCAACTACAAGTACTGAGCACCTGCTAAGTGTTGCACCTGCTAATATTGCTGCACGTTGGATATAAAGACATTTTATTAGTTGTAAATATAGTAAGAGTGGTAGTAGTGGTGCTGCTGGTGGTTGAAGTAGCAACAGTAATGTTAATTTTAATCAACTTGATTATTTTATAAAAAATAATTTGGATATCTTATTGGACTCTATAAACAAAGATGTTAGATGGGCAGCTATTGTTTATTCTCATGTTTTAAATAGAGAAATTAAGACTTGTAACGATGAGAATATAGCAATAATATTCTAGTTCCATGAAGAATTAAAACTAAGGATTAAAGAAAAAGTTTAATGAAAGTAGTCCAAAATCCAAAATAAAAGTCCAAGGCACCAAGGAGGAAAAAAGGTCATAGCAGAAAAATCTCAGCATCAGGGCAGAGATCATAAATAAAACAAAAGTGAATGAAGGCTGAATCAAGCTCTTCAGATCCCTGCCTTCATTTTATAGCAAATTGAACTATTAGCCTGGGGGCTGAGCCAGTCCAGTTGGAGGGAGCCCTGGGTCAGTGGGTTACCACTTCACTCCTATCAACAATGGAATCTCATTTATCATCTCAGTTGTGTCTGCTAGTCCCTGAAATACACTGGAGCCAGAAGAGAGAAATCTAGGTGATTGCATTTTCCTCAGAGCGAGGAGATATGTAAATGGCTTGATTACAAACCTCATGTTTTATTCATCACGGTTCCAGTGATAAAATTTTAAAGGAAGTGTCAAGTAAGGCAGATAGATGGTTTTAAAGGTCTTGGGTACTTCTGCTGTCGATATACCTTCAGTCTTCCTGGCTAACACCATTTAACCTCCAAAGTTCCCTTCTTTACAATGGAAAAAAAAAAAGAGAGAGAGAGAAAAAAATCCAATATTTTTCCTCATTAGAACTTATAAGAGAAGTAATGCAAATGATTGTAAAGGACTTTTCAAGAATGATTATTAAATATCTATGTCATCTATACAACAAGCAGACACAGAGGTTCAGACCTCAAAAGAACATGAAGCCTAGAATTTGAAAAAAAAGATGAAGAGGAAAAAGATCAGGAAGCATACTATATGACCAAGATAGAATAGTTCTACCTGCCCACCGTGGTTGTGGCCAGCAAGAAATCGCATGCCCTGGATGAGATCGGGACATTTTTGTTGAGCATGGAAACCTTCCCAGAAGTTACTTATTCTACTGCATAATTATGAATCACTTTACAAATGAAGAAGAAAAAGATGTCTTCCTGTATGCCATTCAGAAGAAGCAGGCCTTAAATAGAGTAAATGGTAAATCTATACAAATGTGGTTATAACACTACTGAAATTATACTGAAATGAAGAGATGTTATAAAAACAAGTGTAGTAAGAAAAATGGTGTGATTAATGAAAACAGGAGAAAGGGAGGAATTTTCAGTACTCTGAAGGGAAGGGAAGGAGGACCATCAGACCTATGGACCATTTTTCCATTCTTTTTTCTATTTTTTTTTTTTTTTTTTTTTTTTTTTTTTGCGGTACGCGGGCCTCTCACTGTTGTGTTTTCTCCCGTTGCGGAGCACAGGCTCCGGACACACAGGCTCACGGGCCCAGCCGCTCCACGGCATGTGGGATCTTCCCGGACCGGGGCACCAACCCGTGTCCCCCGCATCGGCAGGCGGACTCTCAACCACTGCGCCACCAGGGAAGCCCTATTTTTCCATTCTTAATGTCATGCAGTGGAGAAGTGACTACCCAGATTATCCCAACATAAAGGTAATCTCTCTTAAGAATGTCCCACTGTTGAAGCACAAGTTAAGAGTCCAAGAAAACTAGATTCAAACCTTATTTCTCTGATTGTATCTTCTATTTGGCCTGACTCTGACAGTTCACTCTGCAGTCGTGTTTGAGAATCACCTTACAACACCTCCCCTCCTCCCCCACCAAATATTCAGCTCCTTCTGTGTCCTATTTACACCACCCACGTGACCCAAGCATGGCTCAGGAAAGCTAACTTCAGGGTCCCCTGCTGTGTGACCCAGGATTGGTGTGGCTGCTTCTTAGGTTGGGGAAACCCAAGCTCTAACTCTTTCCATAGTTTTTTAAGACAAAGCAGCCAGAGTTCCTTTCTTCCCTTGGTACAACCTTTACTAATCTAGTGCAAGTATAACCCTCTGATCTTTTCCCTCTATCTCCATTATACTCTCCCTCTTTTTTTTTAGGTAAAGCTTTAGGTCTAAGCTGCTAATTTTGACTATTGAGTTGCTAAAGTGTAGGATAAAGAAAGATAAAGATTCTTTTTTCAAGATGTTCAAAGTTGTTAAGACTATTGCTGTAGATTATATTTTTGGATGTTGGAATCTCTCTCGTAGTATTCTTTTTGGAGAACAAATTATCATCTCTACTCTGAATCTGTACGCACACTTGGATAAGGGTCAGGTGCTCAGAAAGACAAAAGAGGTATGTACATCAATAATTTTCAAAACATCTCACATTACATTTGTCAGAATAGTCCCTGGAATGTGTTAAGCATTCAATAAATCTGTCTTATTGTTATTTTTAAAATAATAATCATTTGTATTAATAAGAACATTTAATAGTAATGTCAATCTAGTATTCATCAAACAATGAGTATAAATATCTTTATACTTTATAAATTGTGATACGAGTAGATTATCTTTTCCTGCAAATTAATAAATAAGCTATCATTCTTTGTTCATTTTATTTAGATTGAAATATCTAGAGCCTGATCTGCCTCTTACATACTAACAAAATTAACGTTCGTAAACTCTTACCCTGGAAACAGAAAGCAGAGAAGCCAGAACAGTCCCCTGGGACCAGTGAATTCCAGGTCAAGCTCACCTAGGTGGCACCCATTATGACAATTGGCTGAAAGACCAGTCAAGGGCTGCCCTCTGCCTTGGTCTGATATGTCCTGCTTAAATTGACAGAAAAATTTTTATAGAATTCTCAGGGATATTCTGGAAGCCATGATAAATCCAGAATTACCTTAGAGATAACTCCCCAAGTGACCAAAGCAGATTGTTGTAACGAGATGTTGATTACTGAAAAGGAGGTTTGTGCTCTTGAAATATTTATTCCACAGGGCCTCCTGCTTCCAGAGAGCATATGTGTTTGATGCTTTATGAAAATGGTAGTCCTGATGGTAGAAAGAAATGATCTCATGAGGAAACTCTCCCTGTGCCAGTGCAAATCCAAGCTCTAAGCTGGGGATGAAGCTGCACTTCTGTGACAAGGCCGGCAGCTCTGGGACATCCAGTGGTGTTATAGTAATGAGCCAGGCCACACATTCAACTCCCCTGACCTTCATGTGTCAGAATGAGTCAATGTGACTAAAAGTGGTTTTCCCAGTAGCCTGGATCAGCATTCAAGCCTAGTCCTACAGGATGAAAAATATACCATCACAATGAGCACTTCCTATGGCAACTTATTAGGCTCTATTTGGAATAATTATGATTATAGAAAAGGCTTCACCCCAGTAGTGATCTGTATCAAAAAAGCCCCATAGGCTGTCTACATTATTATTGCTTATCTTATTTGTTCACTCACTCTTCAGCTTTAGTTAAGACATACCCAATGGATTATTAGGAAGCAAACATTTCTAGAAAACCCACAATGGCTTTTGAAGTCACTGAATGAAATGCTCTGCTCAGCACAATCTCCGTGTCACATTCTGACACTGCATTATGATTTTCTTACTGTACTTTTCTCCCTTCAGGTCATCTGCCTGAATGGAAATGAATTATGAAAGAAGAGGAATCAGAGATAATGTGGAAATGCATTTTAAATCTTCGTCTTTATGAAAACAGCTCTAAGTTATAGTAACAAGAGGGCAAGGGGGAAAGTACCTGGTCCGCCCATACCACTTTCCCAAATTAACTTTTATCTTCCTTTTAAAAAATAAATCCTGTAGTAAAATGAAATTTAACTTGCCATTTAAATAGTAAATCATTAAGAATAAGCAAGTCACTTTTATAAAATAAGACAAACTTGAATTTCTCCCTTTAGCAGCAGTGTGAAGAGTTGAAGACAGGCTTTCACCCAGTAGAAGGAGACCAAGCTTTGTATAAAAATGCCTATTTGAGAGGGAAGTACTTGAATCCCCCACTGGACGTCTTTTGAGCAGAGATTCTCGAACTTTACCTTGCATTAAAATCACTTGGAAGGTTCCTCAAATTGCAGATTGTGGGATTCAGTAGATCTGGGAGGACTCATGAGTTGAAAATTTTAATAACTGTCAAAGGGTGCTGATGCTGCCAGTCTGGGGACCACACAAGGAGAACTACAGAGCTAGCGGGATATTCCTGGCCATGCTCACACCCTAACTCTCTCTTCCCCAAAGGAGGAAGACTAATTGATCTTTTGGGGAAAATTATGGAACAGGTTCAGCTCCATTGTTTCTTCTTTTCCTTTGAGCTTAGCAGGGCAGGCTCTGCCCTTCTGAGAAAGGCTTAGAATGCCCAGTGCTGAAAATAATTATGGAACTCTCAAAGCATAATTTTCAAACATTAAAAATATGAGTCTACTGCAAATACATAGTTAACATGCATCAAATATTTATTTAAGGCAATAATGAGGGAAATGGAAAATTGGTAGGTAAAGCTGGTTCAAAAGCACATAGAAGAAATGGAAATATTTATAGCTAATGAAAGACAGAATCCTGAAATAAAATTGCAGTGTAAAATATAAAGATATTTAGTGTCTTATGGTGCAATAACACTGTAACATTTGGGGTTATCTTCTCTACTGGTTAGAAAACTATTACACCCCTTTTGGACAAAATCATTTACAACATACAAATTCATAAGTCAATATTTCACTTCACAGAACCTAGGCGCTAATCCACGGTAAATAGGAAATCAAACAAAACTACATTCCTTTAGACTGGGAGTTAGCAAACTACAACCAGTGAGCCAAATCTGACCCATTACCTGTTTTTTGGAAATAAAGTTTACTGGAACACAGGCACACTCATCCATTCATGCAGGTTTATGGCCATTTTTTAGCTACAACAGCTAGAATTAAATAACCCCCCAAAAGGCTTATTACAATGTTCTAACATGACACTTAAAGGTCATGCAGTCATTCTTTTATGTTATTTCTCAATTTTAGATAGTTTTTCTTAACAGAACAAATAAGTACTAAATGAGGCTATCAGAACAGTATGAGCTCAGAGCAGAGAACCGTGCTGAATTTGTATTGTATCGACTTAGCCACGGGAAAACTACTACGTTTCCTAGAATTCCCTTCCCTGAGACCAAGAGGGCTTTAATGTTTCCCTCAGCTTGACTAAACTTTAGATAAGCTTTTGCCTGACTCTAGGCCCTTGACCTCCCTTTTCTTAGAACACTTATTTTGGAAAACTTGTCATTGTAAATTCTTTCTCTGCCTCTTTGAGATATAAATCTTTTTAAAGGCCTCCTGCCAGTTTTACAACCTAAGACTGTCTTTCCCAAGGACTTGGGAGCTATCCTTTGGAAAAGTAATCATCAGGAAAGATAACAGCCCTGTGGGAGTGTGGGAGTTGTAAAATTACCTCCTGTCATGAGGATAAGAGAAAGTTGACTTTTCCTTTGGAGAAGGTCAGTTAGCAAACACAGATGACCTGTGACCCCCTCCCCCAACCTTAGCTGTTAAAACTTCTGCATTTATTTTGGTGGAGTTGAGCTCAGACTGAGTTCTGATAGCTCTCTCCTATTGCAATAGCCTTGAATAAAGTCTTCCTTACCTATTCAACAGTGTCTGGTGCAGTTTTTGCTTTGAAACCTGCATATTTCCTTATTAGCATGAACCATAAGGGACATTTTACATGACACTGGAAGGCAGAAGTGAGGCAGCAGCCACATTCTCTTTACACTCAGGTCTGTGCAGGGCAACAAATGATATTTTGGCTTACCAACATTTGTCTCTGATCTGCTGACTCATTTCATTGTTGTGTGACAGCAGCTAGGCCTACAACTCCTCCAGCCCTGTTGAATCTCCTTTAGTGTTAATAAATCCATAGCTAGGGTTTGCTTCAAGTGGGACAGCAGCTAGGACCACAGGTCCTTAGACTCCTGTCAGATCTCCTTAAGCTCTCCAAATCCTGGGCACCAACTTCTTTGGCTGGTTACTGGCATCATTGATGTTGGAGGCTTGGTTAGAGGTGGTGAGAGACAGATGTATGTTCCAGCTTGTCCTTATGGATTTCAGTTTGTCCTTGCTACCCCCACTTTAGGTCTATTATTTGTTGTTTTACTGCCTTCCCTTCTATCTTCAGGCCAAAATCAGACACAGAAGCAATAGCTGTATATAAACGGTTTAACAAGATCCCATAATTGCACAGTTTCATGGCAGTTGAGTCAAAGCAGGGCTCCAAATGGGCTAGTCAATCATGGTGTCCCTAGAACTGAAATAGATGGGCAGCATACTAAAGTCTTACTTGGGCTGTATACACATAAAACTCTAGGTCTAGTGAGTAGAAGCCTGACAAATTATTATAATTGAGAAATCTTGCCCCTTAACAAATTCCCGGGTATGAACTAGTTCACATACCCAGAACCCCTTAAATGAAAGGAAAGTCAGGTGTCTTTGAGGAAGAACCGTATTCCATGATGAAAACTTATAATGTAAATCTTTTAGCCTTCCCCCAAAGGAGCATACAGCTTTTTACCAGGGTAGTTGTGCATTGTAGAAGAGGAATTAATCAGACTTTTGAGGGATTGTTAGAGACTGGCTGTAAACTTAAACTAATTCTGGGAAATGAAAAATTTCACTGTGATATACCAGTCATGGTAAAGATTGATAGAGGTCTGTGATCAACAGAGCTTTGGTTTGAGTCTATCTCACAGTGAACCAGTGAGCCTCCAAACTCACCCAGATTCCAGAATGCGTGATTTCCCAGATTCCATAATGCATGATTATAATAGACATGCCTAGAAACTGGTAGAATTCCCACTTCCATTTCCTAACCTATGGAGTAAAGGCTATTATTTTAGGTAAAGCCAAGTGAGAGCCACTAGAACTGCCTAGATAATAAACCAAAACCAATATTGCGTTCCTAGACAGATTGTAGAGATTCGTACCACCATTAAAGACTTGAAAGATGCAGGGGTGGTGATTTCTACCACATCCCATTTGACTTGTCTATTTGGCCTCTGTGGAAGACAGATGGATTTTGGAGAATGACAGTAGGCTTCCATAAACTTAACCAGATGGTGATGTCAATTGCAGTTGCTCTTTCAAATGTAGTTTTGTTACTGGAGCAAATTAACATATTCCCTGGCATATGGTATGGGACTATTGATCTGGCAAATGCTTTTTGCTCCATACCTGTTAATAAAGACTATCAGAAGCAGTTTGCATTCAGCTGTCTGAGCCAACAATATATCATCACTACCCTACCCAGGGCTATATTGATTCTGCAGTCTTATGTCATAATCTGCTCTGCAGGGGTCTTAATTGCCTGTCCATTCTTCAGTAAGGTATCATGATGATCCATTTTATTTGTAATATTTAGCTCATCAGGAAGGATGTGAAAATAATAGCAACAAGTTTAGGCATTATTTAGAAACGTCTGAGCCAGTGGGTAGGCAGCGTATTCCACAAAAATTCAGAAGTTGGCTAACTAATGAAATTTCTAGGGATCCAATCCTGCAGGACAAGTCAAGATATCCCTATCAAAATTAAGGACAAATTACTGCATCTGATTCTTCCCACCATTAAAACTAAAAGAGTACTAATTGTATCTCTTAAAATGTTGAATATAAAAGGTACCTCATTTGGATGTGCTATTCTGACCCATTTACCTAGTAACTCAAAAAGCTTTTAGTTTTGATGAAGGTCCAGAACAAGAGGAAACCCTACAACATAAACAAGATGTCAAGCAAGCTGTTCTACCATTCTGAGCTACGTGATCTAGAAGATACGACAGTGCTCCAAGTGCTCCTGTCAGATAAGAAGACTGCATGGAACTTTTGACCGTCCTTATAAGTGATTCACTGAGCAGATCTTCAGGATTTTGAAGCAAATCTATACCTTCTTTGGCAGACAATTTTTCTCCTTTTGGAAAACATTTCTGGCTTGCTAAACAGGCTTAATAGGAACCCAACACCTAACCATGATTACATGACCAAAATTACAATATGACCTGAATTACCCAACAGGGTGTTGTCTGACTCATCCATAACCTTGGGAGATCACAGTAGCATATGAGTTTGAGCTCCAACAATTTCTGCAAACACAGGTAAGTTGCATAAATCACAGCAAGATCCTTTTTGATCCACCTCCTAGAGTAATGGAAATAAAAACAAAAATAAACAAATGAGACCTAAGGAAACTTAAAGCTTTTGCACAGCAAAGGAAACCATAAACAAGATGAAAAGACAACCCTCAGAACAGGAGAGAATATTTGCAAATGAATCAACGGACAAAGGATTAATCTCCAAAATATATAAACAGCTCAATATTAAAGAAACAAACAACCCAGTTCTAAAATGGGCAGAAGACCTAAATAGACATTTCTTCAAAGAAGACATACAGATGGCCAAGAAGCAGATGAAAAGCTGCTCAACATCACTAATTGTTAGAGAAATGCAAATCAGAACTACAATGAGGTATCACCTCACACCAGTTAGAATGAGCATCATCAGAAAATCTACAAACAACAAATGCTGGAGAGGGTGTGGAGAACAGGAAACCCTCTTGCACTGTTGATGGGAATGTAAATTGATACAGCCACTATGGAGAACAGTATGGAGGTTCCTTAAAAAACTAAAAATAGAACTACCATATGACCCAGCAATCCCACTACTGGGCATATACCCAGAGAAACCATAATTCAAAAAGACACATGCACCCCAATGTTCATTGCAACACTATTTACAATAGCCAGGACATGGAAGCAACCTAAATGCCCATCGACAGACAAATGGTTAAAGATGTGGTACATATATACAATGGAATATTACTCAGCCATAAAAAGGAATGAAATTGGGTCATTTGTAGAGACATGGATGAATCTAGAGACTGTCATAGAGAGTGAAGTAAGTCAGAAAGAGGAAAACAAATATCGTATATTAATGCATATATGTGGAACCTAGAAAAATGGTACAGATGAACCGGTTTGCAAGGCAGAAATTGAGACACAGAAGTAGAGAACAAACGTATGGACACCAAGTGGGGGAAGCAGCAGGGAGTGGCGTGGGGGTGGTGGTGGGGTGAACTAGGAGATTGGGATTGACATGTATACACTAATATGTATAAAGTGGATAACTAATAAGAGCCTGCTGTATTAAAAAAAAAAAAGAAGAATAGAGTTTCCACTAGCTGATACAGTAAGTATTTTATTACACTGAAATTTGAGACTGCTACCTGCACACATTGGGCTCCTCATGTTATGAATGAATAGTTGATGTGAATCAAAATCCATGTGATCAAAAATAAATGATATGAATCAAAAAAAATGTGCAACTTTAATTTTATTGGTAACAAATTCTGACCATCCAGGAGAAATTGGGCTGCCAGTCCACAATGGGTAGTAAGGAAATAGATGTCTGGATTTCAGAATATATGTATATTATATGTATATGTATATATGTGTATGTCTGGAATATATGTATATGTATAATATATATGTCTGGATTCAGAATATATGTATACCTATACATTAAGCTTTTTTCTTCTCCTCTTCTATCATCTAAAAGAAGGAAGTAGAAGTGTTCATAGCAATTAATCTTAAATGTAAGTTTTCAAGTTACAGACTAACAAAGGGAAGATATCAATGTTTCTTCTAGAAGACAAAGAAGGAATTTGTATTTTCTTACATAAAAGAGTGTTTTCAATTGTAGAATGGATAGCTATATCATGTTATACAGAAGCATTATTTTGCCTTTGTCTCAATTTGGAAGTGATATTAAGAATGGTTAAAAAAAGTATATATGAATGTCACATTACAAGGGGTAGAGCAATGTATTGTGCTGTGCCAATTTACCTAAGCTGCAAATGCACTCCCCAGAATTCCCTTACCACCAAGGCTCCTGGTTAGTATGAGCCACTGTTGGGGAGGGATAAATTTCCGCCTTTACCCTTTTTGAGCTCTTGTGGCTGGACTAATAGTACAATTGACAGAAGACAGATTAACAGGAGAAAGGTAAACTAATTTTAAATCATGCACATTTTTATATTATAGAAATGGGACCTAAGAAGTGGCCAAAGCAGGAAGCTTTTATACTGTATAGACAAAGAAACAATAAATTTGTGAGGAATTGACAGGACAAAGAAACTTAGGCTTTGGGTGCTCATTTAGTGAAGAATCTAAACAGAGTTTGGCTTTGGGGTAGTAAATTAAAGAAGTAACAAACTTTGTTTATACAGGCTTCTTAGCCCGAATTCCCTATCTCTGGGGACAAGGGTGTCCCTCTACCTCCAGATACAGAGAGGGCACCTTTCACATGGGAAGTTTATTTCCTGCTTTCAAGGAGATGGAGAGGAACGTCAGAATGTCCCTCTTTCATTGGCTGTTTCTTAAGTAACCTTAATCAAAATAATCAAATAACTTTAATTGAAAGTAACTAACTGAGGCATATTTGGAGTGGACTACCCTGGGTCCCAACACCACAAAGACCTTATGCATGAGATTTCAAAAGCAGTGTTGAAACAGTAGGTCAATCTAGCCTTAGGCTCTGTTGCCACTCACACTTGTTTTCACTGATCTGGCTCACCTTGTTGGTGAGTTGTAGCAGTCAGGTTCACGGCTTCTCTAGCACCCACTGACTCTCTGTAGAGGTTTCTGTAAATCCTGGCCAGATGCATGTTTAGCTCTGTGATGAAGAGTGCCAGCTTTCCTTCAGGTCACTGCTGTCATCAAAGTTGGAGCTTGTAGTGGGTGAGAGACCTACGAGGGTTCTTGCTTGTGCTGATGGGTTCTATCATCCCTGCTTCCCTCACTCCACTCCCATCTTACTTATTACTTGTGGAAGACCAGTAATAAATAACAGCGATACATATTCTGTATCGTTCACAGTTTTTCCCACTTTTTCTGATAAAATCCCAATGATACAAATGATTGGTACAAAATTAATAAAAGTGAGCTAAAAATGCTGGAGAAAACCTAGCTTAGGAGATTGATTTTAAATCAAAATTTGAAAGAAATAATTGCAAAGGACAAGACGGGACATCCCTAAATGAGAGAGAAAACACTACGTGTATTTTAGGGTAAAGAAAAGTGAGTTTTGTCCCGTTGGAGAAAAGGGAGTATGTCAGAATAAACTATTTTGAGGTAGGCGAAGGGATCAGAATACAGCAAGCTATGACATTCAGGCTGAGAAATTTTTCCTTCTTTTGGTGAACATCACAAGATGGGCTAATGTCATAGCATTTTTGTCGTGAGGGCTGAAGTGGCTAAGAGCTGAGAAACCAGCTCTAGAAAACACTCTTAGAAAGCCCAAGACAGAGGGAGGTAGGAATCTTAGCAACAAAGCCAGGTGTGGTTTGCTAAGATGAGACATGAGGAAATGTGAGTCCGGAAGTAGGACATTAAGTCTCCATGGTTAGAACCATTTTAATAGAATAACTGCCATTTACTTAGCCAGGTGTATTGCCAAGCACTTTACATAGAGTGACTCATGAATCCTTATATAGCAAATATGATTGTCTCTTGTTATACAGATAAAGAAACTGATATCTAGAGGTTAAGTAATTTGCCCAAAGTACATGCTTAAAATTAGAAAATTCTGTGTTCAGACAAAGGTCTCCTGACTCCAAATGTTTTGCTCAGAACCACTAGGTCTTAAAGCCAGGTGGCACTTGATTCAACGCTGGGATAATAAACTATGAGCTCAGAAGCGCTTCCAGCTCCTGTGCCTAATGCCTGAGCTTGTTCTAATGTGTATGAAGTTACAGGTGGAAATTTAAATGGACATGCTGAAAAACTTACAAAGATAAGTGAGAGTCAAATAGGAATACAAGAACTGTACATTCCTGGGCACACAAAACAGTTTTGTGTGCACATATGTACACAACTTGACAGATGTTTGTCAAAAGCCAAATAAGACCTATTTTCTTGTTTATATAGATTATACCCCAAATGACATGATTTCCAATTTTCCATATCTAATGAAATTGAAATGAAAATTCCTCTTCATACACGTCAATATAAAAGGAAAGAACATTTAGAAAGAGAAGAGAAACGTGTGTTTTGAATGTCAAGTGGCTGAAAAATGTGGCCTGGAATGCCCATCTCCCTTAAGAAAAAGCAAAGGGTGGGAGTAGGGAGCACACATCCTGGAGCCAGACTGCAGGTGTTGGAGTCTTGGTTCTACCACATTCTAGCTGCATCAAGTCACTCAATATCTCTGCAGATCTTTATTCTCATCTGGAAAATGGGGCTGACAATTGTTATGAAGATTATTGATTTTCATATTTGCAAAGTGCTTAAAAGAATATTTGGCACATGATAAAGCTCCATCCTAGATAAGTGTTTATAATTAAGTTAAACGCTTGACATGTTCAGGAATTCATTATAAAAGGCTAGGGTCAAGTCAAATGCCATCTCCTTTGTGAGACTACTCTCAATCAAGTCAATACTTGACTCAATCAAGTATTTTTTGAACACCTGACATTTTCGAAGTAGGATTCTCAGTGTAGGATTAGAGAGGTGAACAGAACTAACATTAAAGATGACCTCATGAAGATTTATTGTTCTAATCCTGTAATACCTTATGTATTATATTTGAGCATCATATTAGAATGATATTCTAATCTATTAGAGCGTTCACCATTTTTTGATGTAAATTTTCTTTACAGAATTCTTTTCCTCATTCATCTGTAAAAGCTCTAAGAGCCTGAAATATATGCTTCCTTGTATTGAAGTTCATATAAAGACTAGGTACTCAAGAGATGCCAATTGAATTTAGAAGAAAGGAAAAAAGGGAGGGAGGGAGGGAGGAGACAGTAAGGTGAGATGGGTAACAGCACAAGTTGTACATTCTGACTGTTTGTCCTCAAATCTCAGCTACAACTTAGTAGCTGTATGACATTAGGCTGGTTACTTAACCTTCCCAATTCCAGGGCCATCAGCTGTTAATGAGGATGATGATAATAGTACCTACTTTGAGAGGTTTTCTGTGAGATCTAAAAAACTAATGGTTTGAAATCATGTAGCATAAATATGACACACAGTAATCACACTATTTAATATACCACTATTATAAACTAATGAACAAAATAAACTTTAGATAAAATAGTCTCTAAAGATGATGCTGTGATACAACCTGTTTAGAAAGTGTGAAAATTCCTTGATGTGTGTTTGTGGGTGGATGTGTATGTGTGCATGTGAAACAGTATTCCTATGATTTGAAAGTCCTATCATTTTTATTTGAACAAATGATACCAAAAGATTGAGTCTGTCTAATTTACTACATACCATTTTAATGCCATGTGAACAAAAGGATTGCAGTTCTGGGTCCCTGCCATACTGTTATACAAACCAATTGCAGCAAAGTCAATGAATCAAATGCAATTTAGTCTGACTCAACTAGATCCAGCTGGAGGCTGTTTCTGCACATGAAGCAGAAAAAATATTATAGACCATAATTTCTGCTCAGATCGGTCAGTCCCAGTCATTCTACTTGGCAGGCAATTGGCCTGACCATCAGGCATGTAGGCTGGAACATCTTCTATACGCCTAGCTGAGCCTTTAAGAAAGCTACATAAATGCTACTTCATGAAAGCCAAGAGGAGCCTTTTCTTGTCCTTGGAATTATCTTGAAGATCCATTAAGGACACTAGGGAGTGACAGAAGAATCACTGTAAAACACATCCCCTACTCTATCTCATGCAGAGGTCCCAAAGATATAGACATATCTATATGTATTTATATATGTATGTAGATATATCTCTGTCCCTAGCTTCCACTAATATTTGGTCTTTGACCCTGGTGCCTGACAGAGAACTCCTAAAACACTTGGAATTTCCTGGGTGATAGGAGAGTCTTTTGTCCTAATGAGGCAATTCTTGGTGGGCTCCTAGATGGAGGCTGTCACCAGAAAGACCAACCCATGATTAGAAACTTGAAACTTTCATCCCTACTCCTCATACTCTGGAGAGAGGAGAGGGGTTGCAAACTGATTTAATAATTGATCATGCCTACATGATGATGCCTCCCCAAAAATCCCAAATTACAGGGTTCAGAGAGCTTCTGGGTTGTTAAACACATTCACATAGCTGGAAAGATGGCACACCTCAACTCCAGGGGACAAAACTCCTATGTTCAAGACCCTTCCATACTTCATCCTATGTGTTTCTTCATCTGCCTATTCATCTGTATCCTTTATCATATCCTTAATTATATAATAAACTGATAAATACAGGTAAGTGTTTCCCTGAGTTCCATGAGTCATTCTAGAAAATTACTGAACCTGAGGAGAGGGGCATGGGAACATCGATCTATAGCTGGTCAATCAGAAGTACAGGTGACAACCTGGGTCTTGTAATTGGCATCTGAAGTGGGGGCAGTCTTGTAGGACTGAGCCCTTAACTTATGGTATCTGATGCTAACTCCAGGCAGAAAGTGCTAGAACTGAATTGAATTGAAGGACAATCATGTTAGCCAGCTGGTGTTGGAGAATTGGTTGGTGGGGGAAAAACCCACACATCTAGTCACAGAAGTATGAGTGTGAGGATAAAGAAAACAATGAGCTTCTCCCAGACATATATGCAGCCAGAAAATGATATAGATTGAAAGCTTTTCTTCTTGGCTGCAAGCTTCTCAAGGGTAGAGACCATGTTATATTCGAGATTTCAAGATTATACTTCTAGTACATGTCTTAGTGCTTCATTTCACAAAAATATGAGTACCAGGCAAGGGCCAGGTACTGTTCAAGTCTGAGAATACAGGGGTGAATTACATAGACAGTGCCCGTGTCCTCTTGGGGTTTACATGTTAATGGGAAGATGATACACACACACACACACACACACACACACACACACACACATATGCTGAGAGAAATAAGGGCTATGAAAAAAATTATAATAATAGCCAATATATTTTGTTGAAGTTAATAAATCATTTCTTCCCAACACCTTTCAAAAAATTTCTAAGCAAAAATAAAATAAAATAATGCTAATATTTGTACCACACACCATGGTAAAGGGAAAAATCTACTTATAGCCACTGGCTAGCTTGTGACCTCAGGCTACCCCAGCTCAGAATGACTGCCTTGAGGGCCAAGGGGATACCTGGATATTCAGGTCAGGATATGAGAAAATTACCTGAGTTTTTGTTAAGACATAGTTCAGACATGCAGTCAGTTGGACTGGATTCAGATAGCGGTCAAGCTAACAATGCAGCAAGCAGTTGTATCCATTCTTTGTAAGTTACATATTCAACCTCCACTTCCAGATCTTTCCCCAAGAACTTGATTCTATACCTTCATTTTGGCCTAGGGTACTGATTTAAATAAAGACAGAAACTGCTCCTCTCTCAGAGTTTTATCTATCCATAGACAAATATTCCATGTCACTTTCTGACATTCTTTTATCCATCTCAGATTTGCTTTACATTTATTAGACCCTCAAGGATAGTGAGATTTGGACAGTGGGTCATGTTCAGTACTGACCTGCTTTTTCCTAGTTTATTTACCTGCCCCTGCTAGCCCTCCACCGAGCTCACAGAAAGCTGTGGATGTGACAGTCTGGCATGTGACAAAAGATATGAAGAGAAAAGGGTTTTGTGCCTGTGTGGCAAGTCCACAGTTGGTATCCTGGATCATTGGGTGAAATTTTACTCTCAAAAAGGACACAGGGCAAGATAGCCACTGGGTACAGGTTTAGAGGAAACTCTTTCTGCAGGAAGCAGAGGGGCTTATCGAAGTGACCAATGACAACTAAGACCAAGAACTAAAGAAAAAGAGCCACCTATTGGAACAAACTGAGATGAGAGGTGTAATGGATTGCAGAATGCTCACAATCTTCCCATCCATGGATGCACACTCCTTTGCTGTGTGACTTTGAAGATCCTTTCCACTCATTTAGACACGAGCTTGACTGTGTGAATTTCTTTAGTCCATGGGGTAAAAGCAAATGTGACTAAAGACAAAATTTGAAAAACTCTTCTGCATTGGGCTTGTCCTTTCATGCTGTCTTTGGAAGGCCATCAATCACTTTGACTAACCTGCTGAATGATGAGAGACACATGGTTGAAGCCCTAGTCAACTGCTGGGTAATCAGTTAGGCCACTGGCCACCAACTGAACACACATGCATGAGTGAGTCTAGTTGAGACCAGCAAGAAACTACCCAGCTGAGCCCAGACTCAACTGCTAACCAATAGAATCATTAGCTAATAAATGATTGTTGTTTTAAGCCACTCCATTATGAGCTAATCTGTTGTTTAGCAAAAATGATTTATATAGAACTTTTTAGCTAGAAATGGGATTCTTATTTACCAAACATGTTTTACTGAAATATGTATCATTGTCTCTGGGACTAGGCTACAAGAAAAGTATTAATGACGTCTGAAAAAGTGATAAAACAGTGGAGGCTGAGAAAACTGTGAGGAAGTTGTTATAGCATGTTGGAAAATGAGGACTCACATTAGGCAGTTGTGAAACAATTGGAAAAACTATTGTCTATGATAACATGGAAAATAGAAAGTGTACCTAGTGAAATTTTGGATGTAGTTAAGGAGAACCCCAGGCTGAATGAAGAATATCTTTTGGTTGGTCAATAAGGTAGGAGAATACCAAGGTAAGCTAAATAACTGGTTAGTTTGCAAGAAGAGTTGAAAAGAAATATAGAGGAGACATGATTTTCATTGGAAAATAAACCTTTAATTTTTTTTATTTTTTGGCCATACCACATGGCATCCAGGATCTCAGTTCCTTGACCAGGGATTGAACCAGTGCACCCTGCAGTGGAAGTGTGGAGTCCTAACTACTGGACCACCAGAGAATTCCAGAAGATAAAGCTTTTCTCACCTCCAGTCTCCCCAGAATTGTAAGGAACCAGTGACTGCTATGTGTTTCCCATTCCTCCCCTTTTCCAATGGAAGAGTTTATTTCTGTTATACTGTTTTTGTGTCACTACTGTACGCTGGCTGTGTAAGTGGCAAATAACTAGTCTTTTTACATCATAGGTTCCTGGATCAATGATAACCACAACCAAGATATGTGGGAAATTACAGGATCAAGATTGTGGTGTTTTGAGCCTATTTCCATTATTGGATGCGTCTTTTAAGAGCCCTAGACAGAGATGAGTATAGTTTGCGTGTGAATAAATATGAATATTTATGACCACCACGTAAGCTAGTATCCTGGAGGGTGAGCAGCCACGTGGAAGAGAATTTAGGTATCGTTCAATGGTAAGCCAGCCCCCAGCCATGAAGCAGTCACCTGCCAGACATGTGAATGAGGTCAGCAACTGCCAGCCGCAGGCAGTTACATGTGTGCAGCCATATGAGACCAGCAGGTTACTATTCAGCTGATCCAACCAAGCCCATTTTTCAATCTACAGAGTTGTAAGTTAATAAACAGTTGTTTAAGCCACTAAGTGCAGGGATGATTTTTTATATGGCAACAGGTAACTGGTACGATAAAAAAAAAGGAGATCTGGGGGGCAACACCGGTGCCAGGTCTTCCTTGGATCACAAGTATTTTTGACAACAAAGAGGTTTTGGAGAATGCACAAGTTGACTTAATTCTAATGCATGTATGCGACAGATCAAAAGTGCTCCCTAGGTTCCTCATCTCAGAAATTACTGTATCAGAGGCAGGATGAAGTATTAAACTTTCAGATTAGAGAAGCTGGGGAAGGCTGGGCCAAAGGAGTAAAGTCAGTGGATACTGCTCCAGAAATTTAGACACCAATTCCATCATAGCAAATGAGACAATCAGATCAGGGCAGACAATTTCACATTTAAATGTTCAGCATAACTAGAAATCAGTGAGTTAGAAAATAGCATGAGGCTTGGGCCCTTTTCTAAAATGAAGGATAGGGCTTCCCTGGTGGCGCAGTGGTTGAGAGTCCGCCTGCCGATGCAGGGCACACGGGTTCGTGCCCCAGTCCGGGAAGATCCCACATGCCGTGAAGTGGCTGGGCGCGTGAGCCATGGCCACTGAGCCTGCGCATCCGGAGCCTGTGCTCTGCAATGGGAGAGGCCACAACAGTGAGAGGCCCGCGTACCGCAAAAAAAAGTAAAAAAATAAAATAAAATAAAATTAAGGATATTGTTAATATTTTAAATGGAGCTTAGATAATTACATGCGTCTGTTGAACTTACTCTACAGTGGTGGTAGACAATGCCTTTGAACTGGGATCCAGGCAGAAGATAATAACAGGGTGTTTCTCTGGGTTATTTAATGTGACAGCTTGGTGTAATGCTGCTCTTGTCAGTGCCCACTTGCTGACATCTACAACCGTGTCCTTGTTTGACTAAACTGTGCACTATTTCCTGATAGCTTATGCTGACTAGACCCCAGGCCCAGAGTCTGAATGCTTCTGGGCTCAGCCTTCCGACCAATCCAACAGGGACCACTATGTTTTTTTGTCACAATAAGAGAAGAGAAGCTGACTAGTTTTGTGTCTTTTATAGTCTTTATTACTGCATATCCTTATGTTGGCAAAACCTAGTGGAAAGAACATGGACCACAGAACCTGGGTTCAAATTCTGGGTCCACCAATCAATACATGACTGGCCTTGAGAAACTCACCAAAACATTCTAAGCTTCTTTATTCAAATGGGGAAAATAACACTTGCTTTATCTACCTGATGGAAATGTTTTAAAGATCAAAATATTATCCATACAATACACAAATATATGTATATATATATATAGTATAAATATATATAAAATGCTATTTTAGGATTTCAATAAATATTAATTATGATTATTACTATTCTTTGATAGCACTGAAACTCTGACAATCAGGCTAAGATGGTAGAATACATTTAACTCTATCTTCTATGTCTTTAGAAATATATTCTAGTCCTCAGATTCAGAGTGAAATAGATCTGTGTGGGGAAAGTGAAGAGTCTGTATGAGTATGAACTTTGTCATTGGCTGATGCAAAGAAAGTTCCAGATATAGGTGAAAGTCAAGGAGGTGGGTGGCGGTGATTCCATTTTGAAATAGAGAACAGATTATCTTTCTTTCTAATTTCCTATCTTTTCCATTTGGGTAATTCATTGTATAAGAAACCCCAAGTCCCTAACTATTCTACAAGGAAAAGATTGTCTGTAGGTGTTTCCAACAATAGAATTACAATGCAGTTACATAAGAGAGAAGAAAAAACCTGACACCATCTTGGATCTATTCCTTTAGCTCTAACCTTTGTACTCTGTTGTCCGTGCTTAGTTCTGCCGGCTCTGCACCACTACCTGGTCAATCAGTAAAAGGATGTTGCCTATAGCCTGGAATATACATAAGAGCTCATTCTCCAGGCTCTGCCTCCCAGGCTCAACCTTTAAAGGTATAACACTTTTCATTCATATACAGATAAAAAGTTGCAGAACAGAGAACATTCCTCTTGTTGGAGGTTTACAGGAGCATCGTTAGCAGACCTACATGGACAGCTGCAAGAATACAAGAAGCCTGAAGTCTAACTTGGGTAAGATTGTTCTTTTTCTAGCTCGCTATCCTGTTGATCTGCTAGTTTTCCAAATAAAGTTGCTACCTCTTGCCCCAACACCTTGTCTCTAGATTTATTGGCCTATAGTACAGTGATCAGTACAAGCATGGACTCATGCTTGGGCAGTTACATTGCCCAACTGGTATAGTAAGTACCAACAAAGCCAAGCTCCTGGATCTCATTTTATTGCCACCACTTGATGCCAATGAAGAAAACGCCTCTGAGGGGAAGAAATAATTTCTTTCTGTAAGAATAAGTGAAAACAGAGATAATTATTTACTTTTTTCTTTTCCAAAATGCCAATATTTTATTCCTTTCAAGGACCTCTGCCTCTTCTACTTAAATATATTCTGGTAACTGATTTTGACTTTATTTAAAAACATATTTCATCTTTTTTATGCCTCTGATATCACACTTGATGCATTATCTGTCGTATTCATTCATTTCACACATGCTTGTTGACTAGGTGTTGTGTATCAGGTATGGGGCCATGGACCAGGCTTGCAGAGCTGAGTGAATGAGACAGTCCCCAACCCCAGGGGCTCTATGCTTCTACTGCTGGTCAAGGCTTTCCCTGCCCCACTCCCGTTTTCCCTCACATCCACAGTCCCTTTCCAGGGATTACCCTTTCCCCTGAGACTTTATACAAGTAAAAATAATAATAATAAAACCAGTACATTTCTATAGTATGTTCCCTATATTGACAGAAATTACTAAATACATTATGTAAATTATCTAATCTTAGCAACTTCACCAGCTTCATTCTATAATGATCCCAATTTACAGAGGAAAACATGGCACTGTAAGTGGTAGAGCCAGTATTCAAACCCAGGTTTATTTGGCTCCAGTGTCCTTTATACACTACTTGGTAGCATCATCAGTCTTTACCATAAATGATCCACTTTCTAAAAATAGATTTTAAGACCTCTGAAGGAAAGCAACATAATTTTCATCTATATTAACTGATCCACTTTATGTACATTATCTCAATTAATTCTCACAGCTCCTTATGAAACAGACATTTTAATTCCACTATAGGAATGAGGAAACCGAGGATCAACTTGGTTAAGAAACATAGACAGGACCACTTAGCTAATTAATGGTGGCTAGCATTCAAATCAACATCTTAAATCTAAAATCCCTGTTCCTATGTTTCTTCTTTAGAATTTGAAGAATTTAATACCAAGTTTAAAAATGGATTGTCCCTGAAGATAAACACACTTCTTCAGCAGCTAGAAATTTAGGACAAGGATGGCATTAAGGGCATCTGAGTAAACAAGGAAGAAATACAAGGAATTTCCAATCCTTCTGTTAGTATCCCATTATCGTAAATGCTCATAACTAATTTTCCTTTCCATCTGTTTGAAAATGAAAATAGAAATCTAAAAAGACAGAAAAGTAAGGCATATTTTTTATGTAAACATGATTGAGACAATTGAATTACAGTATGGAGAATATGAACATAGAATTATCTCTCACACTGAGCATGACAATTAATGCTAGGTAAGCCAAAGAGCAAAATGTAACATTTTATTAAGATAGCTTACAGCACTGAATTTTTTTGTTCTTTTTTTTTTTCTTTCTGTTGGAAGCTGTGGGCCTAATAGGCAGTGTCCTGGCCTTGAACTCAGAAGGTCAGAATCCATGCCCTAATATTGACAATTTTCCCTTCTGCAAAATTCAGTGAGTTTATTAAAGTCTTGAAGTCACTGTCATACTAGCCAGATTAGAATATCATAAACCTAAATAGAGAGGAAATAAAGAAATATCAACAATAAAATGAGAAGATATATTAATGAAATAGAAAATAAATAGAGAGGATCAGCAAAAACAAACATTTTCTTTGGAAGAAAAAAACCTAATAAAATAAATACCTGGAAACACTTGCCAATTGGAAAGAGAAAAGTCATAAATAAATGATAACAGGAACAGAAAACTAGACATATCTACAGATACAAATGATATTTAAAAATTTGAAACATATATGTTCATCCTAATAATTTTGAAACCAAGATGAAATGGTCAATTTTTAGGAAAAATGTATTTTACTAATATTTACAAGATAAGAAATTGAAATGCCTTAATAAACCAGTAACCATTAAAGAAATGATTAGTAATCAATCTTCTTTTCCTGCATAAAAAGATATACTAAGCCCAGCTGATTTTAAATATGTCTTTCCAACACTCCAAGAAACAGATAACACTATATGATATATACCATTTTTGAGAATAGAAAAAGAGGGAAAGATCCTCAATTCACTTTATAAAGCTCGTATGTCCCTAATAACAAAATTGCAGGATAATACAAAAGGAAATAGAAAACAAATCTAATTTATGCACATATATATGTATATGCAGTGGAGGGAAGATATTTGGGAGACCTGAGGACTTCATGAAGCTATAAGGGAGGTAGTTGAGAGAAAGAAGTTGAAGCTTCAGAAGAGAGAGGTGATAATTGGTGGAGCAGGCACCTAAGGAAAAAAAGGAATAGATGAGATAAAATTATAGGAGATACAAGGACTCCTGTTTCTTTATAACAAACAAAAAGATAATCCCACAGAAGAATTTAATTTTAGCCTAAATTATTGAAATGTATCTGATGAGACAAATAGGTCTGGTGAGAACAGAATGTTTAAAAAATGTTATATGAAAAACTGTGGGGAGGGCACACGTGTGCTATGCGTGCACACACACACACACACACACACACACACATATACTCACATATACACATGGCCCATGCTCTGGGCAGAGCCATTGCCCGTCTACTTGGTATCTTTGAATGTTCCCTCTGGTGAGACTGAGTTCTGCACCAGAGTGTCCAACTTGGCATTTGGAACTTGGGCTTAGCTTCTTAGACAATAATTTGTAACTGTCTAAGATTCTGCATGAAACCAAAACGACTTACTATATCAGTCAAGGTAATGAACTGTCAATTAACATGCAAATCAGTTAAATAGGTTGCTCAGGACCATGTAGCACAAACAGCATTAGTTGATTGACTAAATTACTAGCTTATTATACCATCCAGTGGAGATGTATGTAGACCCCTCCTAAGTGCATGACCAGCCCTGAGACTCTTAATGTAGCAAGATTTTAATAGTGATGATAATCATGGTGTTTATGCTAATTTCTTTATATTTTTATGATACTTTTCAGCTTATAAATTTTCCTCATGTATATGACCTAATTTAATGGCTCAAAATATCTTGCTACATATAAGTATTTGCCTTTCTACACACACAGAAACACACACACACACAGAGCTCTATTACTGAACAATAAAGAGTAAAATTCATACCCATAATCTCTTAATTTTTAATCATATAACTTTATATCTGATTAATCAGTTAAAATCATGTGAATTAAGTGGTGCTTATTTACACTTAATTTTTTTGATTAAAGGTATATGTACCTTGGAGTATTTTTAAATAGTAAATATCTCTGTTCTATGAAAATATATTTCTGTTTAATAAAATTAAAATCTATACATAGATTTTGCATAATGAGACCTTCCTATTTTAACCGCTAGCTGCAGCAAAAGTGTCTTAAACAATAAAATTTATTTCTCTCACACACAAAGCCTGATGTCAGTCAAATGGCTTTCCAGAGCTGCTTTTGAGCACGATCATTTCAATAAATGGCCTCCATGGGCACTGTCAAAAGGCAAGAGAGATGATGGAAGTGGCATACTTGCTCTTAAAAGCTTCAGCTGATAATAAGATGCATTAATTTCAGTTATATACCACTGGCTAGAACTAGTCACATGGTCCTGCCTAACTGCAAAGGCATCTGGGAAGCAGATTCTTCCTGTGTTGTCAGAAAGGAGAGAATAATCAGATTTAAAAAACATTAGTAAACTTTACCACAGTTCCCTTGCAAATATTGAGATAACATTTTCTATTTTAAATATCAATTTTTACACTGATTTCCCTACCTTGTAATAATTCAACATTGAAGTGAAGAATTTTCTTACTCTTTCCAATATGAAATAAAAGAATATTTGACAGGCTTCATGCTTTTGCTTTTATCTACAAATTATATGTTTTAAACATAACGGCAATACTTCAAAACACAGTTTGGTACACGTCAGTAATAGCTCTTAATGACTCAGAAAGAATATAATAATCTACCATGATCAAAACTAATCTGCCATAAAAAGTACAGAAATATCAAACGGCTTATCCTGTAGAAACAAATCCAAATTAATTGCCTCATTTGTTACATCATAGGTAATATACACTTTAACATTGCCGGGACTTTATATAGACATCTAGCTTCTCAGAGAAATTTAGAAAAACATTATCCAATAAAGTTTCATTGTGAAAAGAATTAACATGCCTAATGATGCAACTCCTAATTTTCTGTGGGTTTTATTAGCAACAATTATTTATTGAGTTATGGTATCTTGAGTATAACTAAAAAAAGAAATAAAATTGCACTTTTGACTACCACTCTATTTCTTTGGGTAACCAGCACACAACACATACACACACAAACACACACACACATACACACACTGTCTTTCTCTCTCACATACACATACACACACTCTTTCTACCACCTGGCATGGTCTGAACATTGAACGTTGTGATTGTCAAAATATGCCCAGTACTACTAACATTATAACACTATATATTAGAGCTTTTGGCTTCAGTTACATGTAAAACATAAAGTAAACATTAGATGAGTTTATTGAAGTTGTGATGATTTGGAATTTCCATCACAATTCTGCAGAAACTTGTGTTTCTCATAGAGCAGTAGTCATCCTGATAGCAATAATGTCACTTATTGCTAAGAATATTTCTATCACTGTTGATCCAATTCAACATTAAATAGCTCCTTTAACTACAGAATTCTTTTTTTCAAACAATTAATAACTTGTTTCTGCAAACATATGTCTGATTGTGCTCCCATTTTTAATAATTATTCAAGAAAAATTATGTAAATAAAAGCAGCCACAATTTGTGAGGCCTGCTATGTATCAGACTCCATCTTAGATGTTTTTTTTCTCATTAAGTCCTCACAATGATTTATCAAAGAAGCAATTTTAGCCCCATTGTGGAGATGATAAGACAGGAGTGTGAAGGAATTTTAGCCATTTTCTAACCAAACTCACAGTGTATATGTTATTTCACCATTGTTTTTGTTCTCTTTTTGTGGAAATGGGCCACACTGTAGAATAATAAAAAATAAGGTAGTAAAGTGGTGAAATGTATAGATAACAAAAGGCATAGATAGTTTCCCTTCTGTAGTATTGTCTTTTTTTCTCTTTCTCAAAAACAAACTTAAAAGGGAATTTTTAGGTACATTTCTCCTCAGTTCTAATACCTAGCCAAATAGACGATCTATGATGAGATGGTATGTTCTTATTTCTTAAACAAGTACCTCTATTAAAAACTACACTACCAAATTATTTCAAACTGTGGCTGCTAATTCTCTGTATTATTTATTACTTATTTGTTCGTTTGTTTTTCTACAACCTAGAAATCATATGGTGATAAATTATTTCCCAACTGTGGGAGCCCAAGGATTGACCAGCACCAGTAAGACATTTGCTGGAGACCTGAAGAAATTCAATTTACATTTGCAATCCAGTAAGAGTTGCCAGTTACGGATAATAAACAAAAACAAGCAAATAAAAACACTGAAAAAACAAAACTTGTTCTTGAAATATATAAAATGTGGATGAAGACAAAGAAGTTGAGACTATAGAAAATAATAATAATAATATAAATTAAAATAAATGATAACAAAAGTGTATAATAAATTTTGGAGGAAAACTGACAAGAGGTGATTATCATCACAAATAAAAAAATATTTCGTTTATAGTCATACAGTGCCTACCTGAACTAAGATTCAGTGTTATATTTTAATTTTAAAATCTTTAGTGTGGACACTTTTTGAAACCTTCTTTTAGTGACTTTTTTTTAATATATTTTTTAAAGAAGATGTTGGGGGTAGGAGTTTATTAATTAATTAATTTTTTTTTTTGCTGTGTTCGGTCTTCGTTTCTGTGCGAGGGCTTTCTCTAGTTGTGGCAAGCGGGGGCCACTCTTCATCGCGGTGCGCAGGCCTCTCACTATCGCGGCCTCTCTTGTTGTGGGCACAGGCTCCAGACGCGCAGGCTCAGTAGTTGTGGCTCACGGGCCTAGTTGCTCCGTGGCATGTGGGATCCTCCCAGACCAGGGCTTGAACCCGTGTCCCCTTCATTGGCAGGCAGATTCTTAACCACTGTGCCACCAGGGAAGCCCCTAGTGACATATTTTTTTGTCTTCATTCATGAGTAGGTAGGAATTTTGGTGAAGTCATGTGACCAATGCTTGATTAAAACTGCAACTATATTTTAGTATGCATGATTGGATAGTTGCTTAAGAAAATAACAAAACTGTTTCCATCTTAAGTGATTCTTTTCATTTTCCAATTTGTTTAATATGAATATAAGATCAGAATACACTGATGTTCTTAGAGGCAACTTTTGATTTTAGCAATTTTCTTTTGCCATTAATGTCACCAAACCCCTGAGGTATTTCCCTCATATCTACCTTCCTGAAATTCATACTACAGGGCAGAACAGAAGAGACTAAATCTATTCTCTTGGCTTTTATGCTTAGGCAAAGGCATTTGGATTATTTTTTCTAAAATAATTTTTAAGGCAACCCTAATCTCCATGGATTATCTCTTCATAAACTCAGAGTGAAATAGCCAACAGGCAGTGATTTGTCCAGTCACTGCATCAATAATGACATAAAACAATTCCCACTCACAGTCTACAAGTTGATTACAGATTGGCTGTGGGTTGGCTGCCTTTGCAAGGGATTGGCTCCAGACTGTGGGGTAGGTTAGGTCTTCTGTACCTATATTCGTATTCTAGAGCATCTATGTGGGTGATGCTCTTGTTACTCTTGTGCAGAGTAGTGAGCACAATCTCAAGTGGACACTTGCAATGAATCTTAAGCTGTCCTTTCAGAACTAGCACTCTATCACATCTGAGCACATGCCATTTATCAAAGCGAGTCACCTGAAGCCCTAAAATCAATAGAGTAGGAAAGTGTGCTCTGTCCTTAGTAAAGCTATAACAAGGACAGGGAAGGAAGAATTGTGAATAAATAATACTATCTTAAACAAAGTATTAATAAATTACATTTATCCTTTTTCTGTATGCCTGTAGAATTAAATGATTGATCAGTTCCCCCAAATCTGGGCAAAAGTGGGCAGTGGCCCAATTCCTGGAAATCCCCACCCTTACCAGAAATAGCAGGAATATTCTCGCTTGTTAGCATATGAAACTATTTAACCTATAGAAACCAACAACCCCATGCTCTGGGGTCAATCTCACTTTCTGAGATGGTCTGTATTTTACCTGTGGAATGTGTATCTCTCTAAATAAACTTGCTTTCACTTTACTTTGGATTGCTCTTGAAATATTTCCTGCGTGAAGCCAAGGACCCTCACTTGGAGGTCTGTCCTGGGGACTCACATGGGTCCCAGGATGTGATATTTCCTTCTCCTGCAACACATTCCCACTTACTTTGTACATTTCCTCACTTACTTTCTTGACCACTTTTTCTAATCTGGCTCCCATTCTCTTTATGTACACAAAACTACTCTCACTAAGGTCACAAGGAGGTCAGTAAATCCAAAGGAGATTTTCAATTTTCTTCTTTCTTGAACTCTAAATAGCAATCAGCACTGTAGAATACACTCTCCTTGTAGCACTCTCTTCACAAGACCATGTCACATGGCACTCTTCTTAATTCCCTCCTTTCACGCTTGCAGCTAATCAAATCTCTTCTGTTGATTTCTCATCTTTTACCTAAACACTAAATTTGGTAGATCAAGTCATAGGCCTGACCTTCTTTTCTCACCCTGTACTGTTTCCCTGGATGACCTAATCCACTCCCAGCACCATATGAAAGTAACTCACAAAATTACCTCTTTAGTCTAGAACTATCCTCTGAGTTCTAAGCCTATATATCCAATCACCTACCTGGCATTTTTGTCATATATCTTTAAAGAACTTCAAATTAGTAAGATACCTTTGGAAAGTTGACCTCCTTGAAACCAGATTCTTTTCCATGGTTCTATTGCTGTGAAGGATGTCATTATACAGTCACCTTCTTTGCCTCATCTGTCAGTTTTCTTTTCTAAATACCTCATTCACTTCCCTCCATTCATTCATTTGCTTCCCAGCATGCTTACCCCCATCATCTCATTAAGGTTACTGTTATCTCTTGCCTAGTGTACAATAACTCAGATACTTGTTTATCTGCACCATCTATGGCCCATTCTCATCCTGCAGCCAGAATGACTTTTGAATATTCTAAGCCCTTCCTATTGTTCTAAAGATAAAGTCCAAAGCCCTTAATCTGTAAGGCCATGCAGAACCTAGCCCTGTCTATTCTTCCAGACTCAACTTGGGCCACTCTTCGCCTTACTGAAAACTCTCCAGTCTTATTGGCTTATTTTAGTATACTAAAGAACTCATGGATCCCCTTTCCATAGGATCTTTCCACATCCTATTCTCTGTTGGGAATGTTCTTTCTTCTCCTCACTGAATTTGCTTCTTCTCGACCTTCAGACCCTCTCTCCAGAGAATCCTTCTTTGAATTCCTGATTTAGTCAAATCATCTGATTATCCCCACACAACACCTAGTGTCATTCCTTCATAATACTTATAATAGTTTTAATTTTTATTCATCTTGTAATTTCTTTTTATTTTCTATTTCTTCCACTGAAATGTCAGTTCTGTGAGTTCAGGAAACATGTCTGTGTTGTTCATTTTACATTTCAGACACCTAGAAAAAGCTTCACCCATAATAAGCACTCAACATATATTGGAAATGAAAAAATGAATGCATGAGTTACATAAAGTTATACAATTCTAAAAGCCTGAAAACTGGATGCTAAACAATTATAACAAATTGCAACTGGAAAATATTTGTGAGTTTTTTAAGAACAATACTCTGAAAACTTTAAATCTCACAAAGGTAAATTCACACAATGAGCTTGAATTGAAATTAATTGAATAAAAGAACAGGTTGAAATATAAAATAGATAGCTAGTGGGAAGCTGCTGCATAGCACAGGGAGATCAGCTCGGTGCTTTGTGACCTAGAGGGGTGGGATAGGGAGGGTGGAAGGGAGGCTCAAGAGGGAGGGGATATGGGGATATATGTATACATATAGCTGATTCACTTTGTTGAACAGCAAAAACTAACACAATATTGTAAAGCAATTATACTCCAATAAAGATGTAAAAAACTTTAAAAAAGAATAAGGTTGATATCATCAGCACCATTTTTACTTGTCTGAAAAATAAGGTACACTCAGCACAAAATCAACATTTTCATCAATACCAACAAATTGGTATGGCTTGAATAAATTTCAGCCCAGGAGGATAATAAAGCATTTTCCAGATATCTCACAAAATACTCAACATTCACTGCATTTTTATAAGAAAGAGAAATAAATAAAACTACATGGTGAGGTGAAAAGAACAATGACCTGTTAGCCTGAAACTTAATTTCAGTTCTACGTCTAACTAATAGTTTGCCACTGAGCAAGTTTCTTCATTTTTTTCTTGTAATTAGTTTGTAAGATAAAGAAATTAATGATTTCTACATTCTGTCAGCTGCAACAGTGTATGAATAAATAATTATTTTCTTGCTGGTGCCAGGAACTCTATTGAGAGGCCTGATCCTCTGGAGTTCTACCAGATCAATTGCTTAGAAATGGCCTAATCGTACAAATGGCCTTTGCTACATTATTGCAGGTGAGAGGACATTTCAGAACATGTGTTTTTGTATTTGTCTTTTAATTTCAGTTCAGTTACGTATGCTGTAACTTCAAGGGGAAATGTCCCACTGTCCAAAATTACACCTTTTTTTCCACATGGCTTAAGTCTGGAAAAATGATTTAAAACTTTACTTTGCAACTTCAGTCAAGATAGCATCAAGGGTTTACCCTTTGATGCTCCCTCCACTCCACATATATAGAATGATAGATAAAACATCAAAGGAGAATCTTTTTAAAAAAAATACCATGCTCAAACACAAGATAAAGATGTCTGTTGGCCAGAAACAAAACAGAAAAAAATTAAGTGGGACTGAAGCCATGTGCATTCTGGACTCCATATCTGGAAGCGTGTTGAAGCAACCTGGAGATTTTATTGTTCAGGAAAATGGCAAGAGTCAGGAACCAGAGTTGCCTAATGTAACTGGGGACCAGATACAGTTTTGGAAAATTGCATAATAAAGGAGGTAGAAAAATATAATCTCAAACCAGTAGTGGGTGAGGATATCCTCTGACTTAGTGATGGTACCTGCATTGTGTCTCATATCACCTTGGTTAAGGGCCCTGAGCTCCAAATTCAAGATCAGGAAATTTCCTGGGAGCCCTGGGCAACTGAAAACCCTCTAGAAAGACAAATAACAAAATTAAACTTTAGGAGAAATATTGATATCAAATGAAATTTGGAAAGAACTTTAAATATGTTGATGGTCCTCAAAGAGATAAATCAAGGAATAACATCTATGAAAAAGAGCAAAAAATGTGAAATCAAAATGAGCATAAATGAAGAAAAAGAAGAGTAAAATATGTTTTATTAGAAATTCTAAATAAGGAGATTTTTCATTGAGAAAACCTAAATTGATATTAAGTTACTAGGCACAGCTGAAGAGAGAATTCGTAAGTTGAATCTACATTTTTTGACAGAGTTTGAAAGGTTGAAAATAAGGTGATGTCTCCCCTAAGTTTGGTGTTAGCTCCTTAAGACCAGAAACTTTTATTCATTCATACAACAAATATTTATTTAACACATTTTTTGCTTAGCTACCTCAAAATGAAGTTTTTTAAGCAGCTTCTCTTTACCTACGTGTTATCAAAAGCTGAAAGCTAAAAGCATAATTTCCTTCATTAAGTAACCTCATTAAAATATAGGTGTCAGAAATATTTTTTACTGTTTTGTTATATCAAGTCTGTCTTACAACTCCAAAATATGCAGAATTTATCTTACAGTATTGAGAGTTATTTTAATGTCTTGATGTAAAATTCTCTGTAGTTTAGAAAAGATTGAATTGATTACTCCTAAGTGAACCCATTTATTTCCCAAATTATTATATGTTTCACTTTTATCCAGAGACTACAATAGTATATGCCTCCACCAAAATGGAGGAGTTCCTTGAGTGCAAGGATTTTGTATATTTTGTTCAAGTACCTAAACTCAATAAATATTTATTGCAAAATTAAATGGTTCTCAAATAATAACTTGGTTTTAGAATATAGCAAGAATTGAAATTGCTGATGTTTTTTATCATAAATCTCACTACTTTATTTTATTTATTTATTTTTTTTGCAGTACACGGGCCTCTCACTGTTGTGGCCTCTCCCGTAGCGGAGCACAGGCTCCGGACGCGCAGGCTCAGCGGCCATGGCTCACGGGCCCAGCCACTCCGCGGCATGTGGGATCTTCCCGGACCGGGGCACGAACCCGTGTCACCTACATCGGCAGGCGGACTCTCAACCACTGTGCCACCAGGGAAGCCCTACTTTATTTTAAATGCTATAAAAGTTTCTTTTATGTTTCTCTTTCTTAAGAATTTAATGCACCTACAAATTTGGATTATTCGGGGAGAAGAAACTGTCTCAAGTAAACTCAAATAGAAAGAGGGGTTTATTCTAAGAGAACAGCAGTACACATAAAATCCAGAGACTGAGACACAAGAGCACACTGAGACAGTATCAGGCACCTCTGTGTCTGTTCCTCCCCAGCATTTGCTTCATTCTTTCCCTTTGCCGGCCCTCTAGTTTTCTCAACCCTCCATACACCATGGTGGAAAAGGAGACTTCACAATTGTTTTATTACATTCAAGTTTCCAGCCACTAAAACTGGAAGAGCACAATAAAATATCCAGATTCCTGTAGACAGGTGCATTGTTCAAGCTTGAGTAGATGTTCCCCCTTAAACCAATCAACTGTGGCCAGAGAGACCAGGACCATGAGATTTTATTAGAGTTCACTGTGTTTGGTCAGACATCTTAGTCACAAAGAACTCCTGGGGAAAGTTAAAGGGTTTTGGTAAAGACAAATAAAGCTGAAAGACCTTCCAGATACAGGGTCAAAAGTTTTCTAATAACGAAATAAAGGACCAGACAGTGAAATTTCTGGTAAGTCAGCCCCATGCAGTGGGAACCTATATATATTGACTAGACCTTGGTGCACACATTTCTAATGGAAGGCAGATGATTGGGCTACTGCCAAGGGCATTTCTCAGTGTTAATATTTGGGGTGTGTGTGTGTGTGTGTGTGTGTGTATGGAAGTGTGTGTATTCAGGGAGGAAGAAGTTTCCTTCTGCCCCAATAATTCAGATTAATATATGTATCAAATTCTTAAGAATTTCAGGGAAGAAGAAATTTTTCTCTGCTTTTCTAGGTTCTTCTGGCTGCTCTAAGAATTAAATTAGCATGAGACAGATTAACAGGAAAATATCAAACTAAAGTTTAATAACATGTATACATGGGACAGACCCAGGCAAACTGAGTAACTTGCCAAAATGACTGGAACACTCACCTTAAATACCATTTCAGCTAAAGACAAAAGAGGATATTGGGGGTAGTGGTTTGGGACTCCAAAAGAGAGGAAGGCAATTGACATGAAGATGGAAAAGCCATTGTTTGGTAACAAATGTTTCCTGGGCCATTCAGAGACCATAGGACACAAAGAAGAATTTTAACGGACTTCACCATACTATAATTACACACTTAGTTCATGCTATAATTATCTATGGATAGCTCCCTACCTAGAAGAGATTATCTATCTACATTCTTTAGGCAATTAGGGGAAAGGTCAAAGGTTCTCCCTGAGTCTTGATTGCTTTCAGCTCAAAATAATTTACATGACAAAGAGACACACTTTGGGGTGACAAACTTTGCTCCCCTATAGAATATATGCATATATATATATACACACACACATATGCATGTATATATACATAAATATATGTTTACATACATAGATATGAACATGGAATAACATATAGAAATATAGAAATCCATAAAAATATAGAAATAACTCTAAAACAATGAGATGATCTAATATAAACATTAAAAAATTAAATTTTATTTGAATTTAACAAAAAAAAACTGAGGAACTTACTAGTCTTTGCAGATAAATATATTTCATTAAAAATATATGTGATTTTACAATATCCCTCTATTATGGCATTTACAAAATACTTCTCCAGTTCACACATCTTTGATTGTCTTTCTCTGGTGAAAGAGGAACTGATTAGCATTCTTATATGTCTGCCCATCTCACTCCTCCATCATTTTTCAACCTTTGATACTTGTAATTATCTTTACTTTGTCTGGATGAATGAACAACGTTCACATTCTGATCTATTACAATTTCTTTTATTATTTAGTCTTTCATTATTTAGTTTCCACATATTAGTGGGTTAAATATTTATTAAAAGAATTTAAATCTTAAAGCCATTTACCACAATTGTTCCATTGTTAAATTTTGTCTTTTAATATAGCTTATATTTGGCTGGATTCAGGTTTACTTGATTTTCTTTTTTTCCTTTTCTCTAGAGGGATTTATGGGTAGCATGTGACCTTTCCTCTTTGAGAAAGGCTCTCTGTGGTATTTATTCTTGAAATATGACTTGGATGAACACAGTAAACTTGTGTCACACTTTTACTCCTTCAGTAATACATAGACATTCCTCCATTGATATTGCTATGGGAAAGAAATGAAGTCACCTGCATATTCTCCCCTTATGGGTGATATTTATTTTTTGACCAGATGAACCAAAGAATTCTTTTTTTTTTAATTTTTTGAGTTCAATGACTTACCTGGGATGGGTCTCAGTTCCTATAATTCTGAATCAATTTGTCTTTGTATACCAACAGTCCTTTAAGTTGATCAATCTAGTCTTTTCATTTCAGACAAATTTCAATCAACTGGATCTTTGAAAACCCTTTTTCCTATTTCATTTGTTGAATTCTCTACTTTAAGGACTTGTATTTCTGTGCTGGATTGTCCTTTTCTCCATTGCTGGAATATTATATATTATATCCAATAGCTCATTTAATCTCTTTAACTTTTTTCTGTATTCAGTGTGATCGATATTGTCCTTTAAACCTTGTCCTCTTGGTGTACCAGATTATACACCAAAAACACTAGAGCAATACATACCACTGGTCCCCAACTTGGGCTTTGAATATTGACTGAATGATAGAGTCTCAGCCCTCCCCTCATCTACCCAAAATGATTTATTTTCTGAGAGGGGCAGGAAAACCTACAGTTAATTAAATAAAAGCAAAAACAAATCTTTCTCAGGTAGCTTGATTCACAGTCAGACTGGAAATCACTGGCCTTTTGATTTTCTGAAGTTTAATTTCTCTGCAAAAGAAGGTTTCTGTAGCTCATATTATCTAATGTCAACTTTGCCCTAGAGAGAGCAGACACAGGGAAAAGAAGTAAAAACAGAATCACAGAACTCTGACTTTACCTATTACCCAAGATCACCTTATTTACCTGTCTGATAATTTTTACCATTTTTAAGAATTTGTTTTTGCTCAGCATCTTGACTCCTATCATTTTGGTATCATTGGAACAAGTGCTGTATGCTGAGGGCTACATTGGCCTTTGTAATCAATTATTATTTCCTCCCCAGGCAAGAGATGCTGAAGGTCAGAGCTGGGACAGAGGTAATAATTATGGATAGGCGAAGACGTAGCAGAGAGATGTGTAGAAGCTAAAACCATTTGGATTTGAGAGATGTGATGGGGAAAGAAGGGTCAGATATGATTTCTGGCTTTCAGCTTAAGTGACAGCATAGATCATGTGTCTCTAATTGAAAAGAAAAACCTGGAAGAACAGGTGTGAAAGAAAGAGTTTAAGTTCAGTCTTGTACAGATTTTATGTACCTGGGGAACAGTAGAACTGTTCACTGGCAATTTTATATGTTGAGGTCTTAACTCCCAATAACCTTAGAATGCGAATGTATTTGGAAATAACATCGTTTCCGATGTAATTAGTTAAGATGAGGTGAGACTAGAGTAGAAGGGACCCCCAATCCACTATAACTAATGGCCTTTTAAAAGGGAGAAATTTGGACACAGACACACACAGGAGGAGAACATCATGTGAAGATGAAGGCAGAGATTGCGTGATGCTTTCACATGTCAAGGAACACAAAACATTGCTAGAAAACCACCAGAAGTTAGCAAAGAGACATGGAACAGATTCTCCATCACAGTCCTCAAAAGGAACCAACCTTTCTGGCACTGATCTTTGATTTCTAGTTTTCAGAACTGAGAGATGATAAATTTCTGTTGTTTAAGCCATTCAATTTGTGGTTCTTTGTTATGGCAGCCATTAGCAAACTAATACACTCCCCACCTCACACCCACCTCCACTTTGAAATTACTGGTAATAAAACAGGCAAATAACAAACCAGGAAGATCCATGACATCAAAGGCCATGGTATCATTGTTTGCCACGGTGTCCCTCAGCACCTAGAACCATGCATGATACATATCAGATAGTGGCTATTTTTTCAGTGATTCGTTAAATGTATTCAACCCACGTGCCAGCAACCATATACATATTATTTTTAACTTCTGCAGCAGTTGTGCAGGTTAGGCACTGTTAACCTCACTTTTATGACTGCAGAAACTAGGATTCATGAAAAATGATGTGTGAGACAAAATGAGCATAAACTTTAGAGTCAAAAACGCTCTCAGATTGAGAGCTGTCCCTGGCACTCAGTCGTGGCATGACTCTAAGCAACTGGTTTAACCAGGGTGAGCTTCATTTCCTTCATCTGTAAAACAGGGATGATAATAACATACACTTCAAAGGGTAGTCATGAGGATGAAATGAGATACCATATGAGAAGCCACATGGAGCAGACAATACACAAAATTTAGTCTTTTTTTGTTATTGTTGTAGAAGAGCACTTAACATGAGCACTGCCCTCTTAATATTTGCAGGGTACCATACAGTATTGTTTACTTGTAGGCACAGTTTCACACAGCAGATCTCTAGAACTCTTTCATCTTGCATAACTGAAACTTTATATATATTGAATAACAACTTTCCATTCCATCCTCCCCCAGCCCCCGGCAACCACCATTCTACTCCCTGCTTCTATGAGTTTGACTATTTTAGAGACTTCATATAAGTAGAATCATGCACTATTTGTCCTTCTATGATTGATTTATTTCACTTAGCATAATGTCTTCCAGGTCTATCCATGTTGTTGCAAATGGCAGTATTTCCTTCATTTTTAAAGCTGAATAATATTCCGTCCTATGTTTAGACCACATTTTCTTTTATTACCCAAAGGCACACATTTCAATAAACAGCTGAGTCAAAACTAAGGCTCTAATCTATTGAGTCTAAGCCTGAAATGTTCCTTTTAGAATTATTCCCAATATATCTTGTCTGTTCTTTATCAAATAAACAACCTTTAGAAGTTAAAACCCCATTTGTATCGATGAGAACTTAAACGTTCCACCTTCTTTCTGAGAGGACTTCACATGATTGAGAGTACTCTGTTGTTGGAAGCAGAGAGCCCCAGCCTGGGAGGAACACCCCACGGAAAATGAAATGAATATCAGCAGCTGGACAGGACCAAGTGACCAACATCCATGTTTTGCAAAGTGTAATGAATGGGTCTGGAGGATCCACAGAGGCCCATTTCTTTGAAGAGATAGCACAGCCAAAAGCACAGAGCCTCCAGCTTTCTCCAAAATTTTTGTTCCAGGCCTTACTAAAATGGAAGGATGGGGCTTCCCTGGTGGCGCAGTGGTTGAGAGTCCGCCTGCCGATGCAGGGGACGCGGGTTCGTGCCCCAGTCCGGGAAGATCCCACATGCTGCGTAGTGGCTGGGCCCGTGAGCCATGGCCGCTGAGCCTGCGCGTCCGGAGCCTGTGCTCCGCAACGGGAGAGGCCGCAACAGTGAGAGGTCTGCGTACCAGAAAAAAAAAAAAAAAAAAGGAAGGATGAACTTTATTGGCATGCGGATGCCTTCTCACCATAAAATAAGCATAACATTTTCAGTTTTGCCTATTTGTTTTTATGTCAAGAAGCTCCTGTTAAAATACATTAGAGACCAATCATCACTCAGTAACCTTCTCCCTTGTTGCCAAGAATTCTCTCATAAAAGGTGACTAAGACCAATATTCCAGTTCTTGGATGCAAACGGATACAGAGTGAGACAGTTATGAGTCACACTCAAGCTCAGCAGGTCAGGAAAATACAGTCTGCTTTCCTTAAAAAATATTTGAGCTAAGGTGTATTTAAGGAAGGTTCATTGAACAGGTGAAGTATTTAATCATGTATCTTCCTTTTCTTTCTAACATATGTTTATGCCCAAGGAGAGTAGTATATCAATTCAGCAACAATCCTGCCAGAATTAAAAAAAAAAAAAAAAAAGGTCATTCCATACTTACAGGATGCTTTTCTTGCATATAAAGAAATGAAAGTCTTTTTCCAGATTGTTGTGTTTCACTTGGTGCTCAAAATAGAGCTCCCGGAAACACTAGAAAATGAACTCGCGTAGAGAGCTGAGAACCTGCTGTTAATCAGTGCTTTCTCCCTAAATGTGAAAAACACGCACATCATTCTCTTTTCCTTTCTACGCTTCACCCTCCCCTCTCTTGCATTTTGATGAGGGCCGCTGTTACTATTTCCATTATCCGAATTTTAGGATTTCACAGGTGAAAGATGTAATAAGGCTGTACATCTCCAAGGCTGGCCTCCTTGGTTCATGACAGATATTGAGTTTTAGTAAACTCCACAAGGAAAATGCTCATTGAATTTTAACAGATATTTTATGCAAAAATTACTACAACCTTGCTGACACTGAGAAGAAACATTATAACTGCACCATAGTTAATACTCCTTCTGAATCTAGACTCCCGAAATGAAAACATAGATAACTGATAAGTTTGGATGTAGAAAAAAATTCAGCAGTAAGGGAACATCTGCAGTTTTATATGCTAGGGGAGGCTATTAATAGACTCCTGCCAGCTTCCGCCTGGGGAATGAAGAAAGAAGCTAAATCTTGTATATCTATAGAAGTTTCATTTTTAAAATGGCTTTCTCTATCCCTCTGTGTGTGTGCCTACATTTGTGTAACTCCAGTATTTATTCTTGTAAATAGTAAGTCAGGCTTTGGAGTGTTTTATAAAAGCAGTGGCAGTGACGAATATATTTATTCACTCAACTCTGTTATGTCCCAGCCTTCACCAACTTTTGAGAAGAAATTAGTTTACATTTAATCTCCCAAATGTTGTTGTTTCTGACCCTCCAAATGCTCATGCAAGAAAGTCCAGTCTTTCCCCAGATTCTCTTCTTCAAATTGTTCCTAGCTAGCTAGAGTGCTAGTTGGGAACAAGTGCCTGAGAACCAGTTCTTGTCAGCCTTTTAGCCTACCAGGGACTCTATGAGTTGTCTGTCACACTTTCCTTGAAGCCAGTGTTGGCAACCACTGCCCACCATGGTAGCCATACAGGAAATTTGTTACTTCTGTGGTCACTGATGAGGAACTTAGTACCTCTGAAATCCATGAAACAGGTAAGGATGGGGGATGGCACGGAGGAACAGGAGTCTATGGTAAAGTTTCCTCATCTGTAATGGTTTGCTGTTGGCAAAATAGTCCTCAAAGATGCCTAAATCCTAATCCCTGGAACTCATAAGTAAGTTACCTTACAGGGAATAGGGGCTTAGCAAATGTGATTAAGGTTAAGGACCTTGAGACAGGTAGATTATCCTGGAGCCAACCTAATCCTATGAGTTCTTCAAAGCAGAGAGCCTTTCTCAGCCAAGGTCGGAGTCAAAGGGAGATGTAACAGAGGAAAAAGGATCAAAGGGATACAGTGTCTCTGGCTTTGAAGACAGAAGAAGCCATGAACCAAAATGCGCAGGCACTTTCTGAGGCTGGAAAAGGCAAGGAAACAGATTCTTCTCCGGAAGGGAATACAGCCATGCCAACACCTTGATTTTCACTCAGTGAGACCTGTGTTTAATTTCTGACCAGAAATTAAACAGAATTGTAGGATAATAAATGTGTGCTGTTCTAAGCCTCTAACTTTATGATAATTTGTTATGGCAGCAATGGAAAACAAATACAGGGTTATCCTGGTGTAGCAATTTTACTCTTTTCTTCTGTCCTTATCACAGACTAGTGCCACCAATCAGGCTACTGCCTCCTGCTGACACGGGGCTCACTTGTTAGAGGTCAGACTAAGCACAGAGGGAGGGAGACATCTGTTCCCATCACATAGGCTCAGACAGAGGTGGCCATCGGCCAATATGTGACAGCTCTTTCTAGTCACTCACCCCGTGGTACAAACTCATCAACAGGGTGGCTGACTGTTGGAAGTAGAAAATTCCTGATTTCAAAATCAACACTGCCTTTTAACCTTCACCTTTAATGCTGAAACCAATATTCAAGTCAAATTCTCTCATGCTCATCTTCTTCATAGCGTCTATGCTACTCTTTCTGAATTCCTTCTGGTGACACCTTTACCAATAGAATACTATGGGGCTTATACTGTGCCAGTTCTGGGCATAACCCTTAACTATCCCTGCTTATTAAACAGCAATACATAACCAGACTAGAACCATCTGCCCAAGCACCTCCCTCAGTCACTTCTAATCTAGTGTTTCAACGTCATGTTCAATGTGCAGGCATACAATTATGGGATTTCTCCAAGAGGCAAGCAGTATGGCCAGGCTTCACCCAGAGAGTGACCCACCAGCAGCTAGGCACCACAGTCACCCAAACATGTATGGACCTTTCTCCCACCTCTGGTTTTTAATCTAAGAGTATTAAGACACTTGCATCTGCATTATTCTCTGTCTCTTTCTCTCTCTCCTTTCTCTGACACACACACACACACACACACACACACACACACACACGGAAGAGTTGGCACATCTGCTTCCACTGATCAAGTCCACTGGATAATTACTCTGCTTTTCATTTTGTATAGCCTTATGTACATGACATACATGAATGCGTACATGAATGGTTACTTACTCATCCCAACATATATCTAATTTTGATTTGCTATAACAGATACAATAACACCATAGGCCAACTGGTAAAATGTGAATGGCAAAGAAAACTTATAATTTAAAAAATATGTTCTAGGATGAACACACACATACTACTATATATAAGATAGATAACCAACAAGGACCTACAGTATAGAACAGGGAACTCTACTCAATATTCTATGATAAGTTACATGAGAAAATAATCTAAAAAAGAATGAATATATGTACATATATAACTGAATCACTTTGCTATACACCTGAAACTAACACAACATTGTAAATCAACTATACTCCAATAAAATTTTTAAAATTTTTTTCTGAAAAAGAATGCTGCAATAGTACGTTTCCATCTCTGCCATATCTCCTTACTTTTCATGACAACCGTGTGAAAGAAGCAATTGCCACTAGCTCCAATTTTTAGGAAGGAAACGGATGTCCACAGAAGTATATTAACTCACTGAAAGTCTCATACCAGTGATGCTGAAACAGGTTCTCAACCCTGGTTCTCATAATACATTTCTTTTTTAAGGATGGATCCACTTTATTTTATCTATTTATTTATTTTTTTGGCGGCACAGCATGCAGGACCCTAGTTCCCCAACCAGGGATGGAACCCGCGCCCCCTGCAGTGGAAGCCTTGAGTCTTAACCACTGGACTGCCAAGGAAGTCCCATGTTATAGGAACCAAATGAACCTCAGAGGGCTAAGACTTTGCTCAAGGTCACACAGCCCATTCCCAAGGGGCAGGTGGAGGATTCAAACCCCTCCTACCTCTCCACAAGCTTTCCTAGAACTGTGAGAATTGGCATTTTATAAGACAAGTGAAAATCTGAACATTTATTAGACTTTTAACGACATGAAGGAATTGTTGACCTTTCTTTAGCTGTGAAAAGTTTTGTGACTATGTATTAAAGGGCCCTTATCTTAGAAAGGTGAGTTCTGAAATCGTTACAGAAAAAATAACCTGTTGCCCAAGATTTGCACCTCCGGAGAGGGATGGGTTGTGGGTAGAGCTGTGTACTGGGTTACACGGGCGTTCACTGTACCATTCTGTGGACTGTTGCATATGTTCGAAATTCTTCCTAATTCAAAAGGGTAAAAAGGCACTTGGCAAGGTCTGATTTCCCACCCCCTCTTTCAGTCCAATCCCACAATTCTTCCCCTGGGCCAACCCCGAAATTTGAGGATTCATGTCTGTCCGAGTCCCAGTCGTCAGCGAGGAAAATGCTTTAATGGGGGGTCCAGCTGGCAGCGTCGTGCTCCGCAGTGGCTCAGCGATTTTCGACCCTTGTGCTTGCGGCGAAGAATGACCTGGACGCCGTTTGGCGTGCTCAAGCGCAGGATCCAACCATGCTTGTTCTTGCGCTTGATGTTGCCCCGTTGATACTCGTTCCCGCGCGCCTTGTCCCGGGTCTTCTGCACCGCCAGGAGTCCCCCAGGAGTCGGGGAGACCCAGCCAGGCGCGGGGCTGGAGCCACCTGCCATCCAATAGGGCCGCTGACCTACTGACTGGACCCAACAGGTGACCCACCAATCTGGTCAAGAAAGCCATGTCCGGCCACCGGCACGCCATCCGGGTGACCTCATAATACATTTCTATAACCCTTTCTACTGCTTCATTCCTCGTGACCTGGTTCCACCCAAAGGTGGGATAGACAACTATTTAGAAAAGCATCTTCGTTAGGATCACGGCCCTTTCGTTAAAATAATATATCTTAAACCTATATCAGAGCAAATGGAATTGCTCTTAATCAGGACATAGAACACCAGGCATTAAAAATCCTTGCCAGAGACTACAGCATTGAACTCCTGCTATCTCAACCTTATCAGATGCCAGGCCAGTCGAAACGCTATTTGTGGAATAATCTTTATATAACTCTGTCCATTGTCTACCAGGGAAACTCAAATTTAAACATCATTGTTTTAGCTCAACATTAGAGGACAATAGAAGAATCAGCTTCATGAAATTCATATTTAACCTTGTGTCAATTGCTGTGAAAAACAGTCTTCTTTGTTAGATGGCAGAAGAGAAATTTCAGAATCTGGAAATGCTGTGCTTCTTCTGAATTTTACTTAGTGTTTCATCTTTTGGAGACTCTAAATCTTGTAAACAACTATATTTCCCACCCCACTTTGGCCTTCAAGGAATTTTCAAATCAAATTTGCAGGCGTATTTCAGGATCATATGATATGTTTGGCTGTGTCCCAATTTTAGTCTTTCATCCCAGCAGTTCTTTCTAATTGTCTTCTTCATCTTTTCCCCTTCATCTTGCCTACATCATTTATTTATCACAGCATTTTAATTGTATGCATTTTTAGAATCTTCAAAAACTTTATGGAACTTGGTGGTTAAAGGAAATAAGATGAATCTCTGGTTTTGTAAAGTCAATTTAATAATCAAATTATGTAGCTTTTATATTTCTATCTTAACACTAAAATAAAGCTTGAATAATCCTAAAGTTATATAATTACAATTTTGGGGTTATCCTTTATGAATGTCCACTGATCCAGCTGAGATTTATAAGAGATTTAGGGAAAACTCTTCAAAATAAAGATTGCTGGAAAGAATTGCACTATCGGACATTATCTAGGTTGTGGTTAAAGAAGGATTGGTATAACCTTAGATTCCACAAGTGTGGGTAAAGGATTGAGGTTTTATCTTGAACTGGGATTATAGATATAGTCTTTGGAATTCGTTAAATATGAGCCAAATCCCAGATCCCCCGGCTTATTGTCTGCATAAGTTATAATTTACTCTCTCCTTACATTTCAGTTGCTTTCTTTAATTACTGGATCACACATATCCTTCCTGAGAAAAACAATGAATAAAATCAGTACATCTATTTAAGAAGAGCCAATATTTGACAAGAAAATAGAAAAGACAGGTATAAAATGGGCTGAGACTTAATTCCTATACACAGAGAAGATGAAATTCTCTAAGTTTTCTTTGTAACCCAAACCCTGGGAACTTTGAGGACATTTCTGCCATATTATTTATTCATGTGTTTGTACATAATAGGTAGATGTAATCTGAGACTTTAAATGAGAAATTGGGATAAAATTGAAAATTTCTTTGAAATTATGTATGTCTTAAAAAATGGGCATTCTGTTAAATTGAGTAAATTGTATAGTTTGAAGCTGTATATATATTTTTATAAAGTTTTAAATCACCTTATGTCTGAAAGTTTGCTTTAAGAATATCATATGGCTATTGAAATGTTCATGTTTAAGTAAAAAATAAATAAATAAATAAAATTAAAATCTTAAGTTGCCTGGTCAATTAAATGAGATAATGCACACAAAACATTTAGTACAGTGCTGGCATAGAGTAAGTCAACAAATGGAAACTATTACTGCTATTATTAGTATGATTGTTGTCACAAAATAACAAATATTAGTCATTGTTGTTATTACTATTACTATCTCAGAACATAAGAGTGGCCCACAGGGACGCTTGAAATCAAGGATAGGACTTTGCTCAGAAGTAGCAATGGATCTACTCTAATGGTCACACAATTATTTGATAAAAACTCCAAAATATTCATGCCAATAAATTAAAGAAGCAGAAACTTTTGAGAGCAAGACTTATCAAATACCTACTTGGAATCACGGTATAACTTTAAGTCAGTTCCTATAACATGTGTACATTTGGATGCATCCTTAGAAACCCATCAGGATCAATTAGCTTCAAAGTGAACCCCCATATAACTAAGTGATTTCACTTGTTGGATAGAGTTATTTAGTTCATCTACCTGTTTGCCAAAGCAACTGTGCCAAAAATGATTTTAGTTTTGGCACACATCAGACTTAAATATCCTTCCTAATTACTAGCCATCAACTAATTGAACTGCTTCTAGAGAATATTGGAGGAACATGGCTAAAGAACATTGTGTTTGTTTTTCTGTTTATCAGTCTATTTACCTAGCAGTTCATCTACTTATAGGTTGTTTTTTCTTACTTAAATGAAAAAACAAGTGAGAAATTATGATTCAGATTTTCAGTTTAGGAATATATTTTCCCAAAGAAGTAAGAGTTCTAAAATATTGCAGATCAACTATGTCATATGTGAAAATATCCTAACACTTTATTCTTCTTAGGGCAAATGTCATTTCCTGAAACCTTTTGGCCTTGAATGCAACCAATGTTTATTAAAAGAAATGAATTTCAGCCAGTATGACACATCTATTTTTATACTTACGATTTTTATACTTAATTGATAGTTTCATTCACAATAGGGCTGTTTCTTCCTGTTTTGTTCACTTCTGAATGGCCAGTGCCTAAAATGGGTCTGATATATGGTGGGCACTCTATTCATTGCATGAATGAATGAATGAATGAATGAATAGATGTGTTAGCATTTCAACCTAGGAAAGCAATAAATAATACTTATAATCACAGTTTTGACTAATGATGCTTTCAGTAGTATGTGATGAGGAGCCCTTCTGTGGACAGTTAAATAAACAACAAAATCTGATGTAATGTTGTATTACTCATTTCTATATTTTCTGATACTCTGATAAAATGCCATTGTCAGTGATATGTGTTTCCAGAACTGCAGGTATCATGAACTTGGCATATCTAGAAAAAAGTTTTACTTAACAAATCTAAAATATTCCCTTTTAGGCCTTAAAAAGATAAACTTCTAATAAATCATCCTTATTATTTAGTTAGGTTTAATGTCACCATCAACCATATATTTTCTTTTTAAATCCCTGTTTTCTTAGCCTTATAATAGTTTGGTACATTTCTAGGTTTAAAAAAATCTAGATGGATTTAAGTAATTCTAATGATTTGAATTCATTTTGCAAACATTTCCCAGTCTGTGACTTAAAGAAATGTTTAATATGGCATTTTAAAAGACATGCTATTAACTAAGCTGAAATATTCCCAACAAACTTCATTATGTACAAAAGCTCCAAAAGTGTTCTGAATAAAAATGACTTGCTAAGATTTAGTAATATATTATCTTATATTTACATATTTTTAATGGATTTACATGTAACTATCAAATAATTGTTCTGGTTATGCTTAGCATTTAAAATTTTACTTGTCTTTCAGATAATACAAAATAATTTCCAAGGTAATTCTCTGAGTATTTGTCTTATCAGATTATATGCATGCATGGTTAACATTTGAAGAATATTAATAATAGTTTAAATGAGCAAAAAATAGATTATTTTTTCATTCTAGGTATTGCTGATGACTTCTGTATAATTATTGAAAAGGATAATTTTTTTTTCAAATTTACCATGCAAGATATTCAATGTTTCTTTTTCCAGTCAAGATACTAAGTATACTACCATCAGCAACCCTAGAAAAACACCATTGCTTTTACAGATGTTTCATATAAATTCTGCTTTAAAAAATGATGATGGTTGCTGATGTTGGTAAAGATCAGCCCAACTTGGTTCTTCAACAAGGCAAAATGAGGAGTAGCCCTGGTTTTCTGACATGCTAACTAACACCCACAAAATAAGTGATGGTGGAATTCCAAGTGGTACCTTGAGAACACGTGCCAATATGGCAAGAAGAGTAGAATCTGTAGAACTCTGTGCTAATCACCACCTGATATACCCTGTCCTACCATAAAGATAAGCATGAGAGAGGCATCTGAGTCCCCATTTATGTCTGAATCTATGGGTTTCCAAATCACCAAATGCCATAAGGTAATTTGCTTTCTTTATTTATCACTGCAGACTTTTATGACTGCACACCACCTCTGCCTATGACAAATGTGCTGCAGCAGGAACTTGCAACCTGGTTTTTAAAAGACAAGTATCTGTTTGCGCAGAGCTAGATTCACTAGGAAACAAAACTAAAGAGGCTTTTATGAAAAAAAAAATCTACTAAATGTGATGAAATTTAATTTTTAAAGGTAAATGTAGCATTAAGCTTTTCTGTAAAGCCTCTGAGAAAACAATACTTGTCTCCCCCAAGTCAGGTATGTCGCTAGCATTCCTGGCACATTGGCTAATAACAGCGTGATTATACAACTTCTTTTGAAATAGAAAAAAGCAAATCTCAAGAGTTAAAAAGGCTTACTACATTTTAAAAATAAATACTAAACTTTCTCAATATATCATTAAATATTCAAAATTATTTAACAAATAAATTTTCACTTTACAATTGATATAGATTTATTTCTAAGGTTTCCTCAGAGCCTTGCCATTTGATGGTTCTAATAACTTAAGACTGACCTTTGTTTCTTGAACGTTCTCATTTTGGCATCATGATATATGGAAACATCTCTTTCCCTATATATTTTCTTCATTATTTCTGAAATTAAAATTTAGACACAAGCTTATATAATTCTGTGTATATTTTTAGGCTATTAGTTGGACATAACATTGATATAGAAGAGAAGATCTGTTAAAGAAAAGAAATATTTCTTCTACAACACACACTTCCTACTTTAGACCCCTTTATAGTAAATCCTTCCTCTACTGCATGTGTTGAAGTTGTCACCTGCCTTGATGACCTTGTCCTACATGTACACAAAGGCATTTCCTGGAGAAGTGTTCTCAATCATTGGCGGCATGTGAATTTTCATTGGATTAATGACTCAAATGGGAATTTAATTCTTTTATAAGAAAATAATGTCTCCCACCACAAATTTCTCTGCTAATGTCTGTAGTAACTTAATGATCTCCATCATGTTCATTATCACAGCCATTATAGATCGCTAGTGGTATACCAGCAGCAAACCAATGGAAGACTGTAACATGACATCATAATTTCTGGCATAAATCAATCAGATCACCAGAGGTTGGAAAGGTATGCAAAGAGTATTCTTGGAAGATGTTCAAAATCAAATCATGATCAGTAATGCTCTGATTTACAGTATCTCCTGTCTGCTTGCTCTCTCATTTAAATGACTTATGTTTCCTTTTTAAAGTCAGTGCTGGAAAGATTTCAAATACAGATAACATTCAACAGGAAGGAAGACATAAACCCAAATGGGTACTTGACATCCTTAATGCCCAAGCACATGAGTCAGAGTTCATCAGCTTAGTTAATCTAGCCATGCAAATTGGCTTATGCCTAGGGTCTAAAACAAGTCAATCCGAGCCTAAAGAAAATTGGACAGTGACTCTGAAAAACATCTTGCTTCATTCTCTGGAACGTGAAAGTCAATTCCAACTCAAGGACTTTGCACTCACTGTTCTCTTTGCCTGGAATGTTTTCCCCAGATATTCTGACTTATAATTCAAGTATCAACTCAAATGTTAGCACCTTCAAGAAATGTTACCACCACATTAACCTCCTCATGCATTTGCCTCTGTTTTATTTCCTCCATAAAATTTCTTGCTAGCAGAAATTATCTTAAGTATAGATTTACTTGATTACTTGTTTATTATCAGTCTCCTTCTCCCCACCAAGATGTAAATTCTATGAAAACAGGTACCTTTATCTATTTTGTTCATCAGTGTTTCCCCAGTGCTCTGAAGAGTGCTACACAGAGAGGCGGCACTAAATAAGTGTATGTAGAATAAATAAATGAAAAAGAATTAGTATCTAAGGACAAAATATTCAGTTACTCCAAGCCTAGCACATAATTGACACTGAGTGAATGAAAGGGTGAAGTCATTATCCCTTTAATTACTGTGGGATAAAAAGTATTACCTCAAAATGAAATATAATAATTAACAAAGGGATAAATTCTAGTCAAATTGGTAATATAGATAAAGCGTTTGAATTTTTACCATCCTGGAAGTTATTGCGATCATTTGTGATGCTGACCTCAGTGCAATACCAATAAGATGGATCTCCTGAATTCCAGGACTAGGTTCAAGAGTGTATTAATAGCTTCACACATGGATTGTCAGTTTTTCAAAGAAGGGTTGTTTTTCTCCCATGCTTGGCTTTCTAAGGGGAGGCAGTACAACATGGTAGTTAGGTATATGGATACTAGAATCAGTGGTCAGGGGGTATCCCTGCTCACTAGAAAAATGACCTTTCCTGAGTTATTTCATGACCTCCCCAAATTTCTTCTACTTCATCTGTAATCCTATAGTAATTACCTCACATCTTAGTCTGCTCAATGTGTTATAACAAAATAACACAGGCTGGGTGGCTTAAACAGGAAACATTTACTTCTCATAGTCTTGAGGCTGGGAAATCCAAGATCAGGGCATCAGCATGTTCCTATTCATGGTGAGGGCTCTCTTTCTGGCTTACCTTTATTTTCTGGTTGTGTCCTTACATAGCACAGAGAGAGAAAAAATGATTGGAAGCAAGCTCTCTGGTCTGTTCTTATAAGGGTAGTGATCCCTTAATGAGGGCCACACCCTCATGATCTCATCTAAACCTAATTACTTCCCAGAGGCCCTACCTCCAATACCATCAAATTGGGGGTTAGAGCTTCAACATATGAATTTTGAAAGAACACAAACACTCAGTCTGTAACACTTCATGAATGTGCTGTTGGCTACATGAAATAATGCATTTGAAGTGCTTAGGGCATTTTTTGGTACATTATAAGCACCCAAGTGTGTTAGCCTCTGCTATTAAAATACATAGAATAATATAAATTTTATATAGGATTCATAAATACATAGTTTCTGAAATAAAGATTGAATAGAGATTTTAGATTTTACATGTGGATTTTATTTCAGTTCAGGAAAAATATGCTGATTCCATCACTTCATTCTTTGCTTAAAATTCAGTTCATTTCATGTGCTGAAATACTGTCTTTTGGTTTACATTCCCTAGCCAAGGATGATCAGGCTGTGGTCCATCTCCCACGTTAGGGTCAAAGCAAGGGTTGTGGGATGACAAATGATAAACAACAGCTCTGGCTGGAGTTGCTTGGTCTGACTACCTGTGAGCTTAATAGACCAAAAAGAGCTTCTAAAAATGGTACTTTTGAAACCAATTCACAAATATTTCGTTAATGATCACCAGCAAGGATGATGCTCAACAAAATGCCCTCATAGACCCCTGGTAATTTTTCAGTGGCTGCTCAGGAATTGACAAGAGGAAAGTAAAACAGAAATAGTCAAAATTAAGTACAAGTACTAAGTGACAGACAGTTCGAATCTAGGAGTTAAGGGGGAAAAGTCCACACATAAATATATGTCCCAAACTGGATAAGAAAATTCAATAAGTATAAGAAGCCATGTATCTTCCCCTGATATTAAAACATATAACTAGAAGAAAGTCACTTTGCCTCCCAAAGCCTGGGGTTCCTAGAACAAACTTTCTAAATAAACATTATAGGAAAGACAAAATTGAGATATGAAGACACAAAATGGAAATATAGTAATGAACCCAATTTTGTTTATACAGCTGGCTCTCTTTATCCTCAGATTCATTCAACTGACAGCAGATGAAAAATATTCAGAAAAATAATTCCGGAAAGTTCCAAAAAGCAAAACTTGAATTTGCTACACGCAGGCAACTATTTACATAGAATTCACATTACATTAGGTATTATAAACAATCTAGAGATGATTTAAAGTATGTAGAAGGATATGTATAGGATATATATATAGGCTATATACATGTATAGGATTTTTATATGTATAGGACATATATATGTATAGGATACATATTAGCAAATACTGTGAGATTTTACATAAGGGGCTTGAGTATTTGCAGATTTTGGTATTCTTGAGGGTCTTGGAATTAACCACCACAGATACTGAGGGACGACTGTATATTTATATTTTTTAAAACAGTAGAATAAACCTGCTGGACTGGGAAAAGGACAGCTGCATCTCTTCGCTCTGCTCCGAGGTATAGCTGGGAAACATCTGTGCAAGTGACATCTTTGATGACCTGAACCCATGACCTGGAGAGAGAAAAAGGAAGAAGAGTTGTACCAAGAAACTGACTCAGAAAAGCACAAGTTTACCTAAAATGAGACTGTGATCTTCAAGATGGCAGAGAAGTAAGACATGGAGATCACATTCCTCCCCGCAAATACATCAAAAATACATCTACATGTAGAACAACTCCTACAGAACACCTACTGAATGATGGCAGAAGACCTCAGACTTCCCAAAAGGAACAGATGCCTGAGGGCAATCTACACGAGAGGTGGGGTCAAAACCAAAGCTGAACCACAGGAGCTGTGCGAACAAAGAAGAGAGAGGGAAATTTCTCCATGCAGCCTCAGGAGCAGTGGATTAAATCCCCACAATCAACTTGATGCATGCTGCACCTGTGGAATACCTGAATAGACAACAAATCATCCCAAAGTTGAGGCTGTGGACTTTGAGATCAACTGTGGACTTGGGGATTGCTGCCTGTGATTGATTTGTTTCTGATTTTTATGTTTATCTTTGTATAGTTATTAGCACTTGATATCATTGGTGGATTTGTTTATTGGTTTGGTTGTTCTCTTCTTTTTTTAAAATATATGTTTATTTTTTTAATAATTATTATTTTTTAATTTATTATTATAATTTTTTTCTTTCTTCTTTCTCCCTTTTATTCTGAGCTGTGTGGCTGACAAGGTCTTGGTGCTCTGGCCTGGTGTCAGGCCTGAGCCTCTGAGGTGGGAGAGCCAAGCTCAGGATATTGGGTCACCAGAGACCTCTGGTCCCACATAACATCAATCGGCAAGAGCTCTCTCAGAGATCTCATCTCAATTATAAGACCAAGCTCCACCCAACAACCAGGAAGTTCCCGTGCTGGATGCCCCATGGCAAACAACTAGCAAGATGGGAGCACAACCCCACCCATTAGGAGAGAGACTGCCTAAAATCATGCTAAGTTCACAGACACCCTAAAACACACCACCGGATTCAGCCCTGCCCACCAGAAAGACAAGATCCAGCCCCACTGACCAGAACACAGGCACCAGTCCCCTCCACCAGCATGTCTACATAAGCCACTGAACAAACAACATCCACTGGGGGCAGACACCAAAAACAATGGGAACTAGGAACCTGCAGCCTGTGAAAAGGAGACCCCAAACACAGAAAGTTAAACAAAATGAGAAGACACAGAAATATGCAGCAGATGAAGGAGCAAGGTAAAAACCCACCAGACCAAACAAATAAAGAGGAAATAGGCAGTCTACCTGAAAAAGAATTCAAAGAAATTGAAAGATGATCAAAAATCTTGGAAATAGAAAGGAGAAAATACAAGAAATGTTTAAAAAAGACCTAGAAGAACTAAAGAGCAAAAAACCAATGATGAGCAACACAATAAATGAAATTAAAAATTCTCTAGCAGGAATCAAGAGCAGAATAACTGAGGCAGAAGAACAGACAAATGACCTGGAAGACAAAACAGTGGAAATACTACTGCAGAACAGAAAAAAGAAAAAAGAATGGAAATAATTGAGGACCATCTCAGAGACCTCTGGGACAACATTAAATGCACCAACATTTGAATTATAGGGGTCCCAGATGAAGAAGAGAAAAAGAAAGGGACTGAGAAAGTATTTGAAGGGATTATAGTTGAATATTTCCCTAACATGGGAAAGAAAATAGTCAATCAAGTCCAGGAAGAGCAGAGAGTCCCATACAGGATAAATTCAAGGAAACACGCCAAAACAAATGTTAATCAAATTGTCAAAAGTTAAATACAAAGAAAAAATATTAAAAGCAGAAAGAGAAAAGCAAAAAATAACATACAAGGGAATCCCCAGGTTAAGAGCTGATCTTTCAGCAGAAACTGTGCAAGCCAGAAGGGAGTGGCAGGACATATTTAAAGTGATGGAAGGGAAAAACCTACAACCAACATTACTGTATGCAACAAGGATCTCATTCAGATTTGACAGAGAAATTAAAATCTTTACAGGAAAGCTAAGAGAATTCAACACCACCAAACCAGCTTTACAACAAATGCTAAAGGAACTTCTCTAGGCAGGAAACACAAGAGAAGGAAAAGCCCTATAACAACAAACCCCAAACAATTAAGAAAATGGTAATAGGAACATACATATTGATAAGTACCTTAAATGTAAATGGATTAAATGCTCCAACCAAAGGCATAGACTGGCTGAATGGATACAAAAACAAGACCTGTATATATGCTGTCTACAAGAGACCCACTTCAGACCTAGGAACACATACAGACTGAAAGTGAGGGGATAGCAAAATGTATTCCATGTAAATGGAAATCAAAGAAAGCTGCAGTAGCAATTCTCATATCAGACAAAGTAGACTTTAAAACAAAGACTATTACAAGAGACAAAGAAGGACACTACATAATGATCAAGGGATCAATCCAAGAAGATATAACAATTGTAAATATTTATGCACCCAACATAGGAGCACCTCAATACATAAGGCAAATACTAACAGTCATAAAAAGGGAAATCAACAGTAATACAATAATAATAAGGGACTATAATACCCACTTTCACCAATGGGTGGATCATCCAAAATGAAAATAAGGAAATACAAGCTTTAAATGACGCATTAAACAAGATGGACTTAAATGATATTTATAGGATATTCCATCCAAAAATAACAGAATACACTTTCTTCTCAACTGCTCATGGAATATTCTCCAGGATAGATCATATCTTGGGTCACAAATCAAGCCTTGGTAAATTTAAGAAAATTGAAATCATATCGTGTCTTTTCCAAGCACAATGCTATGAAACTAGATATCAATTACAGGAAAATATCTGTAAAAAATACAAACACATGTAGGCTAAACAATACACTACTAAATAACCAAGAGATCACTGAAGAAATAAAAGAGGAAATCAAAAAAATACCTAGAGAAAAATGACAATGAAAACACGACTGCTCGAAAACTTTGGGATGCAGCAAAAGCAGTTCTAAGATGGAAGTTTTTAGCAATACAATCCTACTTCAAGAAACATCTCAAATAAACAACTTAATCTTACACCTAAAGCAATTAGAGAAAGAGGAACAAAAAAGTCCAAAGTTTGCAGAAGGAAAGAAATCATAAAGATCAGATCTGAAAGAAATGAAGGAAATGATAGCAAAGATCAATAAAACTAAACACTGGTTCTTTGAGATGACAAAGAAAATTGATAAACTATTAGCCAGACTCATCAGGAATAAAAGGGAGAAGATTCAAATCAACAGAGTTAGAAAGTAAAAAGGAGAAGTAACACCTGACACTGCAGAAATAAAAAGGACAATGAGAGATTACTACAAGCAACTATATGCCAATAGAAAGGACAACCTGGAAGAAATGGACAAAATCTTAGAAAAGCACAACCATCCGAGACTGAACAAAGAAGAAATAGAAAATATAAACAATCACAAGAACTAAAATTGAAATGATGATTAAAACTCCTCCAACAAATAAAAGCTCAGGACCAGATGGTGTCACAGGAGAATTCTATCAAACATTTAGAGAAGAGCTAACACCTATCCTTCTCAAACTCTTCTAAAATACAGCAGAAGGAAGAACACTCCCAAACTCATTCTGATACCAAAATCAGAAAAAGATGTCACAAAAAAAGAAAACTACAAGCCAATGTCACTGATGAATATAGATGCAAAAATCCTCAACAAAATACTAGCAAACAGAATCCAACAGCACACTAAATGGATCATACACCATGGTGGGGCTTACCCCAGAAATGCAAGGATTCTTCAATATATGCAAATCAATCAATGTGGTACACCACATTAACAAATTGAAGGATAAAAACCATATGATCATCTCAACAGATGCAGAAAAATCATTCAACAAAATTCAGCACCCATTTATGATAAAAACTCTCCAGAAAGTAGGCATAGAGGGAACCTACCTAAACATAATAAAGGCCATGTATGACAAACCCACAGCCAAGATCGTTCTCAACAGTGAAAAACTGAAATCATTTCCTCTAAGATCAGGAACAACATAAGGTTACCCACTCTCATCGTTATTATTCAACATAATTTTGGAAGTTTTAGCCACAGCAATCAGAGAAGAAAAAGAAATAAATGGAATCTAAATCAGAAAGAAGAAGTAAAACTGTCACTGTTTGCAGATGACATGATACTATACATAGAGAATTCTAAAGATGCTACCAGAAAGCTAGTAGAGCTAATCAATGCATTTGGTAAAGTAGCAGGATACAAAATTAATGCACAGAAATCTCTTGCATTCCTATATACTAATGAAAACATGTCTGAAAGAAAAATTAAGGAAACACTCCCATTTACCACTGCAACAAAAAGAATAAAATACCTAGGAATAAACCTACCTAAGGAGATGAAAAACCTGTATGCAGAAAACTATAAGACACTGATGAAAGAAATTAAAGACAAGACAGATAGATGGAGAGATATACCATGTTCTTGGATTGGAAGAATCAACATTGTGAAAATGACTATACTACCCATAGCAATCTACAGATTCAATGCAATCCCTATCAAACTACCACTGGCATTTTTCACAGAACTAGAACAAAAAATTTCACAATTTGTATGGAAACACAAAAGACCCCGAATAGCAAAGAAATCTTGAGGAAGAAAAACGTAGCTGGAGGAATCAGTCTCCTGGATTTCAGACTATACTACAAAGCTACAGTAATCAAGACAGTATGGTACGGGCACAAAAACAGAAATATAGATCAATGGAATAGTATAGAAAGCCCAGAGATAAACCCACACATATATGGTCACCTTATCTTTGATAAAGCAGGGAAGAATTTGAGGCACAGATGTAGAGAACAAATGTATGGACACCAAGGGGGAAAGTAGTGGGGGATGGGGGTTGGTAGTGTGATGAATTGGGAGATTGGGATTGACATATATACACTAATATGTATAAAATGGATAACTAATAAAAAACTGCTGTATAAAAAAAATAATTAAATTATTTGTTTTTTAAAAAGGAGGCAAGAATATAGAATGGAGAAACAACACCATCTTCAATAAGTGGCACTAGGAAAACTAGACAGCTCCATGTAAAAGAATGAAATTAGAAATATAAGGCCAGACTATAAAACTCTTAGAGGAAAACATAGGCAGAACACTCTTTGACATAAACCACAGCAAGGTCTTTTTTGACCCATCTCCTAGAGAAATGGAAATAAATATGAAAATAAACAAATGGGACTGAATGAAACTTAAAATCTTTTGTACAGTGAAGGAAACCATAAACAAGACGAAAGGACAACCCTCAGAATGGGAGAAAATATCTGCAAATGAAGCAACTGACAAAGGATTAATCTCCAAAGTATACAAACAGGTCATGAAGCTCAATATCAAAAAAACAAACAACCCAATCCAGAAATGGGCAGAACCTAAATAGACATTTCTCCAAAGAAGATATGCAAATTGCCAAGTAACACATGAAAGGATGCTCAACATCACTAATCATTAGAGAAATGCAAATCAAAACTACAATGAGGTATCACCTCACACCAGTCAGAACGGCCATCATCAAAAAATCTACAAACAATAAATGCTGAAGAGGGTGTGGAGAAAAGGGAACCCTCTTGCACTGTTGGTGGGAATGTAAATTGACACAGCCACTATGGAGAAAAGTATGGAGGTTCTTTAAAAAACTAAAAATAGAACTACCATATGACCCAGCAATCCCACTACTGGGCATATACCCTGAGAAAACCATAATTCAAAAACAGTCATGTACCACAATTTTCACTGTAGCTTATTTACAATAGCCAGGACATGGAAGAAACCTAAATGTCCATCAACAGATGAATGGGTAAAGAAGATGTGGCACATATATACAATGGAATATTACTCAGCCATAAAACTGAGTTATTTGTAGTGAGGTGGATGGACCTAGAGTCTGTCATACAGAGTGAAGTAAATCAGAAAGAGAAAAAGAAATACCATATGCTAACACATATATATGGAATCTAAAAGAAAAAAAAAGTTTCTGAAGAACCTAGGGGCAGGACAGGAATAAAGACACAGATGTAGAGAATGGACTTGAGGACACAGGGAGGAGGAAGGGTAAGCTGGGACGAAGTAAGAGAGTAACATTGACATATATACACTTCCAAATGTAAAATAGACAGCTAGTAGACGCAGCTGCATCACACAGGGAGATCAGCTGCGTGCTTTGTGACCACCTAGAGGGGTGGGATAGGGAGGGTGGGAGGGAGTCGCAAGAGGGAGGAGATATGAGAATATATGTATATGTATAGCTGATTCACTTTGTTATATAGCAGAAACTAACACAACATTGCAAAGCAATTATGCTCCAATAAAGATGTTAAAAAAAGATTACATAAAATTATTAAATATGACATGGAATTTTTCATCTTTCAAATTGTCAAGAAAAAGAAAAATTTTAATGGTTCTTTTATGCCACTGTTTCTGAAATAAACTGTCAATTTGCATTGCACTAATTTACATTCCCTCTTAGAGGGTATAAAAGTACGTTTTATCCTAACATTAGATGATCTGGATATTAATTAGCTCAAAAAATTTTGCCAGGTTGAAGGATGAAATACTGCATATTATTGTTTAATTTCCTTTTGCTACATAATGTGTTTAAATTTTGTACTCAAGTGTTGGTGGTTTCTGATTTTGTGTCTTGAAATGAGTCGTTCTTCATCACAAGATTATTATAATATTTTCTTATAAAAGAAAAACTGTAAAATACAGCAGAACATTAACAAAGAAGTTCTGAATATATTATAAGTGAGTTTATTTCCTACTTTGTTAGGAAAGCATATGATTTGTTAGTGAACATGTATGATTTTTATGATGAGAAAAATTAAAACATTATTGTAAAATCTTACATCAACCTTATAAGTGCAGCAAAACAATGTTTATTTGGAGAATTTTAAAATATGGGTATATTGTATCACCAGGTGCTGTTTTTAAATCATTGTTGCCTGTGATGGTCATACCTAGATCATAAACTCCAAAGGAGTAAAAGCAAAGACTAATTCATCTGGAATTTGTCCTAAGTCACTCATTCATTTAACATGTGTTTGGTTTTCCTTGCCTGGGAGTGCTTCTAGGCTGTAAGAACACACAGAAATGTTGGAAACATCTGTCCTCAAGGAATTCTCAATCTGGGAATGGGGAGAGCTGGGTAGTAAGGTAAACAAACAACTACAAAACAAAGAATTGAGAACAGAGGTACATACAGAGAATAGAATTAGGTTGAAAAGAGGAAGACTTAAAGGAAGATAGTGACTAAAGGAATTTTGAAGTTTCCCAGAAGTTTTCAGATAGACTAAATTAGGAAAGGTCATGTTAAGGAAATAGGAAACCTGTCTTAATCAAGGAAACAGGTGAATTCTCCTGTTCTAGCTCTGAGGGGAAAAAAAAGAAAGATCACGTTTACTGGAAGTAAAATTATTATTTTATTTTATTTTATTTTAATTTCCAGTAAACATGATCTTTTTCCCTCCTCAGAGCTAGAACTGGACAATTCAGATAAATGGTTGATAGAATAATTGAAGTAAAAAATTCATGTACCAGTTGGTAGATAACATAAAGCCCTTCTGGGTAATGAATAACAGCTCATTAAATTAGGAGCCATGGAAACAGATTCATTTCCAGGGGATTAATTTCATGGTCTCCAAAGTTAGACAAACCCCTGCTCTTTTGTATTACCTTTGTGATCTTAAACAAATGTAATCATTCTGAACTTCCGTATCTTCATCTACTAAAAGGGAGTGACAGTAACTACCACTTGGCATCTTGTGAGGGTGCATGTGTAGTGTGATGAATATGAGTCTGCAAGGCCCCTTCAAATTTGGAGCAAAAATATATCACCAGAGTTCATGTCATGCCTACAGGGCAGCCTCATGCTTATCCAGTGTTGTTTCTCTTGGGTTACAAGCTGCGCTTAGCTTTAGTATAATTATGGTGGGATCTATTATTCTAAAAGGATCAAAGACAAAGACAAACTGATAGAAGCTTCTTTCCCTACATGCAAATGTAGACTGAATTATTTGTGAGCAAACATGATACTGCATTGGTGAATAAACCAACATCCTACAGACGTGGTGAGAATACTAGCCATGGCTAATTTGAGGGGAATTTCAGTGAGAAGTGTGAACTAGAACTGAACCCCAGAACCTCAGAGAGCCCATTGCATTGTTCAGAGCTTGTCACAATCAAGCAGAGGAGGCCCTCTTAAGATGCCCCTCTTTAGACTCATTTAAGTTTACACAATAGTGAAATGGATCAAGAAGATAAATCTTTTCCTGTGGAGACAAATGGGGCTTCCCAAAGGAGCAGGAAAGGATTTTGAGAGAGCGATGTATGTTGGGAAAGGAGGAACTTGGAAGAAAATGAGGATAAAGGAGCAGACATATAACACCTCCTTTTTGGAATGACATCTTGGTCATGATTGAGGCAATACCTACCCGAGAGACATGTACCCTTCAACCCAATAATCATATGTTGAAAAACCTATCATGGACAGATATCCATACATAGAAGCATACGTGAGGGTTTCCACTGCCACATTGTTGTAATAGTGAAACAAGGAAATGATTTATACTTCTATTAAGAGGAGAAAGGTTAAGTAAGCTAAGAATATTGACAATGTGAAAGAATATTTAGAAATTTGAAAAATGTATTAACATGAAAAAATAACACATACAATGGCAAAAAAATGTAACCATTAAAATCATGTTTGTGAAGAATGATTAATGATATGGAAAATATACACACACATAAAGAGATATATGTGCATATATATGCAGTAGGGCAAAAAATAAAATGACATGATACAGTATAATCTCAGACATGTATTTCTTTTTTTTTTTTTTTTTTTACATCTTTATTGGAGTATAATTGCTTTACAATGGTGTGTTAGTTTCTGCTTTATAACAAAGTGAATCAGTTATACATATACATATGTTCCGATATCTCTTCCCTCTTACATCTCCCTCCCTCCCACCCTCCCTATCCCACCCCTCTAGGTGGTCACAAAGCACAGAGCTGATCTCCCTGTGCTATGAGACTGCTTCCCACTAGCTATCTATTTTATGTTTGGTAGTGTATATATGTCCATGCCTCTCTCTCGCTTTGTATTTCTTAAAAATTCATGGGAAAAGAAGCAAAGCAAAATACTTGTTAACAATGTTGCTTATGTTGCTTCTGAGTAAGGAGGTACTGATTGATTTTTCTGCTCATTTACCGTGAAGTCCTGCTCCAAAAGATGTAAACCTTATAGGTGATGATAGGAGCAGAGACGCAATCTTCATAGAGAGTTGTCAAGACTGCTCAGCACCCAGCTCAACTATATAAAGTTACCAGGAGAGTGAACATCGGCAGTTTTCCCATCCATGGTGCTTCTACATAATGTTGCTGAAACCAGGATGCCCCTTTATTCTAGTCAGGAGAAGAAGCAATATGTTACCAGTATCCAGAAGCTCCTTAGCAACTTTTTATATAACCCTCATGAGCTAGCTCTTGGTTTACATCACAAACGCCTCCCAAATTCCTCCGCAGACCATTCCCTCAAGGTGGAGCTAATTAAACTATTGTGGCTCCCCCTCTAATTACTGGCTGCATTTTGTGAAAATTAATTGATATATCATATGCCGGGAGAGAAATCTCTTACCAGGGAAACAGAGTGGGGCATGCACAATTCAGCCATAGCTGGAAATTACTTTGGGGGGCAAAATACCATTGAATAGTTTGGTCTTCTCTCTTTGTTGTATATCTCTACAAAGTCTAGAAACCCTTGGAATTTCTTCTATATATTTCAAGGTAATTCTTTTTATTTATATTCATTAACTTTTATGCCTTTTCTATCTCCAATAATTCTTTTTATTAACCCCCCTAACCCCATTCATCCTCACTCAAAAGTCTTGCGTCTACCCAGTGTGAGGAGTAGAACAGGAAATCAGCATACACATGGCTATATTTTTTCATTGTATGCAAAGAGCATGCTTTACTTTAATAATCAAGAAAACTAGTAATATGCAATCAAGAAAGTAATCATAAAGTAAAATTTTAAAAATAAATTATGGGGGCTTCCCTGGTGGCACAGTGGTTGAGAGTCCGCCTGCCGATGCAGGGGACACGGGTTCGTGCCCTGGTCCAGGAAGATCCCACATGCCGCGGAGCGGCTGGGCCAGTGAGCCATGGCCGCTGAGCCTGCGCGTCCGGAGCCTGTGCTCCGCAACGGGAGAGACCACAACAGTAAGAGGCCCACGTAGCGCAAAATAAATAAATTAATTAAGAAGACAAGTTTTCCCTCAGAACTAGAAATAAATATATATTTTTTATATACATGATATAATGAAAGTCTTTTATACAAAGATACTTGAATTTGGAATATGCCTGAATAATCAAATAGAAATTGAAGAAATATTTTCTTAAGTCATTTAATTTATATGTCTACGGAAAGTATTTTGAAGTAATCTTTTGTTATAACTTTCTACATAATTCCCAAGACTATTAATTATAAAGAGAGATTTTTTTTTAAATGCTGTTGGAATCCATTTACCTCATGTAAATATGTCAAAATCAGAGTCCAAAGATTTATAGGAGCTTTTAATCTGTATGAAATAATCATGAAATATTCTCCCCAACTCCAATAAAATACTTACTGATAGAACTGGAATGAGTTGTTTTAGTTCTAAATTCAATTGAGAAAGTAGTGGAAAGTTTTAGGGTTTTTATTGTTATTATTATTTTCATAGTATTTCAGAAAACAACTTTATTTTTCTATCTCCCCTAAGCCCTGTGATCCTTCTTGCTATCAAAACATGTTACAGAAATCTTTCTTAGCATCTCATAATTCATAATGTAACCTTTAGGAGGAGAAAGAATTTTCTTTAACAGTTTCAGAAACATTCTTATCATTTCTGGATAGAATTTTAGAACTATGAAAAATTGTCTTACTGAATTTCAGCTAGTCATCCTAACCTCCAGTCATGCTGGCCAACACCTCCTTAAGTGTTTGTTACTTTACTTCTAAGACTATATATATATATATATATATATATATATATATATATATATATATATATATATATACACACACACATATACATATTCTATTTTGGTGCTTTATATTGTATCTTCAAATGAAACTGAATTCTTTATGAATTTTCCAGGTATATGGCTACTTCCTCTCAATTTCCTAAATGTACTGTGTTCTCTAGTCCCTACAGCAGATTTTGCATTAATATCGCTTTGCTAAATAGTTCTCAAACTTTTATATAGATGTGTCTATTGGGGGATAAATTCACTTCACTGAGGCAAATACCAGGTAGCATTTTCTATTTAACATTGTAAAAATGCTTAGGGACATGTTAAATGAAGTTCCATAAAGCAGCAATGGTATATTGTCTATTACGGTAGAGTTTAAAAGCTAATTATGTAGTCATCTATGCTTAGTTACTGAACCATAGAAACACCTAAATAAGCAATTTGTAGTTATCCAATGTGAAATAGTTATCCTATTAACACTTAATTCAAAGCATAGAAAAAATATCTTTCATAAAACCAAAGATAAAATAGAAACAAATACTTTCTTTAATGGCTAATGGAGCCCAATGCAGTTAAGCTAACAAATACAGCATGCTCTCTTCTAACTGTTCTGTTTTCCTGTTCACCAGAAAATTATACATCAAATTACAGAGATTATTGTTAGGAATTTACATACCCCCTGTTCTTATTTTCATTAACATTTTCTCTTAAACCTCTTTTAATATCTTCAATCTTCATATTAAAACATAAAAGTTTTTATCTTTCAGAAACTTGAAAATAATGTACTTAAGAATCTTAATTTTCCACCTCCAATTCTTTTTGATAGGTATTATCTGAACTCAAGAACATTCCTAATGCAGCATTGTCATTTATAAAACAAGGATCCTGGGTGTTTTATTTGGCTGTCTTTGTTTGAAGGATTTTTGTTTCATGTTTCATGATCTCAATACAAAGTTCACTCCCCAATCATCACTTCTAGCTGTGTAAGCTTGGAGTAGGCAGAACTGCACCATGTATACTAGTGGTCGTACAGTACCCGGTGCAAGGCCTTAACTTCAAATGCTTAACTGATAACCCTTAAACACTTATCTTTTTTTCAAAGATTGGAAGAGATATTCCATAGCAAAACTGAATAGCTCTGAATGTAAAGAAAAGGAAAAATGCAAGAAGGATGAGAATAAAAGCAGATTATTTCAATTCATGTCCCAGCTCTGCCATTTACCAGCCACCACCAATGCTTCGTGATCTTTAGCAATAAGCTGAAATTCTCCAAAACTCAGTGATTTGTTTTTATTGTATTTTATAAAAGCACTAAATTTATAATGGATTAGAAATTAAAAAAAAAAAAAGCTGGTCATACGTTATCATTTGAGAAACACAATATTGCCTACTTTACCAAGTTTCTTTGAGCAACCTAGTCGTCTTCAGTCTACTCAGTAACCTACAGGGCTGAAAAAGCAGTGCCCACAATTACATTAAATATGAGAAAAAGATTTCTGTACAGTCCTTCTAGATTGCAGACCAGCCATAGATTCTCAGTTCTCTCAGGAAGTGAAGATTACAAGTCATTGGGAGATATTGTTGAGGAAACAGAATGCTTCTGTTTATATCCCCTTCCCATTGGTTGCTGGTATCTACTTCCTATCCATCTCATCCTGTATATTAGTCAGAAAACTGAGCAAAAGTCAGTAAAATTAAGCAGAAAAGCAAATACACTCCCACTGTCACATAGATGTACAAAGAGTACACATTCTCATTATTTTTTGAGACTGCCTTTATCTTCCTCAAAAGCCCTCAAATCCTTGATAGTAGAAGAGGAAGACTGCATTTAATCTGTCCAATCTTTAAATACCAGCCTGATGCAATAATTTAAATAGTGTTTTTAGGTAAAATATGCAACTGCTCAAATTTTGCATTTCCTTCTCTCCTGGCAGAGGTTTGTGGCTTATGTGACCTCACAGAGAAAAAGGAAAGGAAATCTTGCATCTATGTTCTGTCCTCTGATTCATTTGGTTTCCATGGTGATGTTTTTGTTCCTTTGGTTGTTTTTCATCCTGCTGGGATAAAGCTAGCAGCCTGTGTAAACTCCTGGTGCACATTTTCTTGTCTTGGTGAGGACCTGAAAGCTTGGCCCATCTGCATTCCAGGCCTCAAGCTTTACTTTAACCCCCATGCAGTCTGCTTGCCAGCAGTTCTGAGTAAATCAATACTTCTGATGCCTGTAACTCATTCTTGACACACTAGTGTGCTGAGGTACACAGCTCTGTATTAATGGAATAGAGAAGATCTCCTTCATATATGAAAAGTCTTTCAAGTCTATTGTCAAATACTGTAAAATCCTGTTTTGAATGTTTTTTGACCTTATTGTAGCAATTTATTCCCACTCTCATGCCCACCTCATCCTTTCAGAGAAAGAGATGCCATAGTTTTGCTAAGGAAGATGACAAATAGTGGAAAGGGGCAAAAGAGAAAAACATACTGATATTTTACTTAAAAATACAAAAATAATGGAAAAGCCTATAAATAAATGCAACATATTTCACCCCTCTTTTCCTGTTCATTCACAAGTTCACTGAAGAAAGTGAATGAGAGAGGAGAAGGGATGAAGAGTTCCCAGGTGTTAAATCAAGAGCCACAAACAACCAACAATGGGGGCAGCTGACAAGTGATTGGATTGGCCTGGCCAGGAGAGTCATTCATTCAGAGTTCTCCAATATTGGATCAGAAAATCCATCCAAACTTCCCTGTATTCCTAAAATTGTTTTTTCAAACTATTTGTGAGAATCACTGATCTGTAAATCAGTTCAACAACAACTGCAGATCAAAGGGAAGTCCTCTGCTTTGATTTTCTAGAAAGCTGGGTAGTGAACATGAAAAAAAAAACATCTTAACTGGCCTCACATGTATTCCTCGTTTCTCTTTGTCCCTTTCTGCCTGACCCTGGCATTCCTTCACATGCTGTTCTATTATTGGTTGTAGGGCTTATAACATGAGAAAAAATTATAAATACCATTCTCCTTATCTACTGTACACCGCATGTGGCCATACTTCTCACGAACGTATTGTGACTGTGACATTTTAGAGCACTGCTGAATTTTCCTTTATTATCTTTTATTTTCTCTATATTTCTTTTGTGTCTATTGTTCTCAGAAGGTTATATAAGCATGGGTTTTTTTTCAGTACTTTTTTAAAGGTCCTGTCAACATACATTTTAAGAAGAAAAACTGTGTTGTGATATCTTTTTATTTTCTCAATGTACATTTAGGCTGATTTTGTTTGGTTGTTTCCCTTATACTGAGTTTAAGTCCTGGGAGTAAGGTAATAAATATTCAAAATGTGTTCCCACCTGTCTTAAGCCCATTGCACATAACTATTCTTGTATAAATGTCAGCGCAACATTTTCAGCCCCATGGCTATTACAATAAAGAGTGAATCAATGAGTACAGAGCTTTCTCAATTGGTGTATTAGTTTGCTAGGGCTGCAGTAGCAAAGAACTTTAGACTGGGTGGCTTAAAACAAGAGAAATGTATTGTCTCACAGTTCTGGAGGCTAGAAGTCCAAGATCAAGTTGTTGCCAGTGTTTGTTCCTTCTGAAAACTGTGAGAAAAATCTGTCCCCTTGCCTTTCTCTTAGCTTCTGATGATTTGCTAGCAATTTTTGGCTTTTAGATATCTGCCTTCATCTTCATATGGTGTTCTCCCTGTGTACATTTCTCTGTGGCCAAATTGCCCCCTTATAATGAGAACACCAATCATATTGGATTAGGGCTCATCCTAACGACCTCATCTTAATTGATAACATCAGCAACAACTCTATTTCTAAATAATGTCACATTGTGAGGTTTGGGGGTTGGGACTTCAACACATGAATTGAGGTGAACACAATTCAATCCATAACACTGGATATCCCAAGGAGACACATATTTGGATTTTTTAGACCGTCACCTCAAAGGTTATTTTCAGAAAGGGTTCTTTGCAAAAGATCCTCTTACATCTAACCATTTGTGGTGTCACAACACTTGACCCAATTCATGAAAGTGAAGGCTAAGTTTCATATTTAAAATATTCTCAAATTCCCTCCTCAAGTTACTCTGAGCGCAGAGCCTGAGTAGTTACACAGCCGCCCTGTTTTTATTTAAACCGTTTCTGAGCCAAATGCCTTCTTAAGAGATGTTCACTTCATGGTAAGTTGAACCATCCTCGAAGGTCTTCTTGTGACCAGAGAAACCTGTTACTCTGGCCAGAAAGGAAGGTGATTCTCAGGAGACTGAGTTTGTGCACTAATGTGAGATCCAGGAGAGAAGTTCCCAGCACAAGCTCTGGGACAGAGTAGGCACTCAGTGCTTCCTGGATGATCAAGTTGATTGAACGATGAAGTGTGAAGGCCAAGCACACATGAAATGCAGTTCCACGAAGGAGAAATGAGAGAGGCTGTTTCACGAAGAATAGAATAAATACATAGAGAAAGATCTGCTTGTGGTCTTTTGATTTCATGCTACCAGGATGAACTGCTTAGGAGCCATTCTATTGTCATCTAATTAGATACTGCTTAGTCCTATCTTTGCATTTTACAAATAAAGAAACTAAGAGCCAGAGAGGTTTAAACAGATTGACTTGCTTTCTATTAGCATTAAGGTCAGTACTAAAATTGAAGCTTCCCCAAGCCCAGTCAATTTCTTCATTTGATTTTTTCTCACTCTTTCAGCTAGGTAGAGTTGCACAGTTATGGGTACCATTTGGGGCTATGTCATAACAAAGATTCTCTCTCCTTGACCAAATTTAATATTCTGAGTCATCTTTTAGACTTAACCTTTGGGCTTCCCTGTTCATCTTTGCCTTGCCCATTCTTAGCAAGAATCCTGCTAAGTTACTTAGCCAGACACCCCGGCCCTTGATATCTGATCACCCTTGATATTTGATCAAATTCTTCATCCTCTATCATTCCCCAGGCAATATCTAGTCACCTTGGCCAGCCTTCAGCAAGAATCCTGTCAAGTTGTTTAGCCAGAATTTCCCCTTTACCTCTGATGTCTCCTTTTAGTAATGTTCTATTCACTCTGCTCCTCGGCTATAAATCTCCAGTTGTCTACGCTGTATTGGGAATTCAGCCAAGTTTTATTCAGCCCAGTTGTATGTATTTATGTGTATATGTACTCACATACTATTTTTTCTTATAAATGCCAATACCACGTACAATAAGCTTAATTACAAAGCATCTAACTAAACTTAACTGGTCAAGTTTATGCCAGCGGCATACAAGATTCTATAACCTCTACTTTACAATGCAGTTAAGGCCTTTACTCATTGGTAAATTAGAGTTTAGAATTTTTTAAGGGTAGAACCTACATATTATTTACCCTTATTATCAAAGCCTGACACATATTAAGTCCTGAATGAAAATTAGTTGACACGTTAATTCATAAATGATGGATGAATGAATGTATAAATGAATGATATCTCTGTTCCTGATTCCAATACCAACACCCCAACTGAACTATATTTATTGTAACTTTATATTCAATACCCAAATTACTTCAGAGGAAATATTATATATGTCACCACATCTAGTTGAAGAAGGTAAATTTTAGAGGATGATTAACACAAACACAACAGGTGAGTAGCCAGCCACGTATCCTAAGAAATCACCTCCTTGTTCATCACTGCCTTCATGTAGTACAGGTTTCACTATATTCATATGGACTTGGTGCTGATGGTGTGAGCAAGGTTTTATATTCTTTCTTCTGTGGTAGCCGAAGTCCTCAAGGATAGTGACATGGTGTCCTTTTTCTATTGTCTCCATGGTGACAAGAACTCTGCATCTTGTGTCTACTTGAGATATGTTGGTGACTGGATCTTATATCCAAGGTTTTCTCTGGTGAGCAACACCTTAGCCAATTAGCATGAATCCAGAATGGCATATTTAGCAGATTTCAGCGGTATTTTATTGGATTCCTTGATTCCTGGGCCCTGTCAATAATCCTGTAATGGTGAAGTTTGGGGGCTTTGGCTTCACTCTCTTTAGAAAGGACAAATCTGATACAATGACTGCAATAGATTGTAATAGGTGTAGTAAACAATTGTTTGCATATTCTAATTTAAGGAATACTATCCTGTTTCCCAATATCATGATTATTGGAAAATCCCTTCATTTGAATTTAAATATTCCAGCTAAAAACCCTCTGGGAAGAATGCGAGTACATAATCAAAAACGGGACACTGTACAGGAAAGATTCTGATTGAATGGAGAGAACGAGGATACCGCTCTATCAGGAAACATTGGCTGGGTCATCACAATGGGGTCAGGCATCTAAGGGCCGCCATAAGACATGGTGCCTGAAAAAGGCAGCAGCATCCTCCAAAGATAGGAATGGTATGAAGAAAAGAAGGTTTGAGGGAAAAGGCCTATTTTAAACTTAAACTAAACTTAAACTTAAACTAAACTAAACTTAACCTCTAAGCTTCCACAGTCTTCCACGTACTAGCGAATGACAGAGGGAACACTCATGTTAACCTCTGAAACAACTTTGCAAAGGGTTTTCAAAAATTCCCTTGCATAATACATGTGGGGAGTAATTGTTTCACAAAATATGATACCCCTAACTAAATTCGTGTTAGTTCCATACTCTTCTCTCAAAACAAATAAAGAAAACACAGGTATCCATCTGAGATCTGCAAAGTCATAATAAGAGAAAGAAGAAATAAGTTTATTATTGTTCCCATTAAGTTTGCTGTCCTATTTCTATTTGACCTACTCTGAGTTTTTACCCCAGTGTCCACAGATAAGGAGGGAGGCAAAATGAGTTCTGCCCTTGGATGTAACTGCAGCCACCATCTATAATGGATTCCTGTTACCGAGTCTAGGCTCATACTGTTCCCTGTGTGACAAGCCAATAATCGAGAGATGAGGTGTTGGGGGCAAGGAATAGTGACTTTATTCGGAAAGCTGGCAAACTGAGATGATGGTGGGCTCGTGCCCCAAAAAACCATCTTGGCCGAGTTAGAATTCAGGCTCCTTTTATACTAAAAGGGGAGGGAGTAAAGTCGAACACTTCCTGGTTCCCATCAGCCTCCAGAGGGGATGTGTTCATGTCTTCCTCCCTGCAGTTCTTCACAGGTGGGCCTGGTCAGGATGTTTCCTGTGACCTAAACAAAGGTATTTTAGCTTAATGCTCATTACCGGGGAAGCAGGGTTCCCAGAGATGGGCCATTGTGTATAATTTAACCTTATAGGCAACATCCCTTTAGTGATTAACTTGTAATATCAGTAGAACACAAAATGTTCTTCCCTATTACAGCCCAGCCATTTCCAAATGTCAGGCTTCAGTGAGGGTAGAGGAAATGTGGTCTGTGAATAAGAACAAGACTATGTAAAATTACATTTTTCCCCTATTTTCTTCGGCTCACTCACTTTGGACTTCTAACTGACAATGGAGAGGGCTATTTCATGTATGCTGTCTCCTAGTCTTACTTTGGCTCCTGGTGCTGCACCAAGACTATGCTTCCTTCCCAGTCCTCTGGTGTGCTGGCTGCTCACTCTTAAAATCCTCAGGGTCAGGAGGTGTGATCAACGTCTTCCTGAATCTTGATCAATGCCATTACTTCCTGACCCTCTAAAGCAATCATCTTGAAAGACGTAGCATCTGGAAATACCATCCTTTCCTCTCCTTGTTGCTCTCATCTACAGACCTCTCACTGAATACTCCTCATTTACAGCAGACTCCCACATCTGAGATAGACTTCATGTCTACTCCGAGTCCTCCCATAATCCTGGGAGAATTCAGCACTCAGGTGGTAACTATCCAACTCCCTGACCTCTCAATTCTTCAGTGGTCTCATATATCCAATGACATATAACTCTGCTCCACTATAGCTGCTCACTCCCATGACCTCACCCTTGTCATTCACCTTACCTGTAACCACTCTAATTCCAAAATATCTTGCTTTGTGCTCATAAAAATTTCAATGCCAGCTTTAAAAAAAAGAATTATATCTTTTATGATCCTCTAGTCTTCTATTTTCTCCCAATCCAGGAATCATATACTGAATATTGCTTGAGCTAATGAATGAGTGAACAGACCTGTGAAATGAAGAGGAAAATGTCAATAACTCAATTATAATAACATTTCTTCTTCTATTGAATAGAAAAATCTAAATCTTGTGGTGAGACTGGTCCTGAGTTGTTGGGCTGCACTGCTGAGTCCAGATAAAGCTAGGTTTCCTGCCTCCCAATGTCATTACTAAATACCTGGAATCCCAGAGTGTGTCGGGAGTGGAGACAGAAAGCACAGAGAGAATCAGGAAGAGGTCCCTTACCACATTAACACTGTAGTAGAATTTTTATTTGAAACATGAAAATACTCCTTCAAACATGTCTTTTTATAGCTGAGGAGACAAAACATGTATGTGTGTATGTATGTACAAAACTTCTCTTTTTCCTTACTTTTATTCCCCCTGTAGAATTAAAAATGCATAAATCCTTTCCCTAGACCAGCTGATTAAGGGGAACGCCACTCCAGAAATGTTTTGTTTTTCTTCCTTCTGACTTTGTGTTTTTGTTTTTATATTTTAAAAATAAAACATCTTGTCATTTGCCTTTACAGAACCAGATAAGGAAAATGTTGGTTTTCTTATCTTTTGTGGTCATAATAAAATAATTTTAGGAATGACAATAAGAAAAGTAATATACTTATCCCATGGTCTTTACGAATGCATTTAATAGAATGCTTGTTTGGCAAGATATCTGTCAACTTCCTTGGAAGAACAGAAGAACTCTTTCCTTATCTTCTAGTGGTACTAAGAAACTAGAAATAATATTGAGAACACATTTTCCACATGTTTCTGATAAAGCCTAATATTTTCTAGTGTGCTCATTCAGAAGAATCCAAACAAAACATCAAAAATAGGGAGAGCTAATATGTGGTCCACACCCACAGCAGACATCATCCATTGTTATTGCCATCCTTTCCACTGAGCATAGAAAAGGCTTGTAATCCTCTTCATGACAGGAGTTTGCTATGACATTAAAACATCCTTTTACAACGGTCCTTATTATTTTAATGTGCTTTACAATACTTCTTTAATATTCTTACATGCTTGAAATCCTTCTTGAATTAAATGATACACAAGGGATTGAAATGTTTTTCAATTTCTCCAAGTTCCTAGAGACCTTAAATTTTCCTGTGTTTTAGATATGTCACATAACTCTCCTTTTTCAGCGAGCTTTCCTCTTGTTCTGTTTCTAATATTAAATATATATACAGATCTTAATTAAAACAGATTTGAAATTTAAGTCAGAGCTGTTTCATGCACACCAGCTGTTTATAAACACCTTAATAAATATGCCTGAAATGGGAGTTTCAAGAGACAGAAGAGGAAGTTGCTTAATTATTTAGTAGCCTCAACTCAAGTGCTCCAAAAACATCTGGTTAATAAGGAATTTTGACAAATGATAGCTTTGGCTTCATGTGTAAGGAGAAGCTTCCTGTTGTTTGATTCTGAAGTTTACAGTTCCAAGAGAATAAGTTCAGAAATGAATTTCACCAAAAGTTAATATTCTGACATATAACAGTATATCCAGTAATCAGAGTATTTAATCAGCTTCTTTCTGCCCATCTGATGGTCAACTTCATATCATAAGAAGACAGAAATTGCAAATATATGCTCCTATTCTGCTGAGATAGACCCACTAATGATGTCCATGCCCTAAACCCTGCAATCTGTGACTATGTTGCCTTACATGGGAAAGGAACTCTGCAGAAGTGCTTAAGGATCCTGAAATGGGGAGATTTTCCTGATCATCTGGGTGGTGGTCCCATGTAATCAATGTAATTACAAACAGATTTTATAAAGTAAGAGAGGGAAGTGGTAGCATCAGAGAGAGATTTGAAGATGCTATGTTTCTGTTTTTGAAGATGGAGGAAGGAGCACGAGCTAAGAAATGCAGGTGGCCTCTAGAAGCTGGGACAAAGGAATAGATTCTCCCCAAGAAGCTCCAGAAGAAACACACCCTGCCAACACCTTGATTTTAGCCCACTGAAGCCCACTTCAGACTTCTGGCCTCCAGAACTGTGAGATAATAAATTGGTGTTGCTTTAAGCTGTTTCCTAAAAGCAAAACAAGAATATTTTAGATTCAAAGCAACACAATATAAAAAATATCCACTGTCTGAATAGTAGCAGATCATCAGAAGAGGGCAATGTGAGCAAAGTTTTTTTGTGAATGAATAGAGTATTCAGGTTTAGTACCTCAGAAACATTAAATTTCAATTCATGAAGTAAAAGACTCACTGGAGATACATCTCTAGATCAGAAACAAAAGTATAAAGAGACAAAAATGATGAGAATAAATATGAAGAAAATGAGGCAAAGGCAATATGTCCCTTTTAAGGCGATAATAGAACTCATGAATAGAATCTAGAACAAAAAAATCATAGCAAAAATGGTTTCTGAACTGAAAATGACATGGTTCAAGAAATTTAAGAGAAGCTTGATTATCTACCCATATTCAGAACACATTTAAAATTACCTTACAAATTTCCAAGTAAATTAAAAATGAGTACAGCTTATGTTAACTTTAAGTCTCTTCCCACAGGATTAGCTTCTGGAAAACAGTAAAATAAAACCTGCTACCCATAACATCTTTATGTAACCATGTTAATTTTTGTGGATGAAACGTATAGCAAGGTGTTTTAGATGTTTATAGAAATAAAAATAGATTTTTCTATCAAGTTATCCTTCCTAGATAGATGCCCTTCAATTATTGAATCAAAGTTTAGAATCTATGTTGAGTTGTAGATAAAAGAGACTGATGATAAATATTTAAGCCAAAAAAAGCCAATGAAATTACTTAAGTAACTATGGAATTTGGAGATAGAGTTAAATGCATAAAAGTTATGTGAAAAAAATCTGTATGTTGGAAAGAGTTTTAAAAAATACAGATTTATATCCCCTGAATTACACTACAAACCAGGAAAACTGCAGGGGTGTGAGATATAGTAGATAAATGAATATAAAAAGAAAATAGATGCTCCTTAAATAATAATAAACTTTTAAAATCTGCTGGTTTTATTTCAAAAATTAGGCAAATATAATTTTAAGAATTTTTACATAAATATAATTTTAAAGTGTTTAAAAAGACAAGATAACCACTAATTCAATTAAAAATTGAATACATACCATGTAAATTATTGCAGAAGTTAAGACAAAACATACTTAGTTTATATAGCCCCTCTAAAAAATAGAATGAGAAAATGAAAAAAAAAAAGTTCTTTAAACAAGAAGCATACCACATGAAGATAATAAACTCCAAGCTAAAATGAACCCTTTGGGAAACCTCCTGCCCTGTTGGTGGGAATGTAAATTGGTGCAGCCACTATGGAGAACCCTATGGAGGTTCCTTAAAAAACTAAAAATAGAACTACCATACAACCCAGCAATCTCACTACTAGGCATATACACTGAGAAAACCATAATTCAAAAAGAGTAATGTACCACAATGTTCATTGCAGTTCTATTTACAATAGCCAGGACATGGAAGCAACCTGTGTCCATCGACAGATAAATGGGTAAAGAAGATGTGGCACATATATACAAAGGAATATTACTCAGCCATAAAAAGAAAAGAAATTGCGTTATTTGTAGTGAGGTGGATGAACCTGGAGTCTGTCATACAGAGGGACATAAGCCTGAAAGATAAAAATAAATACCGTATGCTAAAACATATATATGGAACCTAAAAATATATGGTTCTGATGAAGCTAGGGGCAGGACAGGAATAAAGACACAGATGTAGAGAATAGACTTGAGGACAAGGGGAAGGGGAAGGGTAAGCTGGGACAAGGTGAGAGAGTAACGTTGACATATATACACTACCAAATGTAAAATAGCTAGCTAGTGCGAAGCAGCTTCATAGCACAGGGAGATCAGTTCTGTGCTTTGTGATCACCTAGAGGGGTGGGATAGGGAGGGTGGGAGGGAGGTGCAACGAGGAGGGGATATGGGGATATATGTATACATATAGCTGATTCACTTTGTTATACAGTAGAAACTAACACAACATTGTAAAGCAATTATACTCCAATAAAGATATTAAAAAATAATAATAATAATTTTTTAATTAAAAAAATAAATAAAATGAGCCTGTTAAACCTTATTGTTTTCCAAATTATGTACAAGGAGCAGCATAAAAGGGGAATTCTAATAATTATATATTTTCAGACTCAGTCCTAAAATAAAATGTTAACTTTTCTCTCCATACACATCCTTTGGTTCTGTTCTTCATTTTCTCTGTCCATCTCTACTTCATGCTTCATTTCTGCTTCATTTAGTTTTTATGCATAAGTCTTGGCTCCTGGAGACATCATTTACGATGAGAGAAACATCGCCTCAATATAGCATGGCCTGACTTCTAGAGACCTCTAACCCATGTGTTGGTCCCAATAACAGTATTCCTACTCCTGGGAAGTAAATCAAAATATTTATAAAAAGTTGTTAAACTAAATATAAAATAAAACTCATTTAAAGACAACTCATATGAATTAAAATTTGGCTATATGCTGCAAAAAATTAAGATGCATGGTACAATATGATTGCAAATAAAGAGCTAGGTAAAGATATATTTGGCAAATACAGATAGTGTCCCAAATACATTTCCAAGCTACATTTCTGTAGCTTGTTTCACAGAATTTAGCTTTATTCAGCCCTTATTGAGATATTGTGTGGGCACTGGGTCTTATTGAACAAATTCCATTTGTCCTGGAGTAGGTATGATTGTTCTGAGGGTGACATTTAAGTCCTGGATACTCAAATTCAGGTAAACTGATCTAGTTGCAAGAGAAAATGTAGGCCAATACAGGCTTTTATTTCTTTTTCCAATAAAGTTTGTATTATTTTCCTACATAATTAGATGAGTCACTCTGATTTTACAGTTTGCAGTCTTCTCCCTACAGAGAGTAGAGCCTGAAGCATCCTAACATTCTCATCAGCAATTTTTGTTTCAAGCCTGGAATTTTAATTTGATGAAAGATGCACCAAGATGAAGAATCCTGCGTCAAGTTTTTTTTTTTTTTTTTTTTTTTTTTTTTTTTTGCGGTACGCGGGCCTTTCACTGTTGTGGCCTCTCCCGTTGCGGAGCACAGGCTCTGGACGCGCAGGCTCAGCGGCCATGGCTCACGGGCCCAGCCGCTCCGCGGCATGTCGGATCCTCCCGGACCAGGGCACGAACCCGTGTCCCCTGCATCGGCAGGCGGACTCTCAACCACTGCGCCACCAGGGAAGCCCCTGCATCAAGTTTTATATTGCAGAGAGAATCTCTTTTTTTTTTAAACTAGAACCTTCATGTCTTGCTTTTCACTATGTGTGGAAGTACTTCAGAGCTTGCTGAGCTAGCCATCTAAGGCTAAGCAAATTTCTCTAACATGTAAAAAGCTCGTTTTTCCTTTTGACTCTGACATAGTACAGTTAGTGTTCACGGCTGCTACATAAATGGTTTGCAAAATCAATGAAAGCATTACAGGGCCAGAGTTAGCATGCACTTCTCCTGGTGACTCTGGAGTCATGTTACCTTCCAAATAAAGTCACCTTCCCAGCAGACACACCACAGCTCTTGTTTCGAACATCCCAGAGGCCGACGATCCTGACTGGCTAGTGACCCACAAAAAAATTGTACCACCCTGTTTATGAAAACTATCAATCTGTAACCTTTAATAAGTACTCCTGAGAGACGCAAGAGAGAAGAGATGGGAACACATGTATACGTATAACTGATTCACTTTGTTGTAAAGCAGAAACTAACACACCATTGTAAAGCAATTATACTCCAATAAAGATGTTAATAAAAAAAAGTACTCTTACTAGTTAATTACTCAGGGGTTTCATTTCTACCCAACAAGTACCAAATATTTAAATTAACATCCTTGATTTTTAATAATAGAAGATTGATTCAGGATCTATTTTCAATTTTGAAAAACACTCAGAAGATTCCATAAGGAAAAGAGATGAGGTAATATAAATAATAGACCAATCACCCACAGTGAATTTATGAAGTAGATAGTGGGCTAAACCTGGATAATGGAGTTTTTATGAATACACTAGTCACAAGACGAAGAAAATATATAACCAATGGCTCTCTCTAATTCAATTCTTCTTTTAGTCTTTTCATATCTTCTAGAATTGTGGGTCAATACTTTGAATAAACAGTGAGACTGTACATTGTGTTAAAGTGACCTAAACCATGACCAATCAATTTTATTTCAGTCAGAGATCATGCTTGGACATGCCAGCTAGCAGAATGGCAAAGCCTGTCACAGCAAGGAGAGGATAAAGATAAGCTCTTCCAGGACTTTCTGGGCTAAAAAATAAAATATCTTGTGAACCTTTCTCTGAATCTGAATAAAAAAGTGAATCCCTAACCAGTCCTTGCCTGTCCTCTTGTGAAGATGGCTGAGAAACACAATAAAAGAGGGACCATTAAGGCCTGGGTCAGAGTTTGATATTCATATCCTTCTCATATATTATTTCAGTTGGATGTTTTGTTTTCTGTGGTTTTCAGAACTGATACTAGAACACTGAAGCACTTTCCAAACTACTATGTTGTAAAGGCCAAGAGTTTTAGAAACATTCTGACACAAACTAAAAAGCCATGATGTATTGAGAGTGTTATGGGTCTCATTAGATAGGCATCAGATGAGTGCAAGGCATGAGGCTTGCAGGATGGGGATATCTAGCTTACTAGCTGCTCTGAGTATTTTGGTTAAGCTGAATCTGTAATACAGAATCTATTGTGTGTGGATGCAATAAATGCAGTGAATGTGAAAAGAGAGTATTATTACACAATTATTTTCTGCTGCAACATACATGCACACACATGGATTCATGTGCACAGACGCACACACAAACACACACACACATTCACAAGCAGTGTTTACATATCTTCTGAATTCAGTTCCCTCCTAAGAATTCCCAAAGATGCTTACCTCATTATTTTTCACCTGGACTTTTGCAAGAGCCTTTAAAATTACTTCTCCAATCTTTGTTCACCTTCCATAATATGCAAATGCGACTGTCATTAGACATAGATTTAATCATGTCACAAAATCTTCAAAACAAAATCTACATTCATAACTATGGTATATTTAAGCCAGATTAAGACATTTTGCTGCCTCTAGTTGGTAATTAATTTATCACTGCTTGAAACCAATAGTCTTTCAATACTTGTTCCTCTATTATTTATGGATGAGGCTGAGCATCCATGTGAAAAGAGGCAGAAGAAAGCACTCAGCCTCCCTCCAACAGTCATGCGCAATTCAGCTCCGGTTCCAACTTGCTTAACTTGTTTTGCCAAATGAAAGTCACATTAACAGTCTGATCTTTCTTAAGAGGGAGTTAGGATACTCCTACCTTATGATGTAGCAATTCCACTCCTACATGTTTGCCCAAGAAAATAAAAACATATGTCCATGAAAAAGAAATTCACAAAAAATTATTTATAATATAATTACCCCAAACTTGAAAAAAAGCACTAATGTGTTTCAGCAGGAAAATGAATAAATTGTCCTACATTCACACAATGGAATACTACTCCGTAATAGAAAAGAGCAAATAACTGTTACACACAGAAACATGAATGAACTTCAAAAATGGTATGTTAAGTGAAAGATACTAGACCAAAAAATTCCATACTACATACATTCTTTTATATGAAAACTAAATACAGGCAGAACTAATCTATGGTGAAAGAACAGATAGTGTGCAGGAGAGAGAATTAACTAGAAGGGGTATATGGAACTTTCTGGAAGATGGAGATATTCTATATCTTGTTTCTTTATGGGAGATGATTTCACAGGCATATATAATTGTCAAAGTCTATCAAGCTGAATGCATAAGAGGCATGCACTTTATTTTATGTTAATTTTATCTCAGTAAATAAGGTAGTTATGAGCCATCTCATCTTTTGTTGTTTGAACCTATTCCTCTGTGGTATCATCCCTTGACACAAGTAGCCAATAAGTTTTCTTTGCTAACACATTCAGAATTTTTTTCTGAGATGTATCACAGTAAATATGCTTTCCTCTATATTATTAACTTTCTCATAAATTATTAGCACCCAGTGATTTTATGCAGCTCCATATAAATAAATACATTGAACAAGTACTCAGCTGGGGTGGTACTAATTTGGGCTCCATATCTGAGGATACTGACAAACTTATCCCACTCTGGCATTCTAGCTTCCTCTTCTGAAACTGCTCAGTAGAAAGCCTATATTCATTTCAGCTGCAAATAACAGCTGATAATTTCCTGGACATATCTTGCAATTTATCTAGTGTTGCATAGTGTTTACAGAACATAGCTGCCTGAGTTTGAATCTTTCCTTTCACATTTACTACCTAAGTGAATTTTGCTAAACTACATAACTGATCTATGCCTCATCTTAATTTGTGTAAATTTGGAGTATATATCCAACTCATGGGATTTTATGAGTATTAAATGAGTACGTATGTGGCTTAGAATAGAGCCTGATATATAGTACAACATAAGTGCTAGTTATTAATATTTTAATATTATTATCAGCACTTCAGACATTTGCACTTTTTTTCATTTATTATTTTATTACTTATTATTTTCCTTCTCATTTGATTTATTTTTTTAAATTAATATCTGGGATTTTTTAACATCTTTAAGGGAGTATAATTAGTTTACAATGGTGTGTTAGTTTCTGCTTTATAACAAAGTGAATCAGATATACATATACATATATCCCCATATCTTCTCCCTCTCATGTCTCCCTCCCACCCTCCCTATCCCACCTGGAGATTAATCCTTTGTCATTTGCTTCATTTGTAAATATTTTCTCCCATTCTGAGGGTTGTCTATTCGTCTTGTTTATAGTTTCCTTTGCTGTGCAAAAGATTTAAGTTTTATTAGGTCATATTTGTTTTTTTTGTTGTTTTTATTTCCATTTCTGTAGGAGGTAGGTCAAAAAGGATCTTGCTGTGATTTATGTTACAGAGTGTTCTGCCCATGTTTTCCTCTAAGAGTTTTATACTGTCTGGTTTTAAATTTAAGTCTTTAATCCATTTTGAGTTGATTTTTGTGTATGGTGTTACGGAGTGTTCTAACTTCGTTCTTTTACATGTAGCTGTCCACTTTTCCCAGAACCACTTATTGAAGAGGCTGTCTTTTCTTTATTGTAATTCTTGCCTCCTTTATCAAAAATAAGGTGACCATATGTGCGTGGGTTTATGCCTGGGCTTTCTATCCTGTTCCCTTGATCTATATTGATGTTTTTGTGCTGGTACCATGCTGGCTTGATTACGATAGCTTTGTAGTATAGTCTGAAGTGAAGGAGCCTGATTCCTCCAGCTCCATTTTTCTTTCTCAGGCTTGCTTTCACTATTCAGTGTCTTTTGTGTTTCCACACAAACTGTGAAATTTCTTGTTCTAGTTCTGTGAAAAATGCCTTTGGTAGTTTGATAGGGATTGCAATGTATCTGTACATTGCTTTGGGTAGTATAGTCATTTTCACAATGTTGATTCTTCACAACGGTATACCTCTCCATCTGTTTGTATCATCTTTAATTTCTATCATCAGTGTCTTATAGTTTTCTGCATACAGAAATTTGTCTCTTTAGGTATGTTCAGTCCTAGGTATTTTATTCTTTTTGTTGCAATGGTAAATGGGAGCATTTCCTTAATTTCTCTTTCAGATATTTCATCAGTACTGTATGAGAATGCAAGAGATTTCTGTGCATTAATTTTGTATCCTACTACTTTACCAAATTCATTGATTAGTTCTAGTAGTTTTCTGGTAGCATCTTTAGGATTCTCTATGTATAGTATCATATCTGCAAACAGTGACAGCTTTAATTCTTCTTTTCTGGCTTGGATTTCTTTTATTTCTTTTTCTTCTCTGACTGCTGTGGCTAAAACTTCCCAAACTATGTTGACTAATAGTGGTGAGAGTGGACAACCTTGTCTTATTCCTGATCTTAGAGGAAATGGTTTCAGTTTTTCACCATTGAGAACAACGCTGGCTGTGGGTTTGTCATATATGACCTTTATTATGTTGACGAAAGTTCCCTCTATGCTTACTTTCGGGAGGATTTTTATGATAAATGGGTGTTGAATTTTGTTGAAAGCTTTTTCTGCATTTATTGAGATGAACATATGTTTTTCTCCTTCAGTTTTTTAATATGCTTTATTACATTAATTGATTTGCATATATTTAAGAATACTTGCAATCCTGGGATAAACCCCACTTGATCATGGTGTATGATCATTTTAATGTGCTGTTGGATTCTGTTTGCTAGTAATTTGTTGAGGATTTTTGCATCTATGATCATCAGTGATATTGGTCTGTGGTTTTCTTTTTTTGTGACATCTTTGTCTGGTTTTGGTATCAGGGTGATGGTGGCCTCGTAGAATGAGTTTGGGAGTGTTCTTTCTTCTGCTACATTTTAGAAGAGCTTGAGAAGGATAGGTGTTAGCTCTTCTCTAAATGTTTTATAGAATTCGCCTGTGAAGCCATCTGGTCCTGTGCTTTTGTTTGTTGGAAGATGTTTAACCACAGTCTCAATTTCAGTGCTTGTGATTGGTCTGTTCATATTTCCTATTTCTTCCTGGTTCAGTCTCAGAGGGTTGTGCTTTTCTAAGAATTTGTCCATTTCTTCCAGGATGTCCATTTTATTGGCATATACTTGCTTGTAGTAATTTCTCATGATCCTTTTTATTTCTGCAGTGTTAGTTGTTACTTCTTTTTCATTTATAATTCTGTTGATTTGAGTCTTCTCCCTTTTTTCGTTGATGAGTTCGGCTAATGGTTTATCAATTTTGTTTATCTTCTCAAAGAACCAGCTTTTAGTTTTATTGATCTTTGCCAATGTTTCCTTCATTTCTTTTCCATTTATTTCTTATCTGATCTTTATGATTTCTTTCCTTCTGCTAACTTTGGAGTGTTTTTTTTTTTCTTCTTTCTCTAATTGCTTTAGGTGTAACATTAGGTTGTTATTTGAGATTTTTCTTGTTTCTTGAGGTAGGATTGTATTGCTATAAACTTCCCTCTTAGAACTGCTTTTTCTGCATCCCATAGGTTTTGGGTCATCGTGTTTTCATTGTCATTCATTTCTAGGTATTTTTTGATTTCCTCTTTGATTTCTTCAGTGATCCCTTGGTTATTTAGTAATGTATTATTTGGTCTCTATGTGTTTTGTTTTTTTTTTTTACAGATTTTTTCCTGTAATTGATATCTAGTCTCATAGCCTTGTGGTTGGAAAAGATACTTGACATGATTTCAGTTTTCTTAAATTTACCAAGGCTTGATTTTTGACCCAAGATATGATCTATCCTGAAGAATGTTCCATGAGCACTTGAGAAGAAAGTGTATTCTGTTTTTTGGGGATGGAATATCTTATAAATATCAATTAAGTTCATCTTGTTTAATGTGTCATTTAAAGCTTGTGTTTCCTTATTTATTTCATTTTGGATAATCTATCCATTGGTGAAAGTGGGTGTTAAAGTCCCCTACTATGATTGTGTTACTGTCAATTTCCCCAAATATGGCATTTGCCTTATGTATTGAGGTGCTCCTATGATGGGTGCCTAAATGTTTACAATTGTTATATCTTCTTCTTGGATTGATCCCTTGATCATCAATCATGTAGTGTCCTTCTGTGTCTCTTGTAATAATCTTTATTTTAAAGTCTACTTTGTCTGATATGAGAATTGCTACTCCAGCTTGTTTTGATTTCCTTTTGCATGGAATATCTTTTGCCATCCCCTCACTTTCAGTCTGTATGTGTCCCTAGGTCTGAAGTGGGTATCTTTTAGATAGCATATATATGGGTCTTGTTTTTGTATCCATTCAGCCAGTCTATGTCTTTTAGTTGGAGCATTTAATCCATTTACATTTAAGGTACTTATAGATATGTATGTTCATGTTACCATTTTCTTAATTGTTTTGGTTTTGTTATTGTAGGTCTTTTCCTTCTCTTATGTTTCCTGCCTAGAGTAGTTCCTTTAGCATTTGTTGTAAAGCTGGTTTGGTGGTGCTGAATTCTCTCAGCTTTTGTTTGTCTGTAAAGGTTTTAATTTCTCCATTGAATCTGAATGAGATCCTTGCTGGGTAGAGTAATCTTGGTTGTAGGTTTTTACCTTTCATCACTTTAAATATGTCCTGCCACTCACATCTGGCTTGCACAGTTTCTGCTGAGAGATCAGCTGTTAACCTTATGGGGATTCCCTTGTAGGTCATTTGTTGTTTTTTCCCTTGCTGCTTTTAATATTTTTTCTTTATATTTAATTTTTGATAGCTTGATTAATATATGTCTTGCCATGTTTCTCTTTGGATTTATCCTGTATGGGACTCTCTGTGCTTCCTGGACTTCACTGCCTATTTCCTTTCCCATATTAGGGAAGTTTTCAACTATAATCTCTTAAAATATTTTCTCAGTCCCTTTCTTTTTCTTTTTTTTTTTCTGGCACCCCCTCCCCTATAATTCAAATGTTGGTGCATTTAACGTTGTCCCAGACATCTCTGAGACTGTCTTCAATTCTTTTTTTTTTGTTTGTTTGTTTCTTGTGGTACACGGGCCTCTCACTGTTGTGGCCTATTCCCGTTGCAGAGCACAGGCTCCAGATGCACAGGCTCAGTGGCCATGGCTCACAGGCCCAGCTGCTCCACGACATGTGGGATCTTCCTGGACCGGGACACAAACCCGTGTCCCCTGCGTCGGCAGGCAAACTCTCAACCGCTGCGCCACCAGGGAAGCCCTGTCTTCAATTCTTTTCATTCTTTTTTCTTTATTCTGATCTGCAGTAGTTATTTTCACTATTTTATGTTCCAGGTCACTTATGCTTTCTTCTGCCTCAGTTATTCTATTATTGATTCCTTCTAGAGAATTTTTCAGTCATTTCTTGTGTTGTTCATCTTTTTTTTTTTTTTTTTTGCTCTTTAGTTCTTCTAGTTCCTTGTTAAACGTTTCTTGTATTTTCTCTATTCTATTTCCAAGATTTTGGATCACCTTTACTCTCATTACTCTGAATTCTTTTTCAGGTAGACTGCCTATTTCCTCTTCATTTGTTTGTTCTGGTGGGTTTTTATCTTGCTCCTTCATCTGCTCTGTGTTTCTCTGTCTTCTAATTTTTCTTAACTAAATGTGTTTGAGGTCTGCTTTTTGCAGGCTGCAAGTTCGTAGGTCCCATTGTTTTTGGTGTCTGCCCGTAGTGCGTTAAGGTTGGTTCAGTCGGTTGTGTAGGCTTCCTGGTGGAGGGGCTGGTGCCTCTGTTCTGGTGGATGAGACTGGATCTTGCCTTTCTGGTGGGCAGGACTGCATCCGGTGGTGTGTTTTTGGGTGTCTGTGACCTTATTATGATTCTAGGCAGCCTCTCTGCTAATAGGTGAGGTTGTGTTCCTGTCTTGCTAGTTGTTTGGCATAGGGTGTCCTGCACTGTAGCTTGCTGGTCGTTGAGTGGAGCTGGGTCTTAGCATTGAGATGGAGTTCTCTGGGAGAGCTTTCGCCATTTGATATTACATGTTGCTGGTAAACCTTTGTTGGACAGATGTCCTGAACTTGGCTCTCCCACCTCAGAGGCCCCGGCCTGATGCGTGGCTGGAACACCAAGACCCTGTCAGACACACAGGTCAGAAGAAAAGGGAGAAAAAAGAAAGAAAGAAAGAATAAAATAAAATAAACTTATTAAAATAACAAAATTTGAAAAATGTAAAAGTAATTAAAAAAAGAAAGAAAGAAGAGAGCAACCAAACCAAAAAACAAATCCACAAATGATAGCATGTGCTAAAAACTATACTAAAAACAAACAAACAAACGAAACAGACAGAATCCTAGAACAAATGGTAAAAGCAAAGCTATACAGACAAAATCACACAAAGAGGCATACACACACACTCACACAAAGAGAAAAAGGAAAAAAGTATCTATCTATCTATCTATCTATATATATATAAAAAGGAAGAGAGCAACCAAATCACTAAACAAATCTACCAATATTGACAAACTAAATACTAAAGTAAGAGAAACATAAAACCAGAAACAAATTAGATGCAGAAAGCAAACCTCAAGGCTCCAGTTTCTTCCAAAGTCCTCTGTCTCAATTTTGGGATGATTTGTTGTGCATTGAGGTATTCCAGAGATACAGGGTGTTGATTGTGGAGATTTAATCCGCTGCTTCTGAGGCTGCTGGGAGAGATCTCCCTTTCTCTTCTTTGTTCGCACATCTCCCGAGGTTCAGCTTTGAATTTGGACCTGTTTCTGCGTGTAGGTCACCTGAGGGCGTCTGTTCTTCGCTCAGACAGGACGGGGTTAAAGGAGCAGCTGATTCGGGGCCTCTGGCTCACTCAGGCCGAGGGGAGGGAGGGGTACGGATGTGGGGCGAGCCTGCAGTGGCAGAGGCCGGCGTGACATTGCAACAGCCTGAGGCATGCCGTGTGTTCTCCAGGGGAAGTTGTCCCTGGATCCCGGGACCCTGACAGTGGCGGGCTACACAGGCTTCCGGGAGGGGAGGTGTAGATAGTGACCTGGGCTCGCACACAGGCTTCTTGGTGGCAGCAGCAGCAGCCTTAGCCTCTCATGCCCGTCTCTGGGGTCCGTGCTGATAGCCACGGCTTATGCCCATCTCTAGAGCTCGTTTAGGTGGCGCTCCTCTCTGGCTGGTGAGTGCTGGTTGGCACCTATCCTCTGTGCGGGAATCTCTCCACTTTGCCCTCTGCACCACTGTTGCTGCACTCTCCTCCGTGGCTCTGAAGCTTTGCCCCTGCCACCCCTGTCTCCGCCAGTGAAGGGGCTTCCTAGTGTGTGGAAACTTTTCCTCCTTCACAGCTCCCTCCCAGAGGTGCAGGTCCTGTCCCTATTCTTTTGTCTGTTTTTCTTTTTTCTTTGCCCTTCCCAAGTATGTGGTGAGTTTCTTGCCTTCTGAAAAGTCTGAGGTCTTCTGCCAGCGTTCAGTAAGTGTTCTGTAGGAGTTGTTCCACATGTAGATGTATTTCTGATGTATTTGTGGGCAGAAAGGTGATCTCGATGTCTTACTCCTCCGCCTACTTGAAGGTTTTACTTTTACAACATTTACTTTGTTGTAAAGAATTTTCTCCTTGACTTGGACTTCCTTAAAAAAGGAATTTACTTGTTTATGTAAAAGTTAAATTAGCATGGGACATGGAATCATATAAATGGAATCAAATTCAAGGAAAGTGTTTTGAGTTTTTCATAATTAATTTTTTCCATTTCATGACAACATTAAGATTATTATGAAAACTGATGTTCTATTTCCTGGAGTTTTGTCCACATTAAGCCTCATGCTAAGATTGTCCACTTATTTCTTGTATTTTATTTTATCAGCATTGTTATGGCACAGATGAGTGAATTAAATACTTGGTGAATATCTGCTTTGTCACTCTGGCAGCTATTTCTGCAATCTTTCAACCCTCCTCTTTCCTTCAACACTCACAGAAGATGCCATGCTTCCCAGAGGCAATAGAATCCATTTGGTAGAAACATTCTCAAGTCTTTGTAGCCCCACCTATTCATATACCTACTTTCCTGCCTATTCTTGCTTGCATCCTTCCCCCTCATAGTGGAAAATGTTATCCTTCTGTGTTCCAGATGCCATCTGCTCACAACTTTTTCAAGGACCTCAGTCTAGAGATTTCTCCTCTATCTGCTTTCTCCCCTCCATCTCTCTCATGTATTGTCAACTTCTTCTTCTCTACATATTTTGTTGTTTATTTTAAGAATAATTATTTTGCAGTATAACAACAAAACATCTTAGTTGTAAAAATTTCACATGAACATTTATAGTAAATTTTTGGATTGCCTGTTCCTTTTTTTGTGTAACAATTTTATTGTGATGTAATTCACTTACCAGCCATTTGAAGTACACAGTTCAATCCTTTTTAGTATATTCACAGAACTCTGCAACAATCTCCACAATTTTAGAAAATTCTTGTCACACCCAAAAGAAACCCTGTTCCCATTAAAAATCACTCTCTATGTTTCCTCAATATCTCACCCCCAGCCTTAGGCAACCATTAATCTTTCAGCCTCCACAGTTTTGCCTATTTTGAACATTTCATATAGTAAAGAGAATTATATTTTTAAAGTTCTTTAAAGAATTCTAATATGGCTTCTTTTATTTCTCATAATGTTTTCTAGATTCATCTATATTATAGTACATATCAGTACTTTTTATTGCTGAATATTCCATTGTATGCATTTTCCACATTTAATTTATTCCATTCGTCAGTTATGGACATTTGAGTTGTTTCTACTTTTTGGCTATTATGACTAATATTGCTAATATGCTATGTGTACATAAATATTTGTGTGGACATATGTTTTTGTTTCCCTTGGGTGAACAAGTAGGATGTCCATTAGGAGCTGGATCATACTGTAATTTCCTTGGCTCAAATTTTTGCCTCTTAAATACATAGTCTTCCTTCAAAATCCAACTGCATTTTCACTTTTCCTCTCTCCCACGAACAGTGAGTAAATCATTCCATCTTATCTGCTTTTATAACGTTTCATACATAAATATGTTGAGTGTTTTATTATTGTTGTTATAATTATGAGTTTATAAATCTATCTCCCCACTCCTTGTGAGAATTTCTGTGGAAGGAAAAAAATTTTATTCATCTTTTTTTCTCCAGCTACTAACTCATAGTTCTCAGTAGATGGTCAACTAAGAAATCAGGCATGAATGAACAATTTGTGGCTTATTCCAGTTTAATAATTCAATTCAACAGTATTACATACTGTGGGTCAGGCATTGTACTGTGCCTTGAAGATGAGTAAAAAGAGGCTCCTGGTCATGAGGGCAAAAATAGAGAAAAATGCACAGGAAGGTTTCCTGCAGACACCCTGCACACGTTGGCTCAAAAGCCCATGCCCTTTCTCCTGATTGCTCAGCCTCACATTGCCTGTGCTCTGCTGGAAAGGAGATGGGGAGAAAGCCAGGGAACCAGGCAGGAATGTTGGAGCAGGAGCTTGCCTGCTGAGTGGAAACTGAAAGGTGATAACAGTCAGAGGCCCAAAGTAGACAGATGAGCAGGAACCTAGGTTTTAGAATAGATACTATTTCAAATGTGATGAGAGTTGTATTTATTTCAAAGGCAAAGGCAGCCCAGTATTATATCTAAAAGCAAACCACTAGCCAAAAGTGTTTTTAGCTAGACTGAAATATGGGGGAGAGGGCAGTGGGAAAAGGGGAGGCCAGTTTAAATCTGGAGATGTTGTTAAGTTATTTATTTATAGTGTAACACATGTTGATTGAGCAAATATCAATACAAAGGCCCACAGTGTGCTGGCCCTTGGGAAACAGAGGTGAGTAAGGAAATGTTCTGACTGATATACGCATACATATATATATGACATACATATGTGTATTATTTCCTCATTTGTAAGATACCATCACAAATTTAATATTAGTTTTTTGGGGGAAAAGCACTATGTTAAACATAAAAGTCAATTGTAAGATACATTCCAATATTTGAAATGTAATAATATGAAAAAAAAGTTGTGTTCTAAAATTGAGGAAATGTTATACAATATACTAAATGTTATACCTATCTATAACATATTTATGTTATATAATATTCAAATAAATGAATCTGAATGATACTGAGTGCTAAGTGTTTTTCACATGTGATCTCATCCATTCCTCCCCACAACCAAACTACAGTAGGGAACACAGATGGAGCACACACAATGTGCTCTTATATTTTCTATGCAATCTTACCAACAACTCTACCAGGTAGGTACTATACTGTTAGAAAACAAAGGCAAAGTTATTCCCCAAGGTCACTGAATAACTAGCCCACAGACATGGAGTGAATGGGTGAGCCAAAATTTCAACCCACGCAATATGTGTGTTGTGCTTTAATTATAAGACAATACCACTTCCTACATAAGGCGGATTTTATCCTTATTTTACAAATGAAGAAATTGGAGGTCAGAGAGAGTGATATGATATTCATAAGTAGTTCATAAGAATTTTAAAAGAAATTAAACCTTTTTTTTTACTATTTTATTGAGATATAATTGACTTACAATATAACTTACCATATAAGTTTAAGGTATACAGCATAATGATTTGACTTATCATGAAATAATTGTCACAATGTTTAGTGAACATCCATCATATATAGATGCAACATTAGAGAAATAAATTTTTTTTCCTTGTGATGAAAACTCAGGATTAACTCTCTTAACAACATTCATATATAATGTACAACAGTGTTAATTATATTTATCATGTTGTATATTACTTTCCTGGAAACAATTTATCTTATAACTGGAAGACTGTACCCTTTGGCTACCTTCATCCTATTCCGCTTTTCCCTACCCTACCCCCACCTCTGGTAGCCACAAATCTGATCTCTTTTTCTATGAGTTTCTTTGCTTGTTTTTGAAGTATAATTGATCTACAACACAATGTTAGTTCCTTGTACACAACATAGTGATTCAATATTTCTGCACATTTCAAAATGATCACCATGATAAATCTAGTTACCGTAAGCTAAACTTGATTTTAACCCAAACTCGTGGGTTCTAATATCTGTAATTTTTTACTATATTTTTGCCATACCATCAAGCTTTTCTAAATGAGTAGATTAGTAAATATGCTCATATAAAAATTAGTTTTGTTTTAAATGTCTCTTGGCAACATATATTCTTAAGTAAATATCTGTTGTGTATCTTCAAGGTTAGGCTCTGTTGCTCTGGGGATATATTTAGGAATAAGAATTTTGCATGACACCCCTCACATCACACTTGCAGGAATTTGGGGACAACCTCTGTCCTGAAACACATTGCCCTTTAATGCTAAGCTATGTGTCATTAGTACAGACTAGCATGTTAGGCTTATATAAATGAATAGGTAACATTTTAGTCCTTAGCCCATACTGCATTTTAAAGTGCTTCATATATTTATTATTTATCACAACACTTATTTTTAAAAATTACAAAATATTTATTATTATCACAAAAGCACACGATTTGTTGATTTGAATGGGTTGCAAGAAGAGTTTGAGAATATTTACTAGTGACCATCCTTTTGTGTATAGAAATTCATGTGAAACACCCTCACTCTTGAGCTTCCAAACACTCCCAAGCTATAAAAATAAAAACAGAGAAAAAGTTCTTTTTAAATGTGACATGAAGTCATTATTTAGAAAATGTTCTGACCTTGGACATTTAAACTCTTTGCTTCCTTTATTCTCTTTTGCTCACTATTGGAATAACATGCTTTGTCTTGAGAGTGTTAGTTTCTAGCTTTCACAGAAACTTTTCTTGAAGTCATGAAGAAAAATGTACATTTTACAGACAATCAAAGGGAAAATGTCTCAATACCATAACAGCATACTGAAGGGAAATAGAAAAAATAATCCAGGATATTTTTAAGAGATTCATTTTTGGGTTCAGGTAAAGGATTACATAGAATTAATGCCTTCTTGTTTTCTTTTCTCTGGAATGTATAAAAAAGATGTATTAGTTTCCCATTGTTGCTGTTAACTACACCTTACAGTTCTTTCCTTCCATTCCATTATGAAACCCTCTGCTATGTTTAAAACCCTCCACCTCTGGCTTTAATTTATGTTCAATTTACTAAAAAATATATATTTTTTTATGAAATATCTTTTTTTTTCAAATCTGATATGTTTTCCTTGTATCAAAAGACATGGGGAGGGAACTAAGAAAAACATTGTTATCCTTTGGTACATTAGTTATCTGTTGCTGAGGAATATACTACCATAAATTTAGCATCTTACAACAACACACATTTAAGTATCTCACAGTTTCCATGGATCAGGAGTCTGACACAGTTTTCTGCTTCAGGGCCTCACAGGTAGCAATCAAGTTGTCAGGAGGGTTGGAATCTCATCTGAGGCTCAGGGTTCTCTTTCAAGCTCATATGATTGTGGCTGTTGGCAGAATTCAGTTCCTTGGAGCTGAAGACCTGAAACGCTAGGTTCCTATAGATTGCCCACAGTTCCCTGCCATGTGACCCTCTCTATAGGTGGTTTACAACACAGCAGTGTGCTTCCTCAAGGTCAGCAGGAGAGCAGACTGAGTCTGCTTGGAGTCATAATGTGTATAGATAATGTGCTATAATCATGGGAGTACTATCCTTACCTTTACAGTATAATATAATCACAAGAGTGACAGCCCATCCCAGTTTCTATATTCTATTGGTTCAAAACAAGTCACATGTCCCACTCACACCCAAGGGGAATGGATTACACAAAAGAACGGTAATAAATAGCCTGACTCCATTTTTGATGTTTTATTGCATACAACTTTTATGCTTCACCCTTCCTTCTTCCCCTTCTGCTCACATCTGAGCAAGTGATAGCAAAGTCCTTCCTCTTTGGGGCCTGTGGGAAAGTCACATCACACAAGCCCTGTCTACATGTAAGTACACTGACCTCAGTACCCACTCTAACTACCATAACAACCCCAAATCAAATTCCTTTCCCTGCTCTGTGAGGCCATTGTCAGACCAGGCCAAGACACCTGTCTTGCTCTCCTACAAAGCCTCGTTATGTGAGTGATACACCTTTTCATACCCTCTGGTGTAAGTATGACATCATCATTCTTGACTTCTGAACCAGATTTCAGGTGCAGGGTCCAACCGTTTCTGCAGAGTGTTTACAACAAGCATAAACACCAGGGAGTGGGGATCACTGACAGTCACCCTGGGGTCTATGTACCGCACCAACTTTTGATGTCGCAGGAGGAAAAATGCATAGTCCCTCTAATTTGAAGCTTTTTTAGAGCTTCTGTTATGGGAGATATAGAAACCATGTTACAGGAGATTCTGCCTTGCCATTATAAAAATAGGTTGGATAACTATAGATATAAGAAAAACAACACTTCTGATATTCCATATTTTCAGATGTCAGTAGGCATAATCACAAACTTGATTATATGTGCAATTGACAAAGAATATTTTGAAAATTAAAAGGTGAGAAATGTTTAAATATTGAATGAGCATGAAATATGTGTGTATGTATACATATATACATGTCCCCAGCTGTACCTGGTCATAGGGAAAGTCCAAATGGTCATAGGGAAAGTCCAAATGGATCCTGATTAGTTCTGCATTGGTCAGGAAGTGAAGTGTTTTTTAAACTCCCATCTCCTCACAGGTTTCGAAGACCTCCAATTTTCATTCAGTTAAACTTCCAGTATGTTTTCCATTTGTCTATAGACAATGGGTCAGTAAGGAGGAGGGGGAACACATATTGGAGAATAACGAGTAATGAACTCTTTCAGTTTTGCTCCCCAGTACTTGTAATAGAAAAGTCCAACCTTGTCCTCTCCTTGGTGGAATCAGACCCCTCTACTCTTCCTCTCTAGATATAGTCCTCCTTTCCCACTGTCCTTGCTTTACTAATCTTTGACTACCAAAAATATACCTCCATTAGTACATAGGTGTGTCATTCTGACTTGTACTTGTACACGTATCTTTTTGAGTCTTTTTTTATTTCAGTGTAGGGTTAGGGAAGTAAAAATAGCTCCCAGCTTAATAATAGAGAGTAGAAGAGAGGGGCAAAAACTCAGAAGAAGCAGAAATTAATATTTTGAGCTATAACTCTGCCTCCAGAAATAGATTTGTTTGTTTTAAGTTAGATGCTCTTCCTCAACCAATAATAAGGTGCATTAGTTAAATATACATAAACACAGTATTTTTAATATATCAACTTTGTGGGGAGCTTATTGTGACAGGGAATATGTTTCTTTCTTCTGTATAATTACAGTGTTCATAATGATGCCTGGCAATGAAGGCACTCAATAAATACAGATTTAATTGAGTTTTATATGCTATACTTAATAACAAATAGTTTAATTAGAACAGAGGTTCTCACTTATGCTAACATACTATTATTCTTTATCCTTTGACTTGTGAAATAAATTTATTGTACAAATCTTAAAACTGCTTTTAGTTTCCCCTTAAAATAAAAAATATGTGCTTTTGGTAGGGTATAGGAGCTGCAATAGGTTAATTTTTATCCTTTCGTTACTAATTGATTAACATGGCATACTGACTTGTGACTCTGCCACTCAATATTCAGCTTTTCTTTCTTTGTTGCAAAGTTGTATCATTTAGCTATTGCTGCATAACAAACCATCTCAAGACTTGGTTACTTAAAATAATAATTATTAAATCTCTTATGTCACAAGGCTGTGTGTTGGTTGATCTTGACTAGGCTTGCTCATATTTCTACAAGTTAATTCTACTTCCTGTGTCTCTCATCTTCCTCTTAAGCCCTGAGGATCAGTCCAAGCACGTTCTTCTTGCATTATGACAGAGTCTATAAAGAGCAAGATTTCTCAAATTCAACTGTATTTCTATTTTAGATTGAATAATTCCTTCTTTTGGGAAGTTGTCATGTCCATTACAGGATGTTTACCAGCATCACTGGCCTCTACTCACTAGATGCCAGTAGAATCCCCCAAATCGTGACAACTAATAATGTTTCCAGAAATTGCCAAATTCCCCTGGGAGAAAAATTTCCCCAGGTGAGAACTACTTCTCTAGCAGCAGAAATGTGCAAGGCTTCGTGAGTCCTGTGCTTGGAGCTGCACACCATCACTTCTACTTCATTCTATTGGCCAAAACAAGTTAGATGGAGAATGAAGCAAGAGGAAGCGCAGACCAACTTGCTCATGGCAAAGTTACATGGGAAGGGGTATGAATACAGGTAGATTGGAAGAACTGGGCTGTTAAAACAGTAAATGTACCTTAGCAGTTATAAGTTCAGGAATTTTGCTCTAGTATAGACTCTCTTCCAAGCCCATAATGTTTTCCATAATTTTCAATCTTATTAGAACAAATTTCCAGGACTTGGATCCTGTGCTATGACTAATTCTCTTTTGGTCTGATTGTTTGCAATATCTACAAGACATAATAAGTAGAACATAAATAAAATAACATTACCTCTTTTATACTTTACATATTAGGTTTTTCCAATATAACACACAAAGCAGTCCAATCTAAAAATTATTTTTTTTTAATTGAGGTATAGTTGATCTACAATGTTGTGTTAGTTTCTGGTATACAGCAAAGTGATTCATTATGTATATATTCATATATATTCTTTTTCATATTATATTCCATTGTGGTTTATTAGAGGATATTGAATATAGTTCCCTGTGCTATACAGGAGGACCTTGTTGTTTATCTATTTTATATATAGTCGCTTGTATCTGCTAATCCCAAACTCCTAGTTTATCCCTCCCCCACCCCCTTTCCCCTTTGGTAACCATAAGTTTGTTTTCTATGTCTGTGAATCTATTTCTATTTTATAAATAAGTTCATTTGTTTCTTTTTAAAAAGATTCCACATACAAGCAATATCATATGATATTTGTCTTTGCCTGACTTACTTCACTTAGTATGATAATCTCTAGGTCCATCCATGTTGCTGCAAATGGCATTATTTCATTCTTTTTTATGGCTGAGCAGTATTCCATTGTTTATATATACCACAACTTTATCCATTCATCTGTCACTGGACATTTAAATTGCTTCCATGTCTTGGGTATTGTAAATAGTGCTGCTATGAACATTGGGGCACATGTATCTTTTCGAATTAGCATTTTCTCCACATATATGCCCAGGAGTAGGATTGCTGGTAACTCTATTTTTAGTTTTTTAAGGAACCTCCATACTGTTTTCCATAGTGGCTGCAGCAATTTACATTCCCACCAACAGTGTAAGAGGGCTCCCTTTTCTCCACACCCTCTCCAGCATTTTTATCTGTAGAATTTTTAATGATGGCCATTCTGACTGGTGTGGATTTTTTGTTTTGTTTTGTTTTGTTTTGTTTTGTTTATTTTGTTTATTTTTGGCTGTGTTGGGTCTTCATTGCTTCACACAGGCTTTCTCTAGTTGCAGGGAGCAGGGGCTACTCTTCGTTGTGGTGCGCAGGCTTCTCATTGCAGAGCACAGGCTCTAGGTGAGGGTACAGGTGCTCAGTAGGTGTGGTTCACGGGCTCTAGAGCTCAGGCTCAGTAGTTGTGGTGCATGGGCTTAGTTGTTCCGCAGCATGTGGGATCTTCCCAGACCAGGGCTCAAACCCATGTGCCCTGCATTGGCAGGCAGATTCTTAACCACCACACCGCCAGGAAAGTACCTCAGTGTAGTTTTGATCAATCTAAAAATTATTTATACTGCAATATTAAGTTCTATAAATGATAATAGTTATTCCTCACTTTAAAAAGGTATATTCAGGGACTCCCTGAAATTCAGCTTATTCAGCCAACAAGTATATTAGACTGGATCATATGAAATTGCCAATACTGAATTGAGTTTTTTAACCTTCAAACATAGCAATTTTATATGAGTCAATATGACATATAATAATATCAGTCCCACAATGGTTTTTAGAGTATTAAAAGAGTCGATATTAGTTGATTGTGAATCAAACCAAGACATACAGTGGTAAATAAAAGAGAAATACAGAAATCCATGATATTCATACAGAACAATCTCTAAATCAAGGCACAACAGTATTTTTCAGGAAACATCTGCTCTTTTTTAATAGCTTTGATCAAATTCCAAATTTTAAAAAATAAGATCACAAAAGTTAGAGTTATGACAATGGTTGGAGGTGGTGAGGAGAGGGAAAAAGGATAAAAGAGAGAAAAGAAAATTTTCTTCAGAAAGAGAAAAAAGTAGAACAAAAGAGATTAAAAATGAATTCAAGGTCTGTTATTCTGAAATATTCCTGTGGAGGAAAAATGAATCTATTGTGTTTTGTTTTGTTTTATTTTAATTCTCTAAAGCAATCAAACCTTACCCTGGAAATTAACACAAAGACTAAAATGTTTTCTTTTGAAGCTGGATAAAAGGTGAGTCATCCTTCGAGACCAGTTTCCTAAAAAGAGAATTTGAAAAGAATGAAGTGATAAAAATACAGAGTGAGCACAAGTTTTTATTAAATTTTTGTTAATTATAAGAGAAGACTGTTTAGTAGTGAAACAGTTGGCCACTGTGTTGTTATACTCACTTTGTGATGAATATAAAATAAACGATATCTTTCTTTAAAAAGCAGTAAAAAGTAAACACTGTAATTCTTAGATTAGAGGTTCCAAAACCAAATTAATCATCAGAATTACTAGGGATGCTTTCTTAAAATAAAAAATAAAGCACAGAGACCCCACCCAACTGACAAACTTAGAATCTGGGCTTGAGGTTCAAGAATATGGTTGTTTAAGAAGCTCCACAATTCATTTTTATCACTTAAGTTTGAAAAATCTCAGTTAAAACTAGTGTTCTTTTTTATTTATTTAAATTGATTGTATTTCCACACATGAGAGTCCAAGTCTTTTTTCAGATTCTTATGCCTAGTTGCTCTTTAGTGTTCAACAAGTGACACTTTGTCTTCTCTGTGCTCCGAGGTTCTGTCTGACATTAGGTTAGTAACTATTAATCTTCTAGGTTGCCATAACAAAATACAACGGAGTGAGTGGCTTAAACAGAAATTTATTTTCTCACAGCTCCGGAGGCAGGAAGTCAGGTCAGTGTGGCAGCATGGTTGGTTTCTGGTGAGAGGTCTCTTCCTGCTGGTAGATAGCCAGTTTCTCACTATATCCTCACATGACTCTTTCTCTGTGCAGGTGGAGAGAGAGAGAGAGAGTCTGAGCTCTTTGGTGTCTTTTTTTCTATAAGAACACTAATCCTATGGGATCTCATCTCACCTGATCTCATATAAACTTAATTACTTCCCTAGAGGCCCCATCTACTAATACAACCACACTGGGAGTTAACACTTCAACATATGAACTTGTAGGGAGATACAAATATTCAGGCCATAATAATAACCAATTACTTTACTCAAAAGAATCAAACTTAGCTGGTTTCAAGATGTGTCTAATAGTATCACCTATGATGAAGGAAAAAACCTTAAATGAAATGGGCTGTGTTTACATCTTTTTTCTAAAATGCACAGATATCCAGAACATTGTATAATCCCTAAAACATTCAATAAGTTGTTGTGTGTTACATAATTTTATTCTCTTTAAAGGACCAAGGAGAATACTTGCAATGTCCTCCCTTAAACATTGGCTTTGTTCTCTGGCTTCATCTGCTGCAGAACCCTAAACATCTTTCAAAGGCAGGAGCTGGGAGGAGTTATTGTGTTCCTGATGGAAGAATCTGAAGAAAGGGTGTGTGGAGAGATATATGCTTCTGGAGCAGTCGCCAATTTACAAAGACAAGTTTTTTACAAGTAGTTTACAAAGACAAGTTATTGATTTTTTTCCCTTGGAGAAAGAAAAGCTATAGTAAAAAAAATCAGGAACATTCATGCTATGCTACTGATTAATTCCAAATCAGACTGAATAAGAAAGATTGGATCTTGGTTAGTTAGTTGAGGCAAAGAAAAAAAAATCCTAACTTTAGTCCTAGCAATTTCTAGGATTAATTTAAGGAAAATAATCAGACATGAGATCAAAGATATAGGTAAAGCATGTTCATCAAAGAGCTATCTCCTCCATCATTTCATTTTCCTTTCTCAGCTTCTTTCTGAGTTTTGTCAGTTCTCAGAGTTGGGTTTTTTGCCCTCTCCTCTTGACTTATGGGTTTTAAAAATAGAAAAATAAAAATTGAAATATCTAAAGTACCAATAAAGGGAGAATAATGAGATAAATAATAGTATATTCAGACCATGGGACACATTACAGTCAATAAAAGTGGGAATTACAAGAAATTTTAATGACATAAAAATATTCCCTATATAATAATAGTGAAAACAGCAAATACAGAACTGTACTTAGTATTGTGGTAATTTTACCTCAAAATAAATAGATAAATAAACAACATTCTATTAAGTAGATTAAATATATACTCATACAAAAAAGATCAGAATGAAATATAATTTTAAACTTTACCTGTTCTAATTTCTGGATGGTGAACTTAAGAGTCATTTTTATTTTTCTCCTTTTGTTTTTTTAAATTTTTATTCTAATTATTTGGTAATAAATTTTATTACATTTATGATCAGGACAAAAATGTTTTTAAGGAATAAAAATGAAACAGAACATAAATGAAAGAATCATAGTGTTGCTCCTTCCAAAACTTGGGTAGATGGGATGAATTTTTAAACCTACATGCATCTATTGACTTTTCTCTATGGTAAATTAACATCTAACACTCATAAATCTGAACTTCCTACATTCTAAATTCTTCATCATTCTTGAAGATTTCTTCATCTTGAGACAACAGAACTGGCTTAAAGTGTTAAGAATATAAGAACAGCAGCTTTCTTTCCCCCATTTCTTTAAGATCAGCTTTGAACATCTGCAGTCAGCAGAGCCTGCAGAAGAGATAAATGGCTCCATTAAAGAAATGACCTGCTTCAAGAGAAATGTTGGGAGTGGAGATGCAGCCGTGGGAGCCATTAGCTAGAGATAGTAGTTAAGAACAAGGGACAGGTACAATAAGCCAAAGAAAGCCCACAAGACAAGAGGAGAGGACAAAGAAACAAACCCTGAGAGCTGCCAATGCTCAGAAGGGCTGAGAAAGAAAAATAAAATGATGGAGGAGATTGCAAAATTAATCAAGTAGGGGGCAAAACAGGCAAGAAAGGTGAAGAGGAGAAGCCAGAAATAGTTTTCTTCAGGAGGGAATTGTGAGCAGATGAGAGTGAAGAGAGAAGGGCATTTCAGTTTGGGTAAGTGGTCTAAGCAGAAATAAAGCTATGAGTCCTTTTGGAGACAGAGACTTTAAAAACAGAAAGATATGTTGGCAATCGAATTGTGAAAGATATTGATTCCAGATTAAAAATATAAGACTTTATTCTGCATGCTGTAAGAGCTGAAATGTTTCATTTTAGTGAGTCTTGAAAGCCTGGATTTGAGGAGAGAACAAAAGGTTTCCTTAATTCCACAACTCCCTTGTACGTATTAAGAATAAAGCTGAGAGGTCTAAGAATACAATTACTATAAGTAATACTCTACAGAGATATTGAGAAATGCCTTTCTGGTTTTTATGCTGAATCCAGCCTCTCTACACCAACACCGAATTAAATATTGGAGACAGAGTTTTGAGTGAAGTAGAAAAGAATAGCTTTATTGCTTTGCCAGGCAAAGGGGGCCACAGCGGGCTAATGCACTCAAAACTGTGTGTCCCGACCTGGAGGGGGTAGTGAGAAGTTTTATAGTATTGGTTCAAAGAGGGTGTGATCAGCTCGTGGGCATTCTTCTGATTGGTTGGTGGTGAGGTAATTGGGAGTCAGCATCATCTACCTTCTGGCTCCAGTCTGTCTGGGGTCTACATGCTTGTGGGCAGCATACAGTTCACCTCTCCACCTAGTGGGGATTTCAGTATCTGCAAAACAGCTCAAAGATATTGTTTTATTTATCCCTTGAGGGGGAACCAGGACCCTGTCCCAAGGCTGCACTATTGCTTCTTGACTGCTCCTCCTTTGTCTCTGCTTCCTCTCCCTTCCCTGATTAGCAACTATTTGAACTTGCCTGTTGGAACTCAGGGAAGGTCATGGAGGCTGAATGAAGCCTATTTCCTGTAATCAAGAAACGGGGGCCACAGAAATATTTTTGTGTCCAGGAGCCCCACCAAGTCCTGCTGGGTTTCAGTTTGGCAGGAGCTTGAGAGAGATTTTGAAGCGATGCATTCATGTAAAGATATTGCCTGAATCCCTGCAAAAGGGAGGAGAAAGCATGACAGAAAACTAACAGAGACTCCAAATAAGTTTAGAGAGAATCTAAGAACATTTTGGCAGTTTCCTTGCATCCCCACCTCTTCCAATATGGCACAAGAAGATGGTCTCTAGGGGAAGCTACCTGCACCAGTGCATCCTGGCCCACTGACTGTGTGCAGGTGTCCAAATGGAGCTCCCATGACACCAAGTGGAGTGCAGGGGTGTGAGGGGACTGGTAAATGCCAGGATGCCAGGGAGTGGGGACATCAACTAGATGGTTGAGGCAGGGACCACAAATGTCAGCAACAAGTGCCAGTACACTGTCCAGAATGAAAGAAGATGGGACTACATCTCAGCAGACCATAGCAGAAGATGCAGGAACAGGAGGAATGGAGGCATTCTCTTCCCCTGTGGTTGATGCAGACCCAAAGGACAGCAGGAGGACAAGAGGCTCTTTCCCCACCATTGTAAGGATAGCTGACTTTCCACCCAAGCCTGGTTGCAATCATGGAGAAAGGGAGCGATGAAATCCTAGAGGAAAAAAACAGTCCTGAAAGGGAGTTTAAATTGACTAAATACTTATCACAAAGAGAACTTTTAAATGAGACCGATTTCTTTTTAAAGGGCAAAGTTGAAATTTTCCTGCTTTGGGAAGGAAAGAAGCCTTAAGAATAAGATGAGATGAGATCAGTTATAGAACATACAGAAAGTGGCAATTTCAATGGTCTTGATGTGAAATTATCATGACATGCACCAGACCAGGGTCAAAGGGAAGTATATTTTTTTTAAAAAAAGAATGGTTTTGAAGACCAAGGAAATGATACTTGGAATTAGGGAGTCCAATTTGAGAAGAACAATATTTTCTACTAAATATTATACTTAGTCTCAAACAGCCCAGTCTCTTTTAGCCATGTTACCTTTCCAAAGTTCATTGTAGATTTCTTGGAAGGATGAAATTACATTATGTAAAGCATTTGGAATAATAACTATAATATAGTAAGCACTCAATAAAAATAAGCTTCCATTAATATTACAGTTATCTCTTAATCACATGTTGATGAAAGTACAATTTAGTCAAAACATTGGACTTGAATGAAGGAAAACTGAAGCTATCTACACAAGTGTATAGCCTGCTACCAGGCATTTAACTTCTCTGTTCCTCAGTTTCATAATGAGTAGAAAGTAGTGGAGTAAATGCCATCACCAAGGAGCTGAAATACCCGTATATATCCCTAGGGCAGTAGCCTGAGTGACAAGGCCATTAAATAAAACCAATCTTCATATTTAAGCATCATGTATATGAAACCTTCTAACTGCATCCATTTGCACATAACTGGGAGCAAATTAGAACTCTTCTGAGGAGCTTACTTTGCCAACAAAATCTCAGGCTTGGCTGCAACAGCTTTTTTGAACCCCTAAATCTATGCAACAGCTTTTTTGAGCCCCTAAATCTATCTCTAGGTCCCCAAAATTATACCCATGGGAGAGGTTTTAGAAAGGTGATTCACCAAGACATCCTCCCTCCTTTAAGCCCTCCTCAGAAGAATCAGTGGAAGGAAGGAGTAAACAGGAATCCTCCCCACAACTTCCTCCCAAAACATATAGAGTAGAAGAAGCCAAAGAAAACAAACTACAGACATTTCCTAGAGAGAACCAGGAGTTGCCAGATTACCTTTCTGATGTTGTTTGGTACCTGCCCAGATGTCCTTTACCAGGCCCAGTTGTTGTGCTGTTGGCTGCTAATGGCTGACAGCTGCATCCTCCTCCAGAGATTTGCTCCTTGCCAATCAGAGCCGCCTGACTCAGAGATGTCTGGGTAGTTACCCAAAACCCTGTAGCTGAGTGGTGGCCAGCAGCTAAGAACTCACTGATACAAGTGTAAAAGCCCAACACCATTGCTTCAAGGAGGGACAACTCCCTGGTGCCATTCCTACTTGCAAACTCCCCATGGGATGAACTTGAGTCTCAAGTTAAACGCATCCCTTTGCCTAGCTTCTTCCGCCTTCCCCTCACACTTCCCTCATTTCCTTACAAGATTCTCTTGAGGATACTGTCTCAATAAATGACGTGCATAAGAATCAACATCTCAGGCTCTGCTTCTAGTGAAACATACCTGATGTATTGCCAAGGAGCTTACATCACAACTGCAGCCAGTGAGACTTTACTATAGCTGCCCTGAAGGGTTTGGCATTTGCTGAGAAAAGTAGTCAATGTGTAGTTCCCATTGTTCCTTTTCTGAATTGGAATTTTAACTGTAATTATGAAAGAACCATAAAATTATTACTTTATGGTGTGTATTGAATATATCAGAGGCAGATGACTAGTCTTTTAGCTTATAAGTCACCAGACCATGAGATGCCTTTCTTGGAATACTTCCTTGGGATGATGGTAAATAGATCCTACGTATGAGAAGATATCTATTGGTGTTGGGGAGCCAGACCGGTATAGAGTGAAAGATTTTCTGTTGCCTACCCAATCCATTCTTCCATACTTTCTGACAAACAGCCCCTGATTCTTTTTGAAGTGACAATTCCTCTGTCCATAGAGAGGTATGTTCCCTGCTTCAGAGTAGCTAGGGGTCACAACATGACTTAGTTCTGGATAATAAGATAGAAGCAGAAGTTACAGGACAAAGCTTCTGGGAAAACTTTAGAATTTGGAGAAACATAAATGATATAAGCCTTTACCCCATCTCCTTCTTGCTCCTGGAGAAACAGTGAGAATATCCATCTTATACCAGAAGGTGACAATTATGAGATGAAAACCACATGTTAAGAGTGTGAAAAAAAAATTGTGGAGTCTACAATATCCACCTTTACTATTTAAGACACTCTATGGTAGATTTCTTCTACATCAAATACAACTTAATTCACAAGGTGTGTCAGAAGAAATATGTTCAAAAGATATAATAAGGCAATTTACAAAAAAAATTTCAGTGCAGATTTTCAATAATCGATACAAATTTTAAAGTCTTATTTTGGGATAAGAGATTGGCAAAAGTTAATACAGAAAAGTACACAGTATCAGAAAACCTATGACAAAGCAGCTATTCGTACATTCAGGAAGACACACTGATACATTTCTGAAGGAAGTTTTAGTAAATTGTCTATATGTAAAATGTGTACATGTCTGGTCAAGAAGTCAGTCTAAGTAAGTGCATCTATATTTTCTCCCACCCAACAGCTTCATAAAGGCATTGTAAAGTCAGTATTCACAAATGAATTGTGTAGGTAGAAAATTCAAAAGAATGATAAGCTACTAGAATTACTAAATTGTAGGGTCACTATTGATAAAAGCCAAAAAATGCAAAAAGTAAATTAACAATAAAAACGCCAAATTAAATTATGACATTTCATACAATGTAATAATATAACAAGGTGAATGAAACAACATATATTACAGTGTGATTGGCTCCCACAAACATAGCATCTAGTAGAAAGAGCTACATTCAGAGTACATACTCTGTGATTCCATTAAAATTAACCCAAAAGCAAGCAAAATTAATCAATGGATTTGAAATTAGGATAGAGGAGAGGGGTTCTAGAAGAGACACTGGGATTGGGGACTTTTGTGATGCTGGTAATGTTCTACATATTGATCTAGGTACAATTCCATGGATATGTTCACTTTATGAAAATTCATTGAGTTAAAAAAATCTGTGCACATTTTTGTAACTATGTCATGCGTCCTTAAAATATTGATGTTAAAAAACATAGTAACAAAGGGATATCCAAAAGACATAACACAAAACCACCACATGATGAAGTGAGGGTCATCAGAAGCTTAGGGAATTCAACAAATTTCTGCAGAAAGAAATCAAGTGGTGTCCAAGCCACATGAAGAAGTCACGTGCATCCGCTCCAGTTGACAGCTGCCCCTGAGCTTTCAGCTGACAGCCTGCATCAATTACCACCTTATGAATGATTTATTTTGAATTTCCAGCCCAACAGAGTCTTCAGATAACTACAATCCCAGCTGAGTCTGCTGCAACTCCATTAGAATCCCCAAGTGGGACCCACCTAACAAAAAGTGTTTCCAAAAATCTCAATTTACAAAGTCATGAGTAAAATTAAAAGGTTCTTTTGAAGAACTAAGTTCCGGAGTAATTTGTTACATAATTATAGTAACTTAAAAAAGAAGAGCACCCTCAGTCCTAGTAATAGGAATCTCATATAGAGAGAAGAAAGAAAACTAGAGATGAAATTATTTTTAAAATAAAAACAATGATATGATAACTTTCCCCAGTTTTCAAAGGAAACAACAGTTGTTAAATTGAAAGGACATGATTGATAAGCAAATTAAATGAAAACAGATGTGAAATTTATGTATATACTTGTGAAATTTCAGGCATCAGTGTTTCCACCCCTGGAGCAATCAATTAAGCCAAGGGCCAGAGGGCAGAGCAAAGTCAGGTAGTTACCCCAATTCCCCTCTACTGAAAAGTAACTGGTTAATTTTTTTAAATATTTTATGGTGTAGACACACACATTCACATATCAGGTTACTATGTATTCATTTAAAATTATGATTTAGCCCTATATTTCTTGACCTAGAAAAATGGTCAAAATTTTTACTGAGAGAAAAAAGCAGATTACAGAAGAGGCTATGAAAATAATTGTCAGGGAGTTTGCAAAAGAAAAGTCAACATTTGCTAGATAAGGTGATAAAACAAGGAGCAAATAGGCTTAGTGGTGAAAGAAAACAGTAGTGGTTAGGTGTGTGATAATTTTCTAGACTTGAATTGACAAGAAAGCATAGTGATAAGAAAAATGGACCAGATGGGTAAGTCAAGCCACTCCCCTATAACTACTTGTTGGAAACAAACATTAATTGGCTTAATTCTTCACACTCCTCAGGTATACATTAAGAATTCTAAATTTATTTTTAAAACATGCAAATTATTTTATAACTATATACTATCTTGAGTCAGAGATTAAACTGTTAATAATACAAAAAGTTTCCTATTTTCTCATTTGTGCTGTTGAGTCTTTCTCTTGATAATAAGTTTCTGGGACACTCCATAATTTAAGTGAAACAAAGGAAAACAGAACAGAAATTAAAGGTTAAAAAAGCAAACAGATCAGGTGTTGTAATTTAAAATACTGTCTGATGTTTATAGTTTGTGAACTATATCAAAGTATGAGTATTGACCTCCCAACCTTATCTTTTTAATTGATTACTGCAGAAGCTCTCCTAACTGACCACCATTTAATTTGTCTTATAAACTAACATTTTCCATTTCTTATGTAAAACCTAAATACAGATGCTCACAGAACACAAAATACTCTCCAACCCTAAACTACCCTTTTGTATGCCTGAATACTTCCTCTTGCAGTTTAATTGTATGCCTAATAAGAGTTTATCATATGCAGTTCCAAACCAGTTTGTCTGTTGTATTTGTATTATGATTACATTACTCAAGGAAATATTACACATACACATGAAATACAAGTACAAAAATAAGGGAGGAAATCTAGAAGGATCCTGCTCTGAGATTGATTGTGCTCAACTTTCAGAGAAATAATAATTGGATACTAGATAGTGAGTTATGGGATTGATTTATTCAAGAAAGATGCCACAGACCTATCACCACTGAGTCCATACTCATAGAAAATGCCTTTCAAAATATAGGCAAATAAATTTGCCCTTCTGTGTTTCAAATTTAAGCCAAAGGATTTTTTTGTATGTTCATCAGCTAGATGTCTAGGTTACACTGGAATTACAATGTACAAATTTCAGTCATTTCAAACAACAGTTTATCACACATTCTATATATATATTACAATATGCCTAGAAGAAATAGACTTTAAATATTTATGGATATCTCTGATGAACACCTGTGTTGAGTTTAGCCAACTGCAAAATTACAGTGCACACAAGACTACGCTCACTTCTAAAACTGATTGAAATTCAGTAAGATGGAGAGTCCCCCAACCACCTTCAGGTTAAATAACTCACTAGAAGGACTCAAGTAATTTACTAAATGCTGTTATATTCAGTTATCGTTTACAGCAGGGAAAGGGTACAAGTTAATATAAGCCAAGGAAGAAGCACAGTGAAGAGTCCAAGAAAGGTAGCAAATGTGGAGTTTCTTCTATCCTCTCCCCAAGGAATCTTGAATGTAGTACTTTCCCAGCATTGATGCATGACAGTATGTACAGAGTATTGCCAACCAGGAAGTATTTCCAACTCTGGACACCCAAGCCTTTAGTGTCCAGAGTTTTTATTGGGGCTCTATCACATACCACCCATGTGGCTGTCCTTTGGTCTCCAGTCTCTCCTAGAGGCTCAGGCTGATACCTTTAGTCTTCAGTCCCTTCCTCCAGGAAAAAAGACACTTCTATTAGGTAGGACGTCCCAGGAGACTAAAGATCACCTCCCAGCAGCCAAAGGGAAAGGCCAGACCTGTGTTTAAGTTAACTTAATTCTTCACTGCACAAAACCATATTATACTTTCACATTTGACTGGGTTAATTGACCAAATATATGACCCAATTTCTTTGGATAAGATAAGAGGATTCCTGCTAAAATTAATTCATCCTAACTGACCTTTTAATATCAGCTGCTTATTAATTATCTCAACCATTTATGATCCACACAAAGTACACACAAAACATGCTTCTCTATCCTAGATGGGGAGGGTTGTTTGATAAAGGTAACTTCTGCACAGAAAGGAAAACTTTTCCAGGTAGCATCCTATCTGGTTGATGTCTCTTAACCCTAAAAGCTGTGATTATCTTTGTTACAATTCTTACTTCTTGACTACAATTCAGAGAGCACATTACAGGGAAAGTAAAGTGATTCCTGAGTAAAAGTTATTTTAAAGATAATGCATTGAAAGAAGGAAGCTTTTAAATTGAGCATTGCATGAATCTGTGAAGAAGTAAATTAGGAGCCATAAAGAATTATGGTGGCTGGAAGCTCAGCATTCAAAATGTGAGCAATTACAGAGAGAAAAACTGAGACCTCTTTGCAATTCAAATAAAATCCTTGATAAAAGCATAGCCAGATTGTCCACATGCCAATGAGTATATAGCTGTCATTTCTGTAGCAGTTCATAGGAATTAGGATTGGGGCATTTGGAGAAAACTTCATAAACCATGTGTGACATGAGTATAGATTTTGAAAGAGATTTATAATTAAACGTACAGAAAGGAGGGAAAAAGACATTCCAGACGAGGAGAGTGTTACGATCCAAGACAAAGAGGTAAGTCGTGTCCAGGTATCTGTAAGAAATCTAATAGGCTTGGGTAAAAGGGAGAATCTTGCCTGGGTTTGGAGGGAGAAATAGCAGTTAGAGTTGGAAACAGTTACACAGGAACCCAATTGTGTAAGGTTAGCATAAAGTCTAGATTTTATCTATAAACTAAGGGAAACCCTGAAATTTGGGAAGCTTAGGTGATGTGTGCAAAGAAGTATTTTTTAAATATTCTTTAAGCAGTAGTATAAGGGATAGATTGAAGTAGAGAAAGATTGCAAACCAGAAGGTCACACGTTTTTTTCTTGGAAATGTTATTAGCTTCCACTTCTTATTTGCATGTTGCATAGATACATGTAGGAGAATTGAATTTCAAAGACATGATACTCTGGAATTCAAAAATGTAAATTTATTTTCTTCACCAAACTATTTTTATCATGTCTCCATCACACTGTTGGAGGCATATTTAATCCCAATTAGTGTTATTCAGTCATTTCCATTGCAAAACTCAAAATCAGGATTCTCCTGTTCCCTTCATCTCCACAGAGCTAAGGCAGCCTGAAATATTAGCATAACATGCTGGGAGAAGAGAAGGTGTATGTTTCATATTTAACCAGTGTCAGCTTTGATCCTTATAGGATGTAATCTTTGCTCATTGACATCTATCTTTACTGCCATCTACTGCTGAAGTCCCAGCTTCTTCATGGAGCCTGGCTGCTAGGGTCCACACACCACATTTATAGATGGTATCACCTCACCATTACCATGATGTCTTCTAGTTTTTAGAGCTTTCTCAGTCTGAGCAATTGGCAACTTCTGCATCCTCTCCCATGCCATTTTGAGATGAAGGTGACACAGTTTGCGGGGTGGAGAAGTGGAGATAGCAGGTGTTGTCTCAACATTACCCCCTGATAAACATTCCCTGACTTGGGCATAATCTCAGCCTGGATTCTCCATCCTGACATACCAAGCTGGTGTGCAAATTTCTGTGTAAGGCTACTCCCTAGCAGGTGAAATACAGGCTCACTCTGTTCTCAAATACCTCCTAAACCCAACGAGGGTCTCTATCTCCTTTCCTCTAATTGGACTTAGGGAGTCCAATTGTCTTTTTCTAGCTGTTCACTTTATTGTTTTCCCTGAGCCATCAAAAATTATCTCCTTTATGATTATAAAATAGGCTCTTACAATATCATTCTATCTGTCCAACCATTTTTTTTGATAGTATAAACTTTATTTTCTGAGAACTTCAGGCCTTTTGCAAATTCCCTTCAAACACTTTTCTCTATTGGTGAGACTCTTGCAGCTGAAAGTCTTGGAAGCAGACCAGAATGGTCAGGTAAGTAAATTCTGTAATTGGATCTCCAAGGGTTGAAAACTGGCTCCACAACTTACTAGCAGTATGAAGTGATGCAAATTACTTTAACTTGTCATTATAAAATGTAAGTTATAATTACCTACATTTGCTGGAATTTTCTGAAGATTAACTCATTTAAGCATGTAAAAATCTTAAACCAGCATGTGGCACATACTATGTATTCAATAAAATTGGGTCATCTTTTTTCTTTTTTCAGAGTATTGTATCAACTGTGGGTTTTTCAAAACTCTCTACATCAGAGCTTCTCAACCTCAGCACTACTGTCATTTAGGGTCAGATAGTTATTTGTTGTAGGAAGCTGCACTGTGCATTGTAGGGTGTTTAAAATCCTCCCTGGTCTTGACCCAGTAGGTTTCCTAGTGTGACAACCAAATAAATCTTTAGACCTTCCCAAACATCCCCATAGGTGGGCAAAATCACCCTAGACTGAGAACCACTGCATTAAATGGAAGTCAAAAGCCAGAACTATGAATCACGCAAATGTGAAGGCTAGCATAGGTGCCACAAGAGATACAATGCACATTTATAAACCTGTGTTTTAGAATTCAAGAAGAAGTCAGAGGATCTGAAGACTAAAAGATGAAGCTTATATATTTCTTATGAATTATCCCCTTCAGATTACAGTTACCTGAAAACTGAGATTTGAAAATTGGAAACTTGATGTTCTTTATTACAATTTTATACTATTTATTTGTCAAGAATATTATAATCATGTAGGCAAACAAAATAACTAGGCTATACAACATTTTAATTCTGAGGTGGAGTTAAAAAGATGGCCCAACCATAATTGGAGAAGTGAAATGGTCACATGATGAATTATCCACTACAAACAAATCCCATATAGAAACAAAAACTATAAATTAGATAGTAACCAAAACCCAACCCTGGAGTGTCACTGCACAATGTTAAGTTTCCAATCTTACTTGGTGCTGATTATCGTTAAACCAGGTGATATATGTACATTTTGAGTAGAGATCCTGTGAGGAAGCCAGTTGCAGGTGCCAGAAAATATGTCCGCATATTTCAATGAATAGGAATGTTTTTAAAAATTAGATGCAAAGCTATGTTGTGCCCTTTTTTCACCAAAAGGATGGACAAAAAGCAAATGAGGAGGAATAAGAACATGCCCATATTTACTAAGGAGGTAGAGAGAGAAGTCACAAAGAAATTCTCCTCCTCAATCTTCCAAAAAAGGAGATTAATTAGGAAAAGATAAAGAATTTCTGTTTGTTTTACTTCACTGAATTTCAGAGGCTTTTTACAATTCATTGTACAATAAATCTAGAAAGACAGTAGAGAGAAGCTGGATCCAGAGATAATCCGTATATTGGAGAAAGTTCAAACAAGTCTCTTCAGTCATCAGACATATGATGTATGAGTGAGTGTCTCGTATAAGAGACTACAAGCTGTGGTATAGACTGTGGTAAGCTAAAGGATGCATGTACATCTAAAGGAGGCAGCCACTACTCAGCTCCAACACTTTGCTGCTTTGTTGCAATACTTTATGAGTAGCTCTAGATACTCAAAGTGTCTTAAGGGAAGCTGGAAATCTAGATTTCCATTTAAATTCTCCAACATTTTTTAATGATAGCAACATGTATATATTTTAGCAATATCTTAAGGATCAGGACTTCCCTGGTGGTTCAGTGGTTAAGAATCTGCCTTCCAATGAAGGGGACATGGTTCAAGCCCTGGCTGGGGAATTAAGATCCCACATGCCACAGGACAACTAAGCCCATGCACTCTAGAACCCAGGCACCACAGCTAGAGAGAAGCCCGCACACTGCAGCAAAATATCCCGCATGCCACAACAAAGACCTGACGCAGCCAAATAAATAAATAAGATATTTAAAAAAAAAAGATATCATAAGAACCAAGATAGCGAGAGCCAAATAAAACATGCCTGCAGACCACAGAGGCCTTTGGGTCATGAGTTCACAACCTCTGCTGCATGTGCTAAATAACCTCAAAGTCAACTAGCATTTTCTTATAAAGAATCAGTTATAAAATTCTACTTCTTTTCCTCCTTTCAAATGTAACATAAAAACTTCTAGATATGTTTAAATATAACAATTTTTACTAATAAACTGGGATGTGCCCCTACCCTTCAATTATGAGTAAGGAATAGACATGTAAGAAAGTTATATAAATAAATAAACAAGTAGATTTTCTTGCCAAATAAATAATTTTCAAAAGTTTCATCTATTTCTTCAAGTCAGAATATATAAGATTGTTTTTAGCTGCAAATAAAAATAACTAAGCAAAACAAAATTAGTTTATATGAGACTTTCTCCTGGCCAAGATGGGGTAACAGGAACGGCATTTTCCACCTTGCCTGAAAAAATTTTAAAAATAGACAAATTATATGAAAGAGTGCCTTTTCAAGACACTGGACCACAGGCAATGTCAAAGACAGGTACACAGGAAACTTCTGGGGTAGTAGATATGTCCATTATATTGATTGTGTGATTTCATAAGTATGTAGAGATGTCAAAACTTGTCAAACTGCACACCTTAAAGTACAATTTATTGTATGTCAATTATACCTTAGTAAAACTGGTGTAACATTTTTATACATAATAAGGCAAATTTATTATCTCATGTAATAAGATGTCCCAAAATAGATCATCAGTTAAATCAGTATTCTAATATAAAGATTGCTCTTGACAACGGTAGGCTTCACTTCTCATTGTATTAGAATGACCACAGTATCTCCAAGCATTGTGTCCCTATACCACAAAGTCCAATGCAAAGAAAAAAGGGGACATATGCTGTCCTAAGTATCTTTTTAAAAGTAAAGATTACTTTCCTAAGAAACTTACCCTCACCTGTGATGGGTCAGGATTTTATGACATGAAATTCTAACAAAGACAATGGAAATATATATTGGTTTAGCATATATACTTCACTCCCTAAAATATATGGATCCCCCCATATCTGAATAAAATCGGAGTTCTTATAACAAGGAAGATGAATGTAAATGTCTTTGAGGAGACCCGTCCCATCAGTGACTGCCTTAGTCATTAAGTGGCTCTTCAGTTAGGATTATTTCATCAGCTCCTTGGTGGGACTAAAAGAATTCCTTGTTGCTAATGAAAGATATATTTATTTTGAAACTCTGGGGGGAAATCTTGGGGTGGAACAGCCTTTGAAAACTCTTATTTATTCAAAATTATTTTAGTGGGATATAATGAATTTTAAGTAGCTTTTTTTCACACTTAAAGATGAATCAGTGCTTATACTATTTGCATATCCCCTGATGTCTAAAATTAATTAGAATTGTGTGATGCTTTAAAATATAAACAGACAATTACCTGAGGTACGTGAAAAAGGAGCCAATGAAAATTCACTTTTGGAATATTCTTTTAGGCATTGGATGCATCTGTCAGGCCAAAGTTCATAGTCAGGACAGATACAAAGAGGGTTAAGGTATGTTTTGGAGGGGATACATAAAACTACAAAAATTCCCCATTGAGAAAACTTGAAGAAAAAAAACAAGAAGGTTTGTCAGACAAATTTTTAGAAAGCAAATAAATTCCAAAAATGGAAGATCTGAGAATTATTAACAATAATGATGGATGCCCTATCAAATCTGGGAACATTTCCCAGTTTTGGCACAAATCCTAGATTAGAAGCTGAGCAAATCTTTAATCCAGCTCATATGTCTGACATCAACAGAGCAGAAGACTAATACTACAAAGTCTCTGTGCTAAACCAAGTGGGCAGAGCCAGGAAGTTGGTATGTCACCAACTTCTGAAGACTAGGGTCATATCCATCACGTTAACTCATTCATTCCCTGTATGGAACAAATAACATGGAAGATCCAGAAACCATCAGGTGACAAAAGGATCTAAAAAGACAGTACAAACTTCCAGTTATAAAATAAATAACAGAGATGAATTTTACAGCACAGGGAATATAGTCGATAATTTTATAATAACTTTATATGGTGTTGGTTGGTAACTAAATTTATCATGGTGATCATTTCCTAACGTATAAGAATATCAAATCACTATGTTGTACACCAGAAACTAATATAATATTGTAAGTCAATTAACTTCAATAAAAAGTAGCTTACCTAAAATAAATAAATAAATAAATAAAATCTAAAAATAGAATAAAAAGAACAATGTCAACACCTCTTCCCATGTTAACAGATATGAAAACTTGACCAGGCCCCCCTGACTCCCTCTTCCTAAAGTAATAAATACTGAGGTATGGGGCTGGAGAACAAGATGACATACTACATGTCATTTTGACCACAGTAACCCCAACAAATGGGTTTCTCTCTTTTGTACTCTTTTACTGTATAAAATATAAACTGCTCTTTTAATTCCCAAAACGAAGATGTTGAATTCGAAAAGATATATCTGGATGAATGCTTTGATTCTGTACCTCTTTTTGCACTGCATTCTTCTTCATGCTATGTGATTGAGTGTCTATCTTTTCAGGGCATGGTGATTGGCCTGACAGATGAGGCTGCAGGTGGAGGTGAGTGGGTAATACACAGTTTGGATGGAGATCCATTGATTTAATATGTCCTTCAAAAGTTTAAGTACTTTAATTTGCTTATTAGTCACTATACAGCACTCTGAAAACACCATGAGGACAGGAACCAGTAACTCTTGGCTGATTAGAGCATGAAATTATTTGCATTCCTAGATTCCCCATGTTCCTATCCTCAAGACACTTTCTAGTTTCCTGGTCAGAGGGTACAAATTCTTCTTTATATTCCAATATTTCTCCTGCACAATTCTCATGTCTTCAAAATGCCTTCTGTCAAATGCAGACGTTATTGAAATGACTTATCAAATGGGGCAGGAAAGGGGAGCTAGCATCTCAATGCTCATGCCTGGCTAACAAGAGTGTGCACATCAATTCCATCCACCTCTATAATAATAGAATTCACAATATCCCCTCTCCTCATGCTTTACCCCATGCTCTCCATCTTGAGTTCACTGTTTCCGAAGAGAAGTCTATGTATCTCTCATCCATTCATCCTTCATCCTCTTCAAACGTCTTCCCTCCCTTTCATATATGTGTTTGTGACAATATGCCCTCAAATCATTCCTTGAATCGCATTCTTTATTTAAATGTTTATTGGAGTATAGTTGCTTTACAAGGTTGTGTTAGTTTCTACTGTACAGCAAAGTGAATCAGCTATACGTATACATATATCCCCTCTCTTTTGGATTTCCTTCTCATTTAGGTCACCACAGAGCATTGAGTAGAGTTCCCTGTGCTATACAGTAGGTGCTCAATTTTTATCTATTTTATACATAGTATCAATAGTATATATACATCAATCCCAATCTCCCGATTCATCCCACTCCCACCCCTTGGTATCCATGTGTTTTTTCCCTATGTCTGTGTCTCTATTTCTGCTTTGTACATAAGATCGTTTATACCAATTTTTTCAGATTCCACATATATGCGTTAATATACGATATTTGTTTTTCTCTTTCTGACTTACTTCACTCTGTATGACAGTCTCTAGGTCCATCCATGTCTCTACAAAAGACCTAATTTTGTTTCTTTTTATGGCTGAGTAATATTCCACTGTATATATGTACCACATCTTCTTTATCTATTCATCTTTCAATGGACATTTAGGTTACTTCCATGTCCTGGCTATTGTAAATAGTACTGCAATGAATATTGTGATACATGACTCTTTTTGAATTATGGTTTTCTCAGGGTATAGGCCAGTAGTGGGATTGCTGGGTCATATGGTAGTTCTATTTTTAGTTTTTTAAGGAACCTCCATACTGTTCTCCATAGTGACTGTATCAATTTACATTCCCACCAACAGTGCAAGAGGGTTCCCTTTTCTCCACACTCTCTCCAGCATTTGTTGTTTGTAGATTTTCTGATGGTACCTCTTCTAACTGGTGTGAGGTGATACCTCATTGTAGTTATGAGTTGCATTTCTCTAACAATTAGTGATGTTGAACATCTTTTCATGTGCCTCTTGGCCATCTGTATGTCTTCTTATAAGAAATGTCTATTTAGGCCTTCCACCCGTTTTTTGATTGGTTTGTTTGTTTTTTGATATTGCGCTGCCTGAGCTGTTTGTATATTTTGGAGATTAATCCTTACCCATTGAGTTGTTTGCAAATATTTTCTCCCAATCTGAGGGTTGTCTTTTTGTCTTGTTTGTGGGTTCCTTTGCTGTTCAAAAGCTTTTAAGTTTCATTAGGTCCCATTTGTTTATTTTTGTTTTTATTTCCATTTCTCTAGGAGGTGGGTCAAAAAAGACCTTGCTGTGGTTTATGTCAAAGTGTGTTCTGCCTATGTTTTCCTCTAAGAGTTTTATAGTGTCTGGCCTTACATTTAGGTCTCTAATCCATTTTGAGTTTATTTTTGTGTATGGTGTTAGAGAGTGTTCTAATTTCATTCTTTTACATGTAGCTGTCCAGTTTTCCCAGCACCACTTATTGAAGTGGCTGCCTTTTCTCCATTGTATATTCTGGCCTCCTTTGTCATAGATTAGGTGATGATAGGAGTGTGGGTTTATCTCTGGGCTTTCTATGCTGTTCCACTGATCTATATTTCTGGTTTTGTGCCAGTAGCATACTGTCTTGATTACTGTAGCTTTGTAAGAAGATGCCATAGAGTATAATGCATGGATATTTATTATTAAAAAAGAAACATTTAAGAAATTCTAAGTATTCTACAAGACTACATGTAACTCTGTGTAATTAAAAATTTAACTAGTAACTTGTTTGGGAATTCACTGTTAAATCAGCTGGAACTGACATTTATTCTCCAGATATCCTCATCCCCATTGTTCATTGCTCATTATAAATGACCATCAATATAACTTTCAGTGGAATACTCATCAAGCCAGCTCTGCTCCAGTTGTGTAAAAATTGCAAATAATAAATTAAATTAAAAATAAATAATGAAGGCAAAAAACTGAAATATTTCAGTTGCACACATCTTCAGCATTAAATTCATCCTAAAGATAAGTGTGATGATATAAATCAATCCACAGTGCTAATCAAGCTCTAACTACTCCTAGAAACTACAACATTACAATTTTTTTTACACTTATTCTATCAAGAGAGCAGGAGTAGATGAGAGCTCACTCTTTATTTGTGCATAAGATAGTTTCTATAAAGTTATGTAAGATACTTTTTGTTACTATTCTTATGAAAGCATAGGAAAATGAAAAAGAAGAACCTTCTCCTGAAGACAATATACATTTGAGGTCCTACTGTGTATCATAAATAATGTTTTACATATATTTTATATATGTATATGTATATATATATATGTACATACATATATATGTATACGTGTATTACATTGCATATATTTTACTTATGGTAATCTTTTTTTTTTTTTGAAAGTAATCTACCTTTTTTTTTTTAATTAATTAATTTATTTATTTATTTTTGGCTGTGTTGGGTCTTCATCTCCGTGTGAGGGCCTTCTCTAGTTGTGGCAAGTGGGGGCCACTCTTCATGGCGGTGCGCGGGCCTCTCACTATCTCGGCCTCTCTCGTTGCAGAGCACAGTTTCCAGACGCGCAGGCTCAGCAGTTGTGGCTCACGGGCCTAGTTGCTCCGCAACATGTGGGATCTTCCCAGACCAGGGCTCGAACCCGCGTCCCCTGCATTAGCAGGCAGACTCTCAACCACTGCGCCACCAGGGAAGCCCTATGGTAATCTTTAATCTTCATAAGAAGACGGAAAGATAAGTAATATGCTCATTTTACAACTAGCAACCTGAAGCTCGGTAAGCTTAAGTAACCTACTCAAGTTCACATAAGCAGGAGTAGTAGAAGGATGCTTTCTGACTCCGGTCTGTCTCTTTCAAAGCCTACATGCTTTGTACTATATCATGGAAAAAGATATGATCTCTGGTGAAATTTATCAAGTGAAGATCATTTAAACATCTGCTCTACTAAAGTCATTTCACTGGAATTTGCCCAAATCCTGAGGTGACTCAGACCCTGGGGGTACTCAAAAGATTTTAGCTTTCTGCCAAATACATCTGAGTTAGAAACAACAAGCAAACAAAGGAAGAAACATCCTCAAGTATAGGGACTGAAATAATATCTAACAGCTTTAAGAATGGGTTAACCTGACTACACATCAGACTGTATGATACAAGTTATTTACAAAAAGAAGTAACCTAAACTTCAAATAAAAGGAGGAACATTGCCATTATTAGATGCAAGTAGATATGATCCAAAATGATGTTTTTCCTTGTGAAAGAGAAGCTTAGCAACCTCTGCAGCCTCCTGGGTGTTTACCCACAATATGTTGGGGGAGGTAGGAAATTAACTAAATGTAAAACTCTATAAATCATCTTTCCCCAAATGACAAGCAGGAAAGCTAATTTACTCTATTTTTCTGCCAACGTAGAATGACCATCAACAACAAAATATCAAGTAGTACAAAAATACTCTGAAAGAAAGATATCGTACAACATAGTTGCACTAAAGCCATAAGAAAAGCAACCACGATCAATGCAAAGAGATAATTAAAGCACTCTTTCAAATCATCATTAGTGACAGCTAAAACAACCTAGCCTCATTAGTAAACCACGAGGTGTAGTCCAACTAATGGAACCCACTGGCAGTCTCAATAAATATTCCATTTCTGGGATCTTCTGGAAAGAAAACAGCTTAAGGGCAGAGGAGGGGGAGAAATGCTTAATCAATGTCCTTTAAAGACCCTTGTTACTTATAAAATTATAGATCAGTCTCTCATGTGTTGCTTAGGAGTCTAAGACAATGGAAGTAAACGGGAGAAAATATTCTTTCAAAGACACATCACTATTGTTGATTTTAAGCAACAGATCATAAAAGCAATCTGAACCACTGCAATTTTTTCCAAATGCATAAAAAACATCAGAGCTAATCAACTATCATATTGTCAAGCTCAGTCATACACAGTCCTATATTCACTACTTTAGCACTTCTCTTGTTATTTCAAACATTTACTTTGAAGTTAAACAAGGGATAACATCCTTTTAAAGGGTGCTGAATGTATGGGTCTTTTAACAGAAGGACACTTGCAAAAGGAGAAAAAGCATGCGGCATGATGAAGGTGAAATAACTGACTCTTATCAAGTAGAGTTTTTAGTAGAATAAAAGTTTTAAATTAAAGTTACAGTGACATAGTTCAGATTAGAAGGGCCTCCCTTACATCTCAAGTTCATTTCTCTTCTGAATCATCCAAAAAGATTTAAATCTAGTGTATATTCATCTTATGTTATGGTCTTCCAGAAAAGACATAAAATAAAGCACTGCAATTAGTCTGAAAAATATGACAATCTCAATATCATTACATATAAATGAGAATGAAAACCAGGCAGCATATGGCAAAACAAAAAGCTTTTCTAAAGTCAAAAAGTCAACAAAAAGGTAGGAATTCATTTTCTCACATGGCCAGACATTAATTAATTTACTGATTTTAATACCTCTGGGAATATCCATTGTCTAGATTGAAATAGATCTGTGCTATTCACCCATCAAGAATAGACGTACATCTTATTCTTTTTAGGTTTCCATTGATTCTGATTTACACAGGTTTAGTGAATAAAAAGTGTTGCAAAAGAATTTTTTCTAATACATAAAATATTCTGAAATCCCTGATATCTAGCAAGCTAGATAGCTCAGAAATCTGCTCCTGTATTTAGCAAACATAAAACATATGATCTGTGATTTTTCTTCTACATACTTTGGAACAAAAGATTTTAAAGAACGTACCTTAAATAAATTCTCTAAAATCACATTTTAAGTGATTCAGAGATTTGTGAAAAATAACCCAAATCTAACTGGTTTCAGATTTAATTTTAAATTAAAGAGTTTCATTAGACATAGAATAATCTCACATTAAACTTTTCAATCCTGATTAAAGTTGGCCAAACCTACGGACATAAAACCAAGAATTTACATTCAGTTTTAGTTGGCTTCCAGTACTATTAGATTTAAAATTCATAGTAAGGTTGTGCAGTAGACGTATTCTTTTTCTGTTGCTGTGTGACAAATTACCACAAATTCAGTATCCTACAATAATCTGCTTATTTTCTCACAGTTTGAGAAGACTGGGAATGTTTATAATTAGATTCTTTGCTCAGGGTCTTGCCAGCCTGAAACCACGTGATGAGTGGAGCCGTGGGCTCATCCAGACCTCAGGATCCTCTTCCAAACTTATTTAAGTTTTGTCCAGCCTTTGGTTCCATACAGTTGTAGGACCAAGGTTCCTGCTACCTTGCTGGATGTCAACTTGGGACTGCTCTCAACTCCTGGAGACTACTCGCTATTACCTACCACATGGCCTTTTCCAAAACATAGAAATTTGCTCCTTCAAGGGTAGCATAAGAATCTCCCTCACTTTGAATCTCTTTACCTCTTTTAAGGGTTCACCTGATTAGCTCAGGTTCATCCCAATAATCTCTCTTTTCGTTAACTCAAAGTCAACTGATTAGGGAGCTTAATTATATCTGCAAATCTCCTTCAGCCTTATAACGTAACATAATCATGGGAGTGATATGCCATCATATCCACAAGTCTTACCAATAGCAAAGGAGAAAAATTTTACAGAATGTGTGCACAGGGGTGGGAACATTAGAATTCTGTTACCATAGATGCTTGTAAGAATAACACTACCATAAAATGCTACTTTATATTTTAAAAAGTTAGACATTTTGTTTTTTTGAAGTAATAGGGTTATTTCAATAGGATTTATTTATATACACAAGCAGTGTAAAATGTTACAATCCATTACCACAAGGCTCTAGATGTCTTATAATGTGATGAAGCTCTGAGGTATTCCTGCTATGGAAATACGGTCATTCTCTCCCAAATGTAAGCATACTACTCAACCAGGAAAAAAGAAATCAATTTTGATTAGGTTAGCCTCTCCACAGTGTAGCTCAACCACAGATTCTAAAGCTGTACACTCAAAATATCTCGATCTTGTGGTAGTCTGAAACAGATTATGGAAACTATCAACAGGCTTAGTGCATTATGAAGTGGAAACTGGAATTCATAACACTCCTATAGATATGGTATCTGGTATGTGGGCCATTGCATCCTGAGCACTGCAATGGCTACTCATTTCCATGACTCCTTTACACTTGCCTAGTCCATATAACTGGGTTTCTGGCACACTTCTTCAGTAGGACCTATGTCCTGCCTTTGAACAAGCTTGTTGGTGTGAACCTCTGACCACATGTCTCAGATTCTGCCAGGCCCTGCCATGGAGAACTGGGCATTCTCCTCCATGTCTTTGGTTGCTGGCCACAGACTGCTCCCTGGAGGTAGAATAAATAGGATCTAACTTCAAGTATCACCTCTTCTCTGGATTTCTGTTAACTTGTCCTCTTGGAATTGAACTTTCTTAGATGAAAATACCAATCAGAATAGCAAAAGTAGTTGTGACTGATTTAGTGTCTACCATATGCCAGGCCTCAGATGGATATTTTACATTTATATAAGTCTTTCAACAATTCTTGCAGAATTATTAACTCCATTTTACTTATAAAAAGACTGCAGCTCAAAGAGATTTTGTAACTTACACTATGCCACCTACTTGGTAGACATCAAAACTGGGATTAAAACCAAGGTCTAGCTACTACTAAACCCCATGTTTTTTCCTCTTTAATTAGAAGAAATATTTTTTGCTTCAGCTAAGCTACTTGTGAGACTAAAAGAAAGTCTTATTAATAACTACAATTAATAAAGATTAGTTCAATTAATAACTATTACAATAATAATCAAAATCAAAAACATAGTTGTAAGACAGGCCTGTGCCAGGCCCATCAAAAGTACAATTTCTTTAACTTTAACTAGAATACCCTATCCATTTTAGACCCTGATTCTACAGTTAGTTGCCACTTAGTAGCCAATCTAACAACTGGGGTGACTTCCCAAAGTGGGTTTCAGCTTCCTCTCCTTCCCCATTGATCAGTGATACGTGGGTCACTGATGAATATAGATGCAAAAATCCTCAACAAAACACTAGCAAACAGAATGCAATAGCACATTAAAAGGATCATATACCATGATCAAGTGGCATTTATCCCAGGAATGCAAAGATTCTTCAATATATGCAAATCAACCAATGTGATACACCATATTAACAAATTAAGGAACAAAAAACATATTATCATCTCAATAATGCAGAAGAAGCTTTTGACAAAATTCAACACCCATTTATGATAAAAATTCTCCAGAAAGTGGGTATAGAGTGAACCTACCTCAACATACTATAGACCATATACAACAAACACACAGCAAGCATCATTCTCAATGGTGAAAAACTGAAAGCATTTCCTCTAAGATAAGGAACAAAATAAGGATGTCCACTCTAACCACTATTATTCAACATAATTTTGGAAGTCCTGGCCATGGCAATCAGAGGAGAAAAAGAAATGAAAAGAATACAAATTGGAAAAGAAGTAAAACTGTCACTGTTCACAGATCACATGATACTATACATAGAAAATCCTAAAGATGCCACCAGAAAACTATTAGAGTTAATAAATGAATTTGGTAAAGTTGCAGGATACAAAATTAATGCAAGGAAATCTCTTGCATTCCTATACACTAACAACAAAATTTCAGAAAGAGAAATTAGGGAAACAATACCATTCACCACTGCAACAGAAAGAATAAAATATCTAGGAATAAACCTCAAGACCTATACTCAGAAAACTATGACACTGATGAAAGAAATCAAAGATGACACAAACAGATAGAGAGATATACCATGATCCTGGATTGGAAGAATCAATATTGTGAAAATGACTATACTACCCAAAGCAATCTACAGATTCAACGCAATCCCTACCAAATTACCAATGTCATTTTTCACAGAACTAGAACAAAAAATCTTAAAATTTGTATGGAGATACAAAAGACCCTGAATACTCAAAGCAATCTTGAGAAAAGAAAAGCAGAGCTGGAGGAATCAGGCTCCTTTGCTTTAGACTGTACTACAAAGCTACAGTAATCAAGACAATATGGTACTGGTACAAAAACAGAAATATAGATCAATGGAACAGCATAGAAAGCCCAGAGATTAAAAAAAAAACATGCATCTGTGGTCACCTAATCTTTGACAAAGGAGGCTAGAATATACAATGGAGAAAAGACAGCCTCTTCAATAAGTGGTGTTGGGAAAACTGGACAGCTATATGTAAAAGAACGAAATTAGAACAATCCCTAATACCATAAACAAAAATAAACTCAAAATGGACTAAAGACCTAAATGTAAGATTGGACACTATAAAACTCTTAGAGGAAAACATAGGAAGAACTTTGACATAAACCACAGCAAAGTCTTTTTTAACCCACCTCCTACAGTAATGAGAATAAAAACAAAAATAAACAAATGGGACCTAATGAAACTTAAAAGCTCTTGCACAGAAAAGGAAACCATAAACAAGATGAAAAAACAACCCTCAAAATGGGAGAAAACATTTGCAAACAAATTAACAGACAAGGGATTAATCTCCAAAGTATACAAACCGCTCATGCAGCTCAGTATCAAAAAAACAAACAAACCCAATCAAGAAACTGGTGAAAGACCTAAAGAGACATTTCTCCAAAGAAGACATACAGATGACCAAGAGCTCATGAAAAGATGTTCATCATTAATTATTAGAGAAATGCAAATCAAAACTACAATGAGGCATCACCTCGCACTGGTCAGAATGGCCATCATCAAAAAATCTACAAACAATAAATGCTGGAGAGGGTGTGGAGAAAAGGGAACCCTCTTGCACTGTTGGTGGGAATGTAAATTGATACAGCCACTATGGAGAACAGTATGGAGGTTCCTTAAAAAACTAAGAATAGAATTACCATATGACCCAACAATCCCACTACTGGGCATATAACCAGAGAAAACCATAATTCAGAAAGAGTCATGTACCACAATGTTCATTGCAGCCAGGACATGGAAGCAACCTAAGTGTACATCAACAGATGAATGGATAAAGAAGATGTGGCACATATATATAATGGAATATTATTCAGCCATAAAAAGAAACGAAATTGAGTTATTTGTAGTGAGGTGGATGGACCTAGAGACTGTCATACAGAGTGAAGTAAGTCAGAAAGAGAAAAACAAATACCATATGCTAACACATATATATGGAATCTTAAAAAAAAAATGGTCATGAACAACCTAGGGGCAAGACGGGAATAAAGACATAGACATACTAGAGAATGGACTTGAGGATATGGGGAGGGGGAAGGGTAAGCTGTGACTAAGTGAAAGAGTGGCATGGACATATATACACTACGTAACATAAAATAGATAGCTAGTGAGAAGCAGCCTCATAGCACAGGGAGATCAGCTCGGTGCTTTGTGACCACCTAGAGAGGTGGGATAGGGAGTGTGGGAGGGAGACGCAAGAGGGAAGAGATATGGGAACATATGTATATGTATAACTGATTCACTTTGTTATAAAGCAGAAACTAACACACCATTGTAAAGCAATTATACTCCAATAATGATGTTAAAAAAGAAAAAGAAGTTATAGGTGAATAAGTAGGACTATAGAACTTTATCAATATCTAGAACCTTATTCTGTCTCCATTTGGTTTCAAACAAAGATGTGATACATATATACAATGGAATATTATTCAGCCATAAAAAGGAATGAAATTGGGTCTTTGTAGAGATATGGATGGACCTAGAGACTGTCATACAGAGTGAAGTTAGTCATGAAGAAAAAAACAAATATCATATATTAACACATACATGTGGAATCTAGAAAAGTGGTACAGATGAACCTGTTTGCAAGGCAGAAATAGAAACACAGACCTAGAGAACAAATGTATGGACACCAAGGAGGGAAGGGAGTGGGGGTGGGATGAATTGTGAGATTGGGCTTGACATATATACACTAATATGTATAAAATAGATAACTAATGAGAACCTGCTATATAGCACAGGGAACTCTACTCAATGCTCTGTGGTTACCTAAAAGGGAAGGAAACCCAAAAAAGAGGGGATATATGTATTAAAAAAAATGATAAATGAGTCAGAGCATACCTCAAGGGTATGCTTACCAAGCTATTTCATGTGAGTCCAACAAAAAGACACAAGTTTGAACTTCCTTGTTGAAAAGCCTGGCAAATCAGTTTCACATTTGTTAATATGTTTACATGTAGCTCCTCTTCTCTAATCATTAGCAATATTTCTCAACTGCATCTTAGAGACCAAGGAAGCTACAGAGTAACTGATATTTTCTCAGTGAAATCTAATGACTAGTTTCTAGCACAGTGATTAACACAAAAGTGGTCTCTAAAATGTCTATGGAATGACAAGCATAGACATATACACAAATGTAATATTTTTGAATATACAGATGAAGGCACACACATGTAGATGTGTTTTATTTCTCACGCATTTTTAAATAATTTTTATATTTTTTATTGAAGTATAGTTAATTTACAATGTTGTGTTATTTTCTGGTATACAGCAAAGTGATTCAGTTATACTTACATATATTCTTTTTCATATTCTTTTCCATTATAGTTTATTAGAAGATATTGAGTAGAGTTCCCTGTGCTATACAGTAGGACCTTGTTGTTTATCTATTTTATATATAGTAGTTTGTATCTGCTAATTCCAGACTCCTAATTATCCCTCCATTCACCCTTTCCCCTTTGGTAACTGTAAGTTTGTTTTCTATGTCTGTGAGTCTGCTTCTGTTTTGTAAGTAAGCTCATTTGTATCATTTTTAGATTCCACATATAAGTGATATAATTTGTTTTCCTTTGTCTGACTTACTTTACTTAGTATGATAATCTCTAGGTCCATCCATGTTGCTGCAAATGGCACTATTTCATTCTTTTTTATGGCTGAGTAATATTCCATTGTATATATGTACCACATCTTCTTTCTCCATTCATCTGTCGATGGACATTTAGGTTGCATCCATGTCTTGACTACTGTGATTAGTGCTGCTGTGAACATTGGGGTGCATGTATTTTTCTGAATTAGAGTTTTCTTTGGATATAGGCCAGGGAGTAGGAATTGCTGGATCATATGGTAACTCTATTTTTAGTTTTTTAAGGAACCTTCATACTGTTCTCCATAATGGCTGCACCAATTTACATTCCAACCAACAGTGTAAGAGGGTTCCCTTTTCTCCACACCCTCTCCAGCATTTATTATTTATTTTAATGATGGCCATTCTGACCAGTGTGAAGTGATACCTCATTGTGGTTTTGATTTTCATTTCTCTAATAATTAGAGATGTTGAGCATCTTTACCTGTGCCTGTTAGCTGTCTGTGTGTCTTCTTTGGAGAAATGTCTATTTAGTCTTCTACCCATTTTTTAATTGGATTGTTTACATGTAGATGGTTTTTACACAGGACCTCTTATATCTGAATACATATGTAACATATATCTCTCTATATTTCATTTTAAGAATTCTGTTCTAAATTTATTTTTTTATTGAAGTATAGTTGATTTACAGTGTTGTGTTAGGAGAATCCTGCATTATTTAATAAAAGCCTCATGAGTTGAGGCTATGATATAATAGTACACAATGTTCAGTGTGTAGTAAGAACACAATAAAGAATACAAATAAACTGATTTCAACTAACATGACATCCCAGAGTCTACAGGTTTCTTCAAAGCCCATAATAATATCCACAATTAATTTTCACTTTCTTTTCTATTAAATAATTTTCCAAAGGTATTCTATGGATACCTAATCCTTTGAGATTCCTTCAAAAGAAGTGTTATGTTTAATTTAGGGAATTCTCATTCAATTCTTTAAACTTTTCAAACTTATGTTGAGGATAAATACAAATGACCCTGGAATACTGCTTATTGATCTGGCCTTACCTTCCACAGAAAGCAAGAATAAGGCAATCAAGTTGTCTTTATAAACTCTGCCCTGAAAATATAAATTTCCATATAATTTCCCACCATATTATTACAGTAAAGGCTTGGTTAATATTCTCCTATGAAAAGATAATCTATATTCAAATAAATTTGGGATACACTTATACTTTATACTTTCCATTTCCTTTGCAATTTTTTTTAAAACGATGATGACAGCTTTTTTTTAATTTATTTTATTTATTTATTTGGTTGCGCTGGGTCTTAGTTGTAGCATGTGTGCTCCTTAGTTGTAGCATGCATGTGGGATCTAGTTTCCTGACCACGGATCAATCCCAGCCCCCCTGCATTGGGAGCGCTGAGTCTTAACCACTGCACCACCAGGGAAGTCCCTTATACTTTCCATTTCCTATCTCAATACACGTTATCATCTTAAAGGTTAGAGTGTGTAGCCATGTCTTTCACTGTGAACAAGGAAAGCTACAGACAAAGAAATGCACAGATACGTACAAAAATAAAAGAGCTCCTCCTAGCTAACCCCCTAATGAGGGAGGGTGGGCCATAGACTCATAGATTGAGTGAGGAGCAAGGTACTATACCAAAGACTCCCTTATGGTGAAGTGTGGGTAATACCATAAATTAGAGATATTTCCCAGCTCCCCTGGGGACTGACATCCTCAAGTAGACCACTTTAATATGGATCCTCACTTTCTGGAAGTAAAGATAGAACCAGAAACCCTGCATGGATCTTTCCAGTTCTCTAAAAGGATAACGGGAACAATCTAGCAGAGTGGCCAGGGTAAGATAAATAGTCAACATCAGAGCTGGGACAATGTGGAGAAGTGTACTTTTTAGCATAACGCTGAAGGAGAAATTTTGTGTCAACCAGTAGTGACAGTGATGAAGCAAACATACGTTGGTAAAGGACAAATTGACTGGGCCAGAGCTTCTAGGTGTTCATTGGCATGCACGTTGCAGAAGCTCAAGAAGAACTTCGGCCAGCAAACCCAGCAGCCAGGAGGTAAAAATTTCCAAGGCAAAGTGGTAATGAGAAGTCATCAGAAAGATAAATAAGAAGCTCACACTGGAAACTTTTGGGCTTAACCACAATTTGTCATTTGAGAAAAACATATACCCATGGTACTGAAACTATTTAGAACAGAAAGAGATCAATATTCTTCTCTCTTTATTTTTCTCCAGCATCCACCTAAAGGAAGGACTTATTAAAAGCATAAGATATGCTTTCCATGCCTGACACTGGGACTCACTTACATAAGACATGAATTGGCTTTCCAAAAGTGGAACCACTTATTTAAAATGGAAAGGCATCAGAGCAGGATTTCTGATCCTCAGCAGCACATTGGTCATTTGGGGCCAGATAATTCTTTGCTTTAGATGGATATTCTGTACATGACAGGATGTTTAGCAATATTCCTGGTTCTACCAACTAGATACTAGTAGCACCTCATAATGACAAATTAAAGACATATACATATATATTTCCAGACATTGCAAATGTCCCTAAAATTTCTGGTCACCAATTCCACCAATTCCAATGTGTGTGTATGGGAGGCGCGGTCTCCACTTCAACAAGCAATTCTCGAACACCAGTAGGATGTCTGAAAATTCAACTCAATTCTGACACCACCTACCCAGGAAAAGCATCAAATTCCTACAAGACAACCCCTTACCCCATTTTAGACAACAGTCACAAGCCTAGGTTGTTAATTGTACTTCTGGCCCAACTGGCTATAAAATCAGAGATTCAAACAACCCCCTCCTTGGAATCATTTAATTTGCTAGAGTGACTCACAAAACTCAGAGAAACATTTTACTTATTAGATCACCAGTTTATTATAAGTGAATGACACTCAGGCACAGCCAGATGGAAGAGATGAAGAGAGCAAGGCATGAAGAAAGGGCAGGAAGCTTCCATGCCCTCTCCAGGAAAGCCACTCTCCCAGCACCTCCACGTGTTCACCAACCCAGAAGCTCTTCAAGTCCAGTCCTTTTGGGTTTTTATGGTGGCTTCATTACATAGGCATAATTGATTAAATAATTAGCCATTGGCAATTGATTCAACTTCTCCCCTTCTCTGGAGATCAGGGGTGTGGGACTGAAAATTCCAACTCTCATCCCATGATCTGTTCCACTGGCAACCAACCCCCATCCTTAGGTGCTTCCCAAAAGTCACCTCATTAACATAAAAAAGACACCTTTCCCACTCTCAGTTCCAAGGGGTTTGAAAGCTGTGAGCCAAGAACCCTGAACGAAGACCAAATATATATGAGAAATATATTTTGGCCATCTGAATAACCAAATATATATTTTTCTCATAAATCACAATATCACAGTCCCCTAAGGTGCAAATTTCCCCTGACTGAGACTAAATAAAGGAGCTGAAGGAAAACTCAGTTACTACATGAAAGTAAAGAATGGACTGTATTTATATCAGTAAGCATTAGCAGGAGGCTGAGGTTGAGGTTAATGGAGTAGTGATGGGATTTTGAAATCCTCTTCCATATTCACCAGCTGTATCCCAAAAGTCGGCTACATTTGGGAAAGTTTAGCCAAAAGCTTATTATAGTTGATATTGGTCCTTGTGTGTTCCTTTCCACATCTCATTTATCTATTTGCCTAGGGTTTTTTTTGTTCTTTTGTTTTGTTTTGTTTTGTATTGTTTTTCCTTGTTGAGGTTGCCAAATTCTGTGTGACTGGTGCTAGGTGAGTAATTTGGCCTGTCACAGACTGAGTTAGTGACAAATCATTTCAGTTCAATAGGAAAAAAGACTTTTTCTTTTCCTAATATTCTAGAGCCCATTAATGCCTATAGTTGAGGTAGGAATGGGGAGACATACACATTGTTCACAGTCATCTGTTCTGGAGAATAAACCTATGGAGATAGGTGTGAACTAACCATATTGCAGAGTGTAATAAGGTTTTTTGCTTTTGGGGTGTTTTTGTTTTTGTTTTTAGTAAATGTGTAGGGAGGGAGAATTCTGAAAGTTATTCTTTGAAATGGACTCAGTAGACCCAAATTTGTTGAAGTTGGAGGAAAGGTTTTATATCTGCCACTGCAGAGAGCACAGATTTAGGGCAGGATCAAAAGAGAGACCAGAAACTACCACTCCATGACAGGAATTCAAGGAGGATTGATGGCTATCCCAAGATGTAAGCTGCACATATAGGAACCAGACTTTAAGTCACCTTTTCTGGTTATTTGTTCTCTATACCATATATATATATTATATATATATATATATATATCATATATAATATATATTATATATATTATATATGATATATATCATATATATACAAAATCTGCAAGTATGCCTGATTCACAGCAATAAAAAAATGATCTGAGATTTATAGTGTTTTACTCTTGAAATTTCTGACCTCCTGAATGTCTGGAATCATTGGAGCTTGATGATTATATATATATATATATATATTTGGGCTTCTATAAACTTTTCTGTTACCTTGAAATTTTCCATAATAACAAAATATTTTCCAAGAAAATTAATTAATACTTTTCTACAATACTAGGTATTTTATTTTGGTAACATCTAGTGTTTATACTGTTTAAGCAGAAAAGGAATGTACCATTTGTAAAGTCACATTCCTAATTGGACCTTTTAAAAGCAATGAGGAGTTTCTATAACGTTGTAACTACCTAGTTATTCAAATTGTATTTTGATCATAGTTATGAACTTTCTGAAGAAATTTTATTTCCCTTGCATGCAATGTATTAGAGATTTGAACCCTTCATTTTACTAAAATGCAAAGTAACTATGCCATCTTGTTCTTTTGGAAAATTTAATTACAATGAAAATCACCTAGAGAATATTGTCCCTGAGTTAAGGTGATTCAGTGAGCTATGAATGTAGTCAGATTATCATGGAAGAAAATAGACAAAATAATAATGGCAGCTGCAATTTGCTCATCACTTAGGATTTACAAATCGCTTTCATGAACGTAATATTTTTTTCCACACATTGTTCTATATCCCCCCTCACTCCTGACCTCTCAACCTCCCAAATAAGATGAATTCACCAATCTATTACCAGAATCAGGAAAAACTATTTAAAAGTTGTTTATTGGTATATTTACCAGTTTATATATTTTTGTCCCTATACTATATGATTTATATGAAGAATGTGTGTGTGACATAGATTTCCTGCCCCATGAACTCTTCTATCACACCATTCAAACAATTAAGTCAAAGTTCACAGTTCAAAAGACTGGTGTTTGGGTTCCATATAATAGCAGAGGCAGTGCTATCTTAACCTCTGTCATATGGGACTCTTGCATTACTTCACTAACACACAGTTAGACCACAGAAGGCAGGTCTGTAGGCTCCTTGTCTAGCTTCTCACATTGAAAGGCATTTGGAGGAGCTGCAGGAAGCCAAATTATAATGAGCAAACATATGTCTGCAGGATGTGAATTCCATTATCACATTCTCTCTTCACGTTCGTAAGAAGACCCTTCGAGTTCCCTAATGCTGCTTCTTGGCCTGTGAGTTGTAGTCAATTACCAGGCATTTTAATATTGCAAAAAAAAAAAAACTTAAATGAAAAACATTATGCATTTCACTGACTGACTAAATGACTAAATCTGCTAAATGATACTTTATCAGATTAAATTTGTTTTTATTGAGGTAACATTGGTTTACAACATTATATAAGTTTCATGTGTACAACATTATATTTCTATTTTGTATACGCTACAGCATGCTCATCACCAAAAGTGTAGTTTCCATCCATCACTATACAGTTGACACCTTTTATGCATTTCACCCTCCCTCCATCCCCTTTCCCCTCTGGTAACCACTACTCTGTTCTCCATATTGATCAGTGTGTTTGTTTCTATTTGATTTCATTTGTTCATTTATTTTGTTTTGTTTTATATTCCACAAATGAGTGAAATCATACTGGATTTGTCTTTCTCCATCTGACTTATTTCCCATGGCATAATACCCTCAAGGTCCATCCATCCATGTCACAAATGGCAAAATTTTACCTTCTTTTTATTGACTAAGTAGTATTCTATTATATATATATATATATTACATATATATGTAATATATATATATTACATTTTTTAACTTTTCTTTTTAATTTTTTTAATTTAATTTTATTTATTTTTTTGTACAACACGGTCTCATTAGTAATCCATTTTATACATATTAGTGTATATATGTCAATCCCAATTGTCCAATTCATCACACCACCACCACCCTGCCCCGCCTCTTTCCCCACTTGGTGTCCATACATTTGTTCTCTACAACTGTGTCTCAAATTCTGCCCTGCAAACCGGTTCATTTGTACCATTTTTCTAGGTTCCACATATATGCGTTAAAATACGATATTTGTTTTGCTCTTTCTAACTTACTTCATTCTGTATGACAGTCTCTATATCCAACCATGTCTCTACAAATGACCCAATTTCGTTCCTTTTTATGGCTGAATAATATTCCATTGTATATATGTACCACACCTCCTTTATCCATTCATCTGTCGATGGACATTTAGGTTGCTTCCATGTCCTGGCCATTGTAAATAGTTCTGCAATGAACATTGGGGTGCATGTGTCTTTTTGAATTATGGTTTTCTCAGGGTATATGCCCAGTGGTGGGATTGCTGGGTCATATAGTAATTCTATTTTTAGTTTTTTAAGGAACCTCCATACTGTTCTCCAGAGTGGCTGTATCAATTTACTTTCTCACCAACACTGCAAGAGGGTTCTCTTTTCTCCATACCCTCTCCAGTATTTGTTGTTTGTAGATTTTCTGATGATGCCCATTCTAACTGGTGTGAGGTGATACCTCATTGTAGTTTTGATTTGCATTTCTCTAATAATTAGTGATGTTGAGCAGCTTTTCATGTGCTACTTGGCCATCTGTATGTCTTCTTTGGATAAATGTCTATTTAGGTCTTCAGCTCATTTTTTGATTGGGTTGTTTGTTTTTTAAATATTGAGCTGCTTGTGCTGTTTATATATTTTGGAGATTAATCCTTTGTCCATTGATTCATTTGCAAATATTTTCCCCCATTCTGAGGGTTGTCTTTTCATCTTGTTTGTAGTTACCTTTGCTGTCTTTTAAGTTTAATTAGGTCCCATTTGTTTATTTTTGTTTTTATTTCCATTAGTCTAGGAGGTGGATCAAAAAAGATTTTGCTGTGATTTATGTCAAAGAGTGTTCTTCCTGTGTTTTCTTCTAAGAGTTTTATAGTGTCCAGTCTTATGTTTAGGTCTCTAAACCATTTTGAGTTTATTTTTGTGTATGGTGTTAGGGAATGTTCTAATTTCATTCTTTTACATGAAGCTGTCCAGTTTTCCCAACACCACTTATTGAACAGACTGTCTTTTCTCCATTGTATATGCTTGTCTCCTTTGTCATACATTAGTTGACCATATGTGCATGGGTTTATCTCTGGGCTTTCTATCCTGTTCCATTGATCTATATTTCTGTTTTTGTGCCAGTACCATATTGTCTTGATTACTGTAGCTTTGTAGTGTAGTCTGAAGTCAGGGAGTCTGATTCCTCCAGCTCCGTTTTTTTCCCTCAAGACCGCTTTGTCTATTCGGGGTCTTTTGTGTCTCCATACATATTTTAAGATTTTTTGTTCTAGTTCTGTAAAACATGCCATTGGTAATTTGATAGGGATTGCATTGAATCAGTGGATTGCTTTGGGTATATAGTCATTTTCACAATATTGATTCTTCCAATACAAGAACATGGTATATCTCTCCAACTGTTTGTATCATCTTTAATTTCTTTCATCAGTGTCTTATAGTTTTCTGCATACAGGTCTTTTGTCTCCCTAGGTAGGTTTATCCTAGGTATTTTATTCTTTTTGTTGCAATGGTAAATGGGAGTGTTTCCTTAATTTCTCTTTCAGATTTTTCATCATTAGTTTATAGGAATGCAAGAGATTCCTGTGCATTAATTTTGAATCCTTCAATTTTAGCAAATTCATTGATTAGCTCTAGGAGTTTTCTGGTAGCATCTTTAGGGTTCTCTATGCATAGTATCATGTCATCTGCAAACAGTGACAGTTTTACTTCTTCTTTTCCAATTTGTATTCCCTTTATTTCTTTTTCTTCTCTGATTGCTGTGGCTAGGACTTCCAAAACTGTGTTGAATAGTAGTGGCAAGAGTGGAGATCTTTGTCTTGTTCTTGATCTTAGAGGAAATGCGTTCATTTTTTCACCATTAAGAATGATGTTTGCTGTGAGTTTGTGGTACATGGCCTTTATTATGTTGAGGTAGGTTCCCTGTATGCCCACTTTCTGGAGAGTTTACATCAGAAATGGGTGTTGAATTTTGTCAAAAGCTTTTTCTGCATCTATTGAGATGATCATATGTTTTTTCTTCTTCAGTTTGTTAATATGGTGTATCACATTGATTGACTTGTGTATATTGAAGAATCCTTGCATCTCTGGGATAAATCCCACTTGATCATGGTGTATGATCCTTTTAATGTGTTGTTGGATTCTGTTTGCTAGTATTTTGTTGAGGATTTTTGCATCTATATTCATCAGTGATATTGGTCTGTAATTTTCATTTTTTGTATTATCTTTGTCTGGTTTTGGTATCAGGGTGATGGTGGACTTATAGAATGAGTTTGGGAGTGTTCCTTCCTCTGCAATTTTTTGCAAGAGTTTGAGAAGGATGGGTGTTGCCTCTTCTCTAAACGTTTGATAGAATTCACCTGTGAAGCCATCTGGTCCTGGACTTGTGTTTGTTGGAAGGTTTTTAATCACAGTTTCAATTTCATTACTTGTGATTTTCTGTTCATATTTTCTATTTCTTCCTGGTTCAGTCTTGGAAGGTTATACCTTTCTAAGAATTTGTCCATTTCTTCCAGGTTGTCCATTTTATTGGCATAGAGTTGCTTGTAGTAGTCTCTTAGGATGCTTTGTATTTCTGTGGTATTTGTTGTAACTTCTCCTTTTTCATTTCTAATATTATTGATTTGAGTCCTCTCCCTCTTTTTCTTCATGAGTCTGGCTAATGGTTTATCAATTTTGTTTATCTTCTCAAAGAACCTGCTTTTAGATGTATTGATATTTGCCATTGTTTTCTTTGTTTCTATTTCATTTATTTCTGCTCTGATCTTTATGATTTCTTTCCTTCTTCTAATTCTGGGTTTTGTTTATTATTCTTTCTGTATTTCCTTTAGGTGTAAGATTAGGTTGTTTATTTGAGATTGTTCTTGTTTCTTGAGATACGATTGTATTGCTATAAATTTCCCTCTTCGAACTGCCTTTGCTGCATCCCATAGGTTTTGCATTGTCATGTTTTCATTGTCATTTGTCTCTAGGTATTTTTTGATTTCCTCTTTGATTTCTTCAGTGATCTCTTGGTTATTTAGTAACATATTGTTTAGCCTCCATGTGTTTGTGTTTTTTACATTTCTTTCCTGTAATTGATTTCTAATCTCATAGCATTGTGGTCAGAAAAGATGCTTGATATGATTTCAATTTTTCTAAATTTACTGAGGCTTGATTTGTGACTCAAGATGTTATGTAACTGGGAGAATGTTCTGTGTGCACTTGAGAAGAAAGTGTAATCTGCTGTTTTTGGATGGAATGTCCTATAAATATCAATTAAATCTCTCTGGTCTATTGTGTCATTTAAAGCTTCTGTTTACTTATTAATTTTCTGTTTGGATGATTTGTCCATTGGTGTAAGTGAGGTGTTAAAGTCCCCCACTATTATTGTCTTATTGTCAATTTCCCCTTTTATAGCTGTTAGCAGTTGCCTTATGTATTGAGGTGTTCTTACGTTGTGTGCATATATATTTATAATTGTTATATCTTCTTCTTGGATTGATCTCTTGATCATTATGTAGTGTCCTTTCCTGTCTCTTGTGACATTTATTTTAAAGTCTATTTTATCTGATATATGTATTGGTACTCTAGCTTTCTTTTGATTTCCATTTGCATGGAATATCTTTTTCGATCCCCTCATTTTCAGTCTGTATGTGTCCCTGGGTCTGAAGTTGGTCTCTTGTGAACAGCATATATATATGGGTCTTGTTTTTGTATCTATTCAGTGAGTCTTTGTCTTTTGGTTGGAGCATTTAATCCATTCAAATGTAAGGTAATATCGATATGTATGTTCCTATTACCATTTTCTTAATTGTTTTGGGTTTGTTTTTGTAGGTCCTTTTCTTCTCTTGTGTTTCCCACTTAGAGCGGTTCCTTTAGCATTTGTTGTAGAGCTGGTTTGGTGGTGCTGAATTATCTTAGGTTTTGCTTGTCTGTAAAGCTTTTGATACCTCCATCTAATCTGAATGTGATCCTTGCTGGGTAGAGTAAGCTTGGTTGTAGGTTCTTCCCTTTCATCACTTTAAATATGTCATGGCACTCGCTTCTGGATTGTAGAGTTTCAGCTGAGAAATCAGCTGTTAACCTTGTGGGAGTTCCCTTGTATGTTATTTGTCATTTTTTCCTTGCTGCTTTCAGTAATTTTTCTTTGTCTTTAATTTTTGCCAATTTGATTACTATGTGTCTTGGCATGTTTCTCCTTGGGTTTATCCTGTATGGGACTCTCTGCGCTTCCTGGACTTGGGTGGCTATTTCCTTTCCCATGTTAGGGAAGTTTTTGACTATAACCTCTTCAAATATTTTCTCAGGTCCCTTCTCTCTCTCTTATCCTTCTTGGACCCCTATAATGCGAATGTTGTTGCATTTAATGTTGTCCCAGAGGTCTCTTAGGCTGTCTTCATTTCTTTTCATTCTTTTTTCTTTATTCTGTTCCACAGCAGTGAATTCCACCATTCTGTCTTCCAGGTCACTTATCCATTCTTCTGCCTCAGTTATTCTGCTATTGATTCCTTCTAGTGTATTTTTCATTTCAGTCATTGTATAGTTCATTTCTGTTTGTTTGTTCTTTAATTCTTCTAGGTCTTTGTTAAACATTTCTTACATCTTCTCGATCTTTGCCTCCATTCTTTTTCCGAGGTCCTGGATCATCTTCACTATCATTATTCTGAATTCTTTTTCTGGAAGGTTGCCTATCTCCATTTCATTTAGTTGCTTTTCTGTGGTTTCATCTTGTTCCTTCATCTGGTACATAGCCCTCTGCCTTTTCATCTTGTCTATCTTTCTGTGAATGTGGTTTTATTTCCACAGGCTGCAGGGTTTTAGTACTTCTTGCTTCTGCTGTCTGCCCTCTCTACATGTTCTGTATAATTCATTCATCGATGGGCACTTAGGTTGCTGCCATATCTTTGTTAATTGTACATAATGCTGCTCTGAACAGAGGGTTATATGTAAATTTTTGAGTTAGTGTTTTTGTTTTCTTTGGATAAATATCCAGAAGTGGAATAGCTGGATCATATTGTAGTTCTATTTTTAATTTTTTGAGGAATCTCCATAGTGTTTTTTCCATAGTGGCTGCACCAATTTACATTCCCGCCAACAATGTATGAGTTCTCTTTTCTCCACATCTTCTTCAACACTTTCTATTTCTTGGCTTATTGATATAGCCATTCTAACAGGTATGAAGTGATATCTCATTGTGGTTTTGATTTTTATTTCCTTAATAGTGATGTTGAACATCTTTGCATGTGCCTGTTGGTCATCTCTATGTCTTCTTTGGAAAAATATCTATTCAGGTCCTCTGCCCATTTTTTGATTGGGTTGTTTGTTGTTGTTCTGTTGTATGAGTTCTGTATTTATTTTGGATATTAACCCTTTTTAGGATATATAATTTGCATATATTTTCTCCCACTCAGTATATTGTCTTTTAATTTTGTTGATGGCTTTTCAGGGGAATTTTTGTTTTTCTCTCTTTTTTTTTTTTCTGTGCAGACACTTTTTAGTTTGATGTAGTTCCATTTGTTTATTTTTGTTTTGTTTCCTTTGAGTGAGAAGACATTTACAGAATGTTATTGCTAAGACTGATGTCAAAGAGCATACTGCCTATGTTTTCTTCTAGGAGTTTTATGGTTTCAGGTCTTATGTTCAAGTCTTTAATTCATTATGAGTTTATTTTTCTCTATGGCAAGATAGTGGTCTAAATTCATTCATTTGCATGTAGCTATTTAGTTTTCCCAACACTATTTATTGAAAAGATTATCCTTTCTCCTATCAGATTAATTTTAAGAAACAACAATTTATTAATATACAAAAAAAAATTTGTCCCCAGTATTCTACTTAAGTACTTCCCAAGCTAAATTCAAGATGGTTGGTATTAATAATTCGATTTTCAAATATTGGGGTCTTTTCCATATAATTAAAAGGCATACTTAATAGTACCATGAAAAGTGTCCCCTCCATGAGCCAGCTGACCACATGACATGCACTAGGTGAAATTCCAGAGGTTTAACAATTGATTTCCCTGCAAATTGTGAAGGTGAGCGCAACACTATAAACAACTAGTACTTTAAGGTAAGAACCATAATTAACAAAGCAAGCTTATGAAAATAATTTTAAAAAGATGAAAATGAATACAGTCCTAGAAGAAAGATCCTGAGTAACTATTTAACTTAATATTGTTGCTAAGGTAACATCAATTGCTTACAAAAGAGGATAATGGTAAGAAGGACCTAGATTCAAATAACAGACGGATCTCATGTTTTCATTCTACAGGCAGGATAACAAATTGATGAGGGCTTGTCAATTGAATCTGCAATATCCAAGTGCCACATGTAATTATAAAATACATATAATAGATGTGGCTTCCCACTAAAAGCACCAAGTACATGTAAAGATACATACTGACTTAAATGTACACAAAATGCAAGCTAAAATGATCTGGAAAATAAGGTCACATATCCAATATATATGAAATGAAGAACAAGTCTAAAGTAAACAGAAGTTTGCCTAATGAAATTTTAACAGCTTGCAAAAATAGTTTTTTTAATAATTTTTCTAATTTTATCCTCTTATATTTTAGGATAATTGAAATTCTCATTTAAGAATGTCATTTAAGTGTGTAATTTAGATGGGAAAAGAAAGAGTAATGCTCTCTTCAAATTTCAGCTTCCTTAAAACCACAAGCAACAAAAATTCTGATTTGCAGGATCATATTGGCCCATAAGATACCTCAGTCTTTGGCAGAGAGTGGGAGATGGGTTTCTATGTACTAGAATGCAGAGAACCCTCTTTTTACCTTGAAGGATGGATCAATGTGCATCATCAGTGTGTCTCAAGAGGAGAAGGTTATAGAATGGGTTTTACCAGCTCTCTGGGGTTATTTGCTGGTCAGCATCCTCTGCCTGGTAACACACGATGTGAGAGGGCCAAGAAGCCCCTGTCCCTGAGATCCAACAGAAGTCTGAATAATCTTTTACAGAAATATCAAGTAAGTATCTGAAAGGATTACAACATAGGACCAGTTGTAACCTAATTTAATTAACACATTTCCTTGAAAATAGAGCTTCTCCATCCAGGCCCTTAGAGAAACCCCCCTACATGGGAATGCCCTTGTTCCCTAAGCCCTTCTCCCTAGCAATCCCATTCCATTCCCACAGTGACCCTTTGATTCCCTCTTCCCTTGGAAAAATCCCCTTTCACCAGAACCCACTCCACTTCCAGGAAAATTCTACGTCTCCCACAGAACAAAAGTCTATTGATGTCTTTACTTCATTTTGCATTTTGCAAACTCAGACTTTAGCAAAGTGTTATTAGGAGTTTTCTCTTTCCCAGGCTCCTGCTGATTCTAAGGGGGCAACCATGTGCTGTGCACCCATGAGTAGAAGCTCTTTCCCAGTGATGGCTGCAGTCATGCTCCTCTAGAATCACCAAAGAAAAGAGAGTATAATCTCCTAAGAGGAAAGTACATTCTTCCCATTTGCAGGGTTTTTCTTCTACTCTTTGAGAATAAGACCTCGACATTAGTGCATCCAAGGATTGCTGCTTCCTTCCTGCCCTACTTTCATTGCAAAGCCCTCTCCTCTCACATAAAGGAATATTGGCTGCGTCTGAGCCATCAGATCATAAATACTGCAGTCACCGAATGAATTCTCTCAAACTCCAAATGCTTCCCTTTGGAGGAGAGGGAGTGTCAGTTAATGTCACCATGTATGCAGATTCCCTTTTCTGGGGCCTAAGACCATGTTTTCAGAAATACAAAAACATCCACAGAGTTATTGGACCCATAGTTATTTTTATCAATGATGTTTCTGTCTGACCATCACGGCTGAGTTATTAGTAAGATTGTTAGAAAATTTGGTCATAAAAATAACAGAACTGCAGATAACAAAAAAAAATAGACAAAATATTTATAGACTCATTATTAATAATCACTTAATTATTAAAGTAACTATAGTGGAATCAACCATTTCACCCCAAAATATTTATTTATTCTTTCAACAAATATGTAGTGGACACGAATTACATGCTAAGGGTGGGGTGGCAGAAAGAAAAGCAAACAGACAAAGATAGAGCAGCATCTCCCAGGTCGATGGAGCCTCTCCTCTTCTCTCCCACCTCCACCCAAGCTCTCTGCTCAGCTGTGTAGATTTATTGCTCCCTAAAGTGAGAAACTCGACACTGGAGCTTGAGATAACACTGAGCTGGCTTCTCCACACAGGTTAGAGCCACAACCAGAGATCCCCGGAACACACACCTCTCCTCCTTCCTCACAGTCTCCCCAGGGCTTGCCACTGACCACTCTAAATTGTTCTAAGTGATGCTGTGGTTTTGGTTCCTAGACAAGCATTGGTCTTAGACACAAACAAATCAAGGATGATTTCCCCTGTGAATGTGACTGGTGTGGACAGCTGTCCACAGGTCTCCATGACCCATGGCCCCACCACACCAAGCACCTCATTAAATTCAGTGGGGGAATGGCAGCCAGTTCCCATGGGGAACACACATGGCAAACTTCACTGGAGGGGAAACAAGGGGGTTCCCACTGTCATCACAATAATGGCTTCTGTTGCTCACAGTATAGAAATGGTGCCCTTGTTCTGCTCTCTGGTTACCGTCTGACAAAGAGTGGCCAAGCAGCCAGCCATGCAGAAACAGAGCAGCAAGAGCAAGTGTCCTTGTGACAGCATCTATCTCAACAAAGGAAAAAGGTTCTAAAAAGGCAAATACAATCCCCAGCTCCCCAGAGAATTAGACATTGCTCCCAAGTGCTCCCATGTTCACACCAAAGTCTCTGCATATGGCATATACTTTACTCAGCATGATCACACCAAAAATATATTCCTCCTAGCAGGGAAAATGACTCATCAGCAAACTGGTTTACATTCTCAACAAGAAAATGAGTGCTCATATTTCCACTGTCTCCTTTTTCGCCAGGTCAATTCTTCCATCTTTTTTCATGTTTGCCTATATTTTGTCCATCCTTTTCCTACATATACATGTTTGGTATTTGTTCACTAAGCTAAAAAGGCTTTGTGTCTTTGCCTCCAGAATAACTTGGGCCTCAGAAAGGAAGGTAAGTGGGTTTGGGAGCTGATAGAACCTCTGATACCTGCATGATTCTGTAAGAAATGGCGTTATATGAGGGTGAGGGTGTCCTTGGACATATTTCTGGACAGTGACCAGCAATGGAGAAATGAGGTATTGATGGACAAATTTGGAAAAGATGGCAGTGTACTGGAGGAACAGAAATGCTTTCATTGTAGATAACCCAATGCCCTAAGTTAAGAAGGAAAGAAAAGAGAGATGACAACCCCCTTCTCCCCTAAATATATCTCATCCCCAACCTCAATCGTACACAAATGTTGAGAAAGCTACTGCAATAAGCGCAAATTTTAGGCAAAATTTTGATCATGGAGAAATGTACCATTTTTCTTCAACTCGATTTATACTTTGGGTCTTCATTCTACTGAGTGAAGAAAACTACATTTTAAGCAATTTAGTCTCCTCCCTATATTGAGGTTACAGGTAAATTCTAGAGGGTTTACATAGTACCAAGGGTGAATGTACGGCCTGGGAACACATACATCTGGCATCAGATGAAAGAGTCTATTCCTATCAGATCACTGGCCATCAGTCCACCAGGTGGGTCAGTGTCTTCCATGCTTCCTGCCTGCAGGTGCCCTTAGGTCCAGCTCGGCCGTAGCTATCTAGGAGTGCTTGTGGTTTCATACACTCATCCTATAGCTTCCATATTAGTTGGACCATGGAAACTGAACTACGTACAGCACCATCTAACTTCTCTGCCACTTTGGACTATCAGAATTATTCTTTTGTACTAATCACACAGGGGAAGTGAAAGTCCCCCGGGGTTAATTCAGGCCCCTCTGCCTAAACTCATCATGAAGTCATTCCCTATCTGGGGTTCTGCCACCTCCCCAACTCTGCCCAAGAATCAAGGTCCAGGCTGTCTTTGCTCTTGGTCCCCCAAACATATCTGGGATTTTTATTATCCCCCTAAAGCATGGCCTTGTAGGAAGCATGGGAAATAGCCTCTCACCCTCCACATTGTCCAGGGCCCAGTACACTTTTCATTTTCCTTCTGACTCTTCCTCACACCAAGGACCTTCATTGAATTTGATCATCAGGGAAGATGGGTGTGTTTCCTTTATTGAGGTCTCTTAATGTTCATGCCTTTTCTCTCTGAAGGCTGGGCTAGACTTTTGAAATTCAAAACCCAGAGGAAAACCCTGAGTTTTTGTTTTTGTTTTCTCTTTCTGTTGTCTGCTCTTTCTCCCAGGAGGTGATAAAGTTGGAATGGCAGAAGGACCACTGAGTAAAAGGAAATATCAGAAGAACACACACACACACACACACACACAATTTATACACATATGTGTTATTATATATAATATATTATTTATAATATATACATTATATATTATATAGCAATATATTATATGGCATATTGTATATAGTCATATATAATATATGTATATATTATAATATTTTCCTGAAACCATTGCGCTATTAATCAAAACCTAAATTACTGGACAGGGCAGCCTGTATTCTCCCCTTGTCTCTTCTTGCCTCTCTGTCACAGTGGCAGTCTGCAAAAATAGCATTAGTAGGTAGAAGATAATACATTTAAGGAAAAGAAACTAGCTTAGTGTCCTCATTTTTTCAAATTAAAGAAATTTGGGAATCCCCTGTGAGACCCTTGAGAAAGAAAGAGAGAGTGAGCTTCCAGCTCCATGCGCCTGGGAAGAAGTCTAGGGTTCAATTTGCAATTAAACTATAAGTGCTTCTGAAAGCCTCAGAAACTAAGTAAGTGCTTCTGAAAGACTCAAAAACTAAGTCTTGAGAAATCTGAATAATATTTGAATCAAGGTTTCCAAATGCCATTTCACAAATAACCTACTGCCCTACTAGATAGTTATATCTAATCATAGTAAATAACATTTTTTAAAAAATCTGATATGTCTGGTTATATTTAAAGCAAATGCCCCAAAGTTCTGTTGTCCTGTTTCTCTTTGAATCTGTATGTTCTAAGAATTCCACATATTCTGTTTAAATCAGACATTTCTCTTCTCTCTAATTTTTCAAATGCTTCTAATCTCTGGATCTGACACACAGACTCCAATAGGTACCTCTGCTATATGTTCTCATTCTCTCTGTCTCTGTGTATCATCTTTCTATTTATCTATCAACTATCTATCATCTCTCTATCATCTATCTGTTATCTACCATCTATCATCTAGCTAGCTAGCTAGTTAGGTTCATAAGATTCAGGCTCCTCTTCCCCTAAGATTCACTGACCAATCTCTTGTTAAATATCTGCCTCCCCTGAGAAACTGTCAGGCAGGCACTGTGTCTTTGGTGTTCACCACTGTTCCCTGTCTAGCAGAGGAGGTAGCTTGTATAAGGGATGAGTAAATATTTGTTCACTGAGTGAATGATCATCTCTGAGAGCAGATACTCACTGGGTTATATATTCTGTGTGATGATAACTCTACTACAGTCACCAACTTACCCTCCAATAGCCACAGCATCTCAACACAATCACTCAGATATGTGCAATGTATGTAGTGGTTCATATATTTATCTCTAAAGACCGATCTCAATACTTAGTCTCCCACTCAGGAAATGCACATGAGTTTGAGTGAGGGTACTGTTTGAAGTACTTCAAATTTGTTCTATTTTAAAGTCTTTCCCAAAAAGTGTGTCTTTATTTATTCTCAGTAACAGTATATTTGTATTCACCTCACAACTCATCATGACCCATCAGCCTGCTGAGACACAGAAATTCAGAGTAGCTGCTCTAGACCTGTGCTTCCATATTTTAGTACATATATAAATCACCTGGCATTTTTGTTAAAATGCAGATTCTAATCCAGTAAACCTGGAGTGGAACCTGAGACTCAGCATTTCTAACACACACTCTCCCAGGAGAGGCCCTTGCTCTGGTCCATGGACCACACTTTGAATAAGAAGGGTGTGATTACTGCTCACTAAACCAATGGGAATAAAGCCTTAAAAATGCATAGTCTAACAAAATGTTTATATCTATCTTAAAGATATTATTTTTCTTTTCTTGCTCTACTCAAAGGTTTATCAATTTATAAACCTGATGACAGCATGAATAGGATTCTCTTTGCTCATAAAGTTCCTTCATGGGAGCCTTAAACATTAAATTCAGGAGAATTGGCTTTATCATTGGGGAGACAGGAGATGGGATCACAGAAGTGTATCCAGGAGTGTTAAACTTCTCTGAAATATGTGATTTCATTAAAAGAAAAGAGAAAATATGACAAAATGTTAATATTTGAAAGTACTGGGTGATAGTTAAATGTGAGTTTGTACTTATATTAATCTCTGTACTTTTCTGTAAGTTTCAAACATTTCATAACTTTAACAGCTTTATTGAGCTATTAATATACAAAAAAACTGCACATATTTAATGTGCACAATTGATGCCCCTGGACATATGCAAACATCCATGATACCCTCATCACAATCAAGGTAACAGACATATCCATCACCTCTTAAAGTTTCTTGTGTCCCTTTGCTTTGGTGGGGTTTATTTGTTTTTGTTTTTATGATAAGAACATTTAATGTGAGATCTATCCACATAACAAAGTTTGAAGTGTGCAAATACCATATTGTTCCCTTTAGGTACTATGTTGTAAAGCAGATCTCTAGAATGTATTCATCTTGCATAACTGAAACTTTATAACCATCAAGCAACTCCCTGTTTCTCCCACCCTCTAAACTCTGGCAACCATTATTGTGTTCTCTGCTTCTATGAGTTTGACTATTTTAAATACTTCATATAAGTAGAATAGTGTATGTGTCCTTCTATTACTGGCTTATTTCACTTAGCATAATGTCTCCAGGTTCAGCTATGTTGTCACAAATAGCAAGATGTCCTTCTTTCTTAAGGCTGAATAATATTCCATTGTACCCATATACCACATTTTCTTTATCCATTCATCTGTCAGTGGACACTTGAGTAGTTTCCATATCTTGCCTGTTATGAATAATGCTGCAGTGAATGAGAATGCAGATATTTCTCTAAGATTCTGATTTCAATTATTTTGGATGTATACCCAGAAGTGAGATTGCTGGATCATATGGTAGTTCTAGTTTTAATTTTTTGAGGAAACTCCATCTTGTTTTCCAAAGCTGCTGAACCATTCTTCTTGGATATGTTACCCAAAGCACAGGCAACAAAAACAAAAATAAACAAGTGAGACTGCATCATACTAAAAAGCTTCTGCACAGAAAAGAAAAGTCAACAGAATGAAAAGGCAACCTACAGAATGGAAGAAAATGTTTGCCAATCATATATCTAATAAGTGATTAATTTCCAAAATATATAAGGAACTCTGACAACTCACTAGCAAAATAAATAAATAAATAACCCAATCAAATATTTCATAATTTTTAAAGCCTAAGACCACTACTATACTGTAAATGAGAACTTTTTGTTTTTTTTATTTTCCATTTCTCTTATTGAATGCCCTCAGTGAGGTGAGAAACAAAGGAAGGAAGAAATCACAGAAAAACAAGAAATTTATAAGCAAAAGAAAATCTATTATCTTTCATATTTTTACATGTGTATTCAGAATTTGCAGGGGAGGAATTACCTCACATATTTTAGATTTTCTTTTCCTCCAGAATTCAGAAGTTCTCTTCTCCAGAATGAAAAAAAACAAAAACCAAAAACCAAACAAACAAACAAAAAAACTGAGAGGGTGGATCCTTTCACAAAATGCCTTAATCTGGATATTTTTTCAGAAGGAAATTAGATTGAGCCCAAGGGAGAAAAGTCTTCTGGCAAACACTAAATTTAAAGCCCATTCTTATTGCTAAACTCTAATTATGTTGTCACTGTCTTGCTTTTGGTACTATGGGGAAAACAGATTTAATTTTAAGAGTCCTTGAAGCTCAGTACCAACTGACTCATCATTCTTAATTCCTCCTCCATATCTCCCTGTTTTTACTTCCTATCTCTATATTTAGAAAACTCTGGTTATTTTATCTATTTTCAGGAAACTAGAACAAAATCTGCTCTAGAATATGTTGAACATCTAGAAGTCACACTATATTTTCTTGCACTGAACTAAAAGATATATAAATAAAAGGGAACTGAAATAGCTCCTATTTAGAGGCAATGAGTCACTTTTCAAGTTTTCACTGCTTCATCCAGCATAGGAATATCCTTTCTTTTGCGTTGTCTGACATTTTCCAATAATCTATGAGCAGAGATTATTTAGCAAGGGAACACATGGAGAATCTTTCTGCTAAACCCATGTTATGTCACTTTATCTTTTCCACATTTCTATTTAATTTAAAAATTTGAATGCAAGTTTCCAAGTATTAGGAATCCAATTATGTCTCAGTTTAATCTTTGGGAAATTGTTGTCTTGAAATTTTGTAATTTGAAGTCATCTGAAGACTCAAGGAGGTCATCAGTGAGTATAATCAGAATCTATTAAACCATAAATAAATATTTTAATGCAAAAATAATTTTAATAATTGCCTATGATAATCAAATTAGATGTTTACTTTCCAGCTAATCTCATATTTCCAATGATATTTCCTTCTTGATCCAATTTCACACCCTTTCCTTTGCCCTTTCCAGAGGCACTAGTTTGGTTTGCTTTTCATGTAGTTTATTATGCATATCCATCCTTCTTTTCCTATCTACTCATTTATCCATGTGAAAAGTGTGTTGACATAAAGTATTTTATTATAGAAGAAAAATCTTTGAATGATTCATTATCCTCGAGGAGCTATGAAAGGTAAGTGTTCTATTGTTATATTGCATTCCTCTTATTTTTACTCATTGCCTAGGAAACTCCCAAATTATGTATCTTAAGTCTAAAGCATCAGAGCCTCTGTTTTCATGAAAAATTTACAAATACAGACTGAGTTATAGCATTAATATAGTAGACTTGAGAAAATTAATAAATTAATCATGAAGTCATAAATTGGTCTAAAAAAATGCTGAAACTTGCCACTCCCTTTTCTTTTCCACTTGTTTTGGCAGCTATATAAGTCCCTCTCTTCTGCACAGACTTCTTCCAACAGTTGCCGGCATTCTGGCCAGACCTCTGGAGCCTGAATTGCTCCTTTCCTAATACGAGAAACACTCCTTGGCTGTCAAGGTCTGTCATTGTCTTCCACATTACCTCAAATCACTATACCTCACACCCTGTTCATTGCTAAATAAAATCTGCATTCTTCCCCCATATTCTCGACTGACCCCTGATCACTACATCTAAAAATAAGCCATGCATCAGGCATCCAGAATAAGAAAACATTACTAATTCTGCAGCCCTCCAAGTATGTTTATTTTATTTTTTTAACTTCTTTATTGGAGTATAATTGCTTTACAGTGGTGTGTTAGTTTCTGCTTTATAACAAAGTGAATCAGCTATACATATATCCCCATATCCCCTCCCTCTTGCATCTCCCTCCTGCCCTCCCTATCCCACCCCTCTAGGTGGTCACAAAGCACCGACATGATCTCCCTGTGCTATGAGGCTGCTTCTCACTAGCTATCTATTTTACATCTGGTAGTGTACATATGTCAGTGCTACTCTCTCACTTCGTCCCAGCTTATCATTCTGCCTCTCATGTCCACGAGTCCATTCTCTACGTCTGCGTCTTTATTCCTGTCCTTCCCCTAGGTTCTTTGGAACACTTTTTGTTTTCTTTTGATACCATATATATGTGTTAGCATATGGTATTTGTTTTTCCCTTTCCGACTTGCTTCACTCTGTATGACAGACTCTAGGTCTATCCACCTCACTACAAATAACTCAATTTCGTTTCTTTTTATGGCTGAGTAATATTCCATTGTATATATGTGCCACATCTTCTTTATCCATTCATCTGTCAATGGACACTTAGGTTGCTTCCATGTCCTGGCTATTGTAAAGAGTGCTGCAATGAACATTGTGGTACATGACTCTTTTTGAATTATGGTTTTCTCAGGGTATATGCCCAGTAGTGGGATTGCTGGGTTGTATGGTAGTTCTATTTTTAGTTTTTTAAGGAACCTCCATACTGTTCTCCATAGTGGCTGTATCAATTCACATTTCCACCAACAGTGCAAGAGCATTCCCTTTTCTCCACACCCTCTCCAGCATTTATTGTTTGTAGATTTTCTGATGATGTCCCTTCTGACTGGTGTGAGGTGATACCTCATTGTAGTTTTAATTTGCATTTCTCTAACGATTAGTGGTGTTGAGCATCCTTTCATGTGTTTGTTGGCAATCTGTATATCTTCTTTGGAGAAATGTCTATTTAGGTCTTCTGCCCATTTTTGGATTGGGTTATTTGTTTTTTTGATATTGAGCTACATGAGCTGCTTGTATATTTTGGAGATTAATCCTTTGTCAGTTGTTTCATTTGCAAATATTTTCTCCCATTCTGAGGGTTTTCTTTTTGTCCTGTTTATGTTTTCCTTTGCTATGCAAAAGCTTTTAAGTTTCCTTAGGTCCCATTTGTTTATTTTTGTTTTTATTTCCATTTCTCTAGGAGGTGGGTCCAAAAGGATCTTGCTGTGATTTAGGTCATGGTGTTCTGCCTATGTTTTCCTCTAAGAATTTGATAGTGTTTAGATCCATTCTTTTATTCAGAACTTGAGATCTTTTAGAAAAGGAGAATTCATGTAGTGGTGAGAACATGGGTGATGGAATAAGAAGGACCTGATTCAAATCCAGCCTACACCTAGTTGTGTGACCTTAAGCAAGTTATCTTTTTGTATCTCACCTGTATACTGAGGATGATTGAATGAGATAGCATAGAAAAAATCACCCAGCATGTACTAGATACATAATCCACATTCTGGTGTTTTAAGTCTTCTTTATAATTTCATAATATTCTTTATAAGAATGTTTAACTAGTGTTTTGCTCCCTTTTTTCTCATTACCCACAAACCACACCACCCTACCCACACAATGAGGATGAGGGGACTTCCCTTCACTGTGCAAGTACAATTTAAAAATCCTTCAATGTACCTTTCAGCATGGGTCCTAAATTTACCTTCTGGCAAGGATACATGTTCAGCATAATTGAAATGTAAAATAACTGACACAAAGAAGCAGACAGGTGTCTCATTTTTACTCATGGGATTTTAATTTATGGAGGTGACTGAGTGACAACACAGAGATGTCATTGCTATTGAAAGAAGAATTTATTATTTAAATCTCTTGAGACAAGGGAACACACCATGCTATGCAGGGCCACATGGGAAGCATCAAGTTTGGTCAGGACACAGAAGAAGGAGTGAGGGTAAAGCCTAGGCCAGAGCACTTATTGGGGTTTCCATGGAAAAGGCAAGACAGAGCAGGGGAAACAATTTAGGATTGGCTAGTTTGAATATTTTGGCAGATTTTGATCTCTAGGAGTCTGTAGCTGCCTGGTACCTAACCCTGGGATGATTTAGGGCAGAAGAGTTGGTATGTAAGGTAATAAAGCGGGTTGTTGGGGGTATAAACTCAAGATTGGTTGATTTTGATAAGAAAGGCATACTCCCTGACAAGCCCTTTTTTCTCTAAGAATTGGCTGGCCCTGGGAGGGGCAGTCCCTCCCCAGCCAGCAAGATTTTTAAGATGTCAAAACATCGTAAGATAATGAAAATTAATAACATGATTAATACAATAAGGAAAAGAGAAAGAAAATCAGTTGTATGGTGTTAAAAAGAAGCATTTTTAAAATGGGGAACAATTGATGCCATTTTTAATAGAAAAAAATGCATTTCAGCCATGATGCTTTTTTTTAGCACTAAATATTTTTAATGAATCTCTCATCAGTGCCTCCAAACAACTTTATCATACCAACTCCTTGTCTGTGAGTACTTCTTATAAATATGGGAATGAAAGAAATACCCCTCACTTTTCTCAGCCACATTTGCTTCGGTGGGGGAAGGGGAAAGGTACAGTTTCCTAAGTCAGGGCTGAGTTAGGCTAAGAAGTATAAACCTTCCCTTTTATCCCCACACCTACATCCATATCTCTACCTCCAAATATAATATCAGGCCCAAAATCAGCATTCTCTGCTCCACCTATATAGCAATCATTCTGGGAGGACTTAACTTCTGTTAGAAACCCTGTCATGCCTTAGAGCTTTAAACATCAGTAAAAACAGGCCACACTTCTAGAAGCTCAATGTCACTGAAACAAATTAATATGACACAATGGGATAAGTAGATTAGTAGAGTTTATCCAAGTAACAGTAGATTAGCAAAAGTAGATTAGTAGTAAGTAGATAAGTAAAAGTTTATCCACTAGCTAGCAAATATCTTTAGGGAGCACTTGAAATACGGTTCATCCAAACTGAGATGTGCTCTTAAGTACTAAGCACATACTGGATCCCATAGATTTGCTAAGAAAAAAATGAATGAAAATATCTCATTAATAATTGTTATATCGATTACATGTTGAAATGGTAATATTTTTTATATTTGAGTTAACAATTATTAAAATTAAAGTTACATGTTTCTTTTTTCCTTTTTTTTAATGCAGCTCTTAAATATTTTTATTACATATATTTTACATTTATGACTTTGATTATATTCCTATTGAATAGTGGTGATCCAACATTCTACAAAGGTACTTTTATACACCAACATCCAAAAAAAAAAGAAAAGAAAAGAAACACCTGAGGGTTCCAGTCATCCCCAAAAGTCACCAAGATTGATCTCATCTTTCCATTTTCATGATTATTGCCCTAGAGAAAGCTTCTGTTATGTCCAACATGAATGAAGAAGCAGATCCCGAATGAACTCTCTGTCCACAAAATCCATGCACTCTACTGCTTCCTGAGTTGGTTTCCTTAAACAACAAACTTATGACTGCATCCTCTGTATATGAATACTGTATTGGCCACACAATAATGTCAACAATGTCCAATTCCCTTATTTCTAGACACTAACACTAATATAAATGTCCCGTGTCCTGCTACAGCCTCAAAAATCCAAATCCAGCCAGTTCAGATTACTCATCATTTTCCATAAACTTCTCCCCTACTATCATCCTTTTACTCTCCATCTTATTTGCTTGGAAAGCCCTCTCCACAAATTTACCTGTGACCCTCCTACTCAGACTAAAATAAATCACTCCAATTCTACCACCTTCCCCATGATCTCTGGGTCAGAAACTTTCTCAGCTCTAGGTCCCTATCAGTCTTTGTTAGCAACTTTTTGATGGTATTTACCACAGGATGCCTTGTGCTACAGCTGATAGTGTGTATTTTCTGTCCCTTCCCAAACTATACGAACCTTGCAAGAAGAATAATTTATACAGCCTTCAAGACAAAACCTTACACTCAGTAAATATTTGAAAGTAGAATGCAATTTGAAGTTTGAAAGGCTATCAGAACAGAGAAATTCAGTTCTGTGATACTCACAGTTTGACCCAGAGTTCATAGCAATCTCAAATGACCTTCTACACAACCAACTTTTCTGTAGCTAACCCACTTGCACGTGATGTGTGGTAAAGCATTAGGGAACTCCACAGAGCAGTCAATTTTCATCTCAGTTTTTTAGGTAAAATGATTCACAGGCTGGTCATGAGCAACACAGAAGCCAATAAAAAGATCCTGACTGGCAGTGCAATCCCAACATCTCTCAAGGCCTGCTTGCTTATAGAGACTAGAATATGTCAAGTTGAAGAAGTGACCTATTTGGTACATACAACAGAGCAAATTGGAGCAAAGAAGTTATGGATTAGAAAACTAACCACCCCCCCAAAAAAAAAATTCTGGAAAAGCTAACTATAAAGAAGCTATCTTGAGGTCATGAATCACAGCTAATTTTATCACAGAGCCAGGATGAATTGTGTGTTTGTTTGTGCCTGTTGTGTCCTCAGTCAGATTATATACCCCAAGAGGACTGTAACTGTATAAGAGATGTCTTATACATCTCTTTGCTTACACATCACATTGATGGGTACATAGTAGGGTATATAATTATATTTCCATCCAGCTAGTGAGCATCTGAAATTACTTGAGACTTCACATCCGGGATGGGGGTGGGGGCTAAGTAAATTTAGTTTAAATAAATTTTGGTTAGTTTAAATACATTTTTGCCTTAATGAAGTGTGGAGAATGAACCACCATAACCCTAGAAATCTAAAAAAAAAAAAAAAGGCAAAGATATTCTTTTCCTTGTTGCTCCTTTATGAGATAGGATGAGATGTCAAAGGCCAACTATGAGGAGGTAGAAAATATGCAAATATCAAGACAGATTAATTTCTAAAAAGAGAGTCAACTCATCCAAATTACTGTCTCTATTGAGGAAATATGGTTTAGTTTACCTTTCCAAGGTCTCAATCTTACAGTGGAGGCAATGCTTCAAGAATCTGGTAGGCATGATAGGTAGATGAGAAAAATGGTCTTGGTTTCAGGGGAGTTATTTTCACCTGTTTTTTATGATATAAGCCAGTGGTTTCATCGATAAGGGAAAGGGAATAAAAAGGGCTTAACAAGGTATATGGGCTCAGTCAAGGAAAGTGAGATTTAAGGCAAGCTCCTGTCTCAGCAGGAGTTTGAAAACAAACAAGTAATGACACATAACCCTTTCTTATGACCTCAGTGAAAAGAGTGAGGGTTAGAACAGAATTATCCACCTCAATAGGCAAAGATAGAGAGAGGAAGGACATAATAAAATGCTCTCAAAAGGGCATCTTTTTGTGGGAACTCACAAAAGATGGAATAATTCTGAATGTGAGGATCAGAGAAATTTTCATAAAAGAAGCTCAGCAAGTATCCAGTACAGCAAAGCAGTCTTAATCTCAGCTCTAGACATTCATCTGAGGGTAGCCTGGCACTCATTAGTGAAGGACAAATTCAGAGATTGGGTGAAGTCTTCAGAGCCTGCAGCCAGGGTAGGCCAGTACTCATGGTGGAGCTCCTCTTTGAAGGAGTAAGAAATCTGCATTCACAAATATGTGAGAAGAAGCAAATGACATGTGTCTTTCAATTCAAGTTGTTCATAGAAATTGCTTTTTCTCTTAAAGCAGTAAAAAAAAAAAAAAAAAAAAAAAGGTTGAATTTCTTTCCAATCAACCAAGCTATATGAATAATGTCTAGATAGACATTGTCTTCCAGGAGTAGCCATTATGAAAAGGGTCTCGAATAGATTGTTTTGCCTTATGGAGCAAAATTACTCTTTCCCAAATAAAAGGCCTAAAGATTGGAAAAGAAGAAATACAATGGTCGCAGTCTCTGCCCTCCCACTCTGGAGCCCACAGCCTTCCACAGCCCATGCCAGTGACTCGGACCCCGCACACTGAGAGTCTTTGTTAGTGGATGTGGTGGCCCAAGGCACTACAGGGGCAGGTTGAAAAGATCCGACGGTAGCACCACTTCGACCAGTTTCATCCTCAGACAGGAAGAAGATAAAATGTAAAAAGCTGGCATCTCTCCAGGTCAGCTGAGGGCTGGACACTGGGAAGGAGGTGCACCAGCCCCGAGTGACAGGCGGAACCCTGACAACATTGAAACAGCCCCGGGCTGAGTGGAGGTGAGAAACAGGCTCAGGGAGATTTGGGCTGTGCCTGGGTTCCCCAACCAGCAAGAGACTGAGGCATCACTTCATCCAGTTCTTCTGACTTTAAACCCTTCTGCTCTCTCAAGTGTTAGGTGCATGCCACACCCATGTGGCTGACAGGATCTTGGTGTTCTGGCTGGGTGTCAGGCCTAAGTCTCTGAGGTAGGAGAGCTGAGTTCAGGACATTGGACCACCAGAGACCTCCAGGCCCCACGTAACATCAATTAGCAAGAGCTCTCCCAGAGATCTCCATCTCAACACTAAGACCCAGCTCCACTCAATGACCAGCAAGCTCCAGTGCTGGAAACCCCATGTCAAACAACTAGCAAGACAGGAACATAACCCCACCCATTAGCAGAGAGGCTGCCTAAAATCATAATAAGTTCACATACACACCAAAACACGCTACTGGATATGGTCCTGCCAACCAGAAAGACCAGATTCAGTCTCATCCACCAGAACACAGACACCAGTCCCCTCCAAAAGGAAGCCTACACAACCTACTGAACAAACCTTACCCACTGGGAGCAGACACCAAAAACAATGGGAACTATGAACCTGCAGCCTGTGAAAAGGAGACCCCAAACACAGTAAGTTAAGCAAAATGAGAAGACAGGGAAATACACAGCAGATGAAGGTAAAAACCCACCAGACCAAATAAATGAAGAGGAACTAGCAGTCTACCTGAAAAAGAATTCAGAGTAATGATAGTAAAGATGATCCAGAATCTTGGAAATAGAATGGAGAAAACAGAAGAAACATTTAAAAAGGACCTAGAAGAACTAAAGAGAAAACAAATAAAGATGAACAACAAAATAAATTAAATTAAAAATTCTCTACAAGAAATCAATAGCAGAATAACTGAGGCAGAAGAACGGGTAAGTGACCTGGAAGATAAATACTAGAAATAGCTACTGTGAGCAGAATAAAGAAAAAAGAATGAAAAGAATTGAGGACAGTCTCAGAGACCTGTGGGACAACATTAAACACACCAACATTTGAATTATAGGGGATTTTAGATCAATATTTTAGATCAAGTATAGATCAATGGAACAGTATTTACACAATCATAGTAGGGGACTTTAACACCCCACTTTCACCAATGGACAGATCATCTAAAATGAAAATAAAAAAGGAAACACAAGCTTTAAATGACACATTAAACAAGATGGACTTAATTGATATTTATAGGACATTCCATCCAAAAACAACAGAATACACTTTCTTCTCAAGTGCTTATGGAACTTTCTCCAGGACAGATCATATCTTGGGTCACAAATCAAGCCTTGGTAAATTTAAGAAAACTGAAATTGTATCAAGTATCTTTTCCGACCACAACGCTATGAGACTAGATATCAATTACAGGAAAAATTCTGTAAAAAATACAAACACATAGGTTAATAATACACTACTAATAACCAAGAGATCACTGAAGAAATCAAAGAGGAAATCAAAACAAAAACCTAGAAACAAATGAAAATGAAAACACGATGACCCAAAACCTATGGAATGCAGCAAAAGCAGTTCTAAGAGGGAAGTTTATAGCAGTACAATCCTACATCAAGAAACAAGAAAAATCTAAAATAAACAACCTAACCTTACACTTAAAGCAATTAGAGAAAGAAGAACAAAAAAACCCCAAAATTATCAGAAGTAAAGAAATCATAAAGATCAGAGCAGAAAGAAATGAAAAACAAGTGAAGGAAATGATAGCAAAGATCAATAAAACTAAAAGCTGGTTCTTTGAGAAGATAAACAAAATTGATAAACCATTAGCCAGACTCATCAAGAAAAAAAGGGAGAAGATTCAAATCAACAGAATTAGAAATGAAAAAGAAGTAACAACTGACACTGCAGAAATAAAAAGGATCATGAGAGATTACTACAAGCAACTATATGCCAATAAAATGGAAAACTTGGAAGAAATGGACAATTTCTGAGAGAAGCACAACTTTCTGAGACTGAACCAGAAAGAAATAGAAAATATAAGCAGACCAATCACAAGCACTGAAATTGAGACTGTGATCAAAATCTTCCAACAAACAAAAGCCCAGGACCAGATGGCTTCACGGGTAAATTCCATTAAATATTTAGAGAAAAGCTAAGGCCTATCCTTCTCAAACTCTTCCAAAATATAGCAGAGGGAGGAACATCCCAAACTCATTCTACAAGGCCACCATCACCCTGATACGAAAACCAGACAAAGATGTCACAAAAAAGAAAACCACAGACCAACATCACTGATGAACATACAGGCAAAAATTCTCAACAAAATACTAGCAAACAGAATCCAGCAGCACATTAAAAGGATCATACACCATAATCAAGTGGGGTTTATCCCAGGAATGCAAGGATTCATCAATATATGAAAATCAATCAATGTTATACACCATATTAACAAACTGAAGGATAAAAACCATATGATCAACTCAGCAGATGCAAAAAAAGCTTTTGACAAAATTCAACACACATTTCTGGTAAAAACTCTCCAGAAAGTAGGCATAGAGGGAACTTACCTCAAGATAATAAAGGACATATATGACAAACCCACAGCCAACATCTTTTCAATGGTGCAAAACTGAAACCATTTCCTCTAATATCAGGAACAAGACAAGTGTGTGCACTCTCATCACTATTATTCAACATAGTTTTGGAAGTTTTAGCCACAGCAATCAGAGAAGAAAAAGAAATAAAAGGAATCCAAATTGGAAAAGAAGAAGTAAAGCCGTCACTGTTTGCAGATGACAAAGTTTGATGATATTATACATAGAGAATAGTAAAGATGCTACCAGAAAATTACTAGAGCTAATCAATGAATCTGGTAAAGTAGCAGGGGTACAAATTTAACACACAGAAATCTCTTGAATTACTATACACTAATGAAAAATCTGAAAGAGAAATTAAGGAAACACTCCCATTTACCATTGCAACAAAAAGAATAAAATACCTAGGAATAAACCTACCTAAGGAGACAAAAGACCTGTATGCAGAAAACTATAAGATACTGATGAAAGAAATTAAAGAGGATACAAACAGATGGAGAGATATACCATGTTCTTGGATTTGAAGAATCAACATGTGAAAATGACTCTACAACCCAAAGCAATGTGCAGGTTCAATGCAATACCTATCAAACTACCCATGGCATTTTTTACAGAACTAGAACAAAATATCTTAAAATTTATATGGAGACACGAAAGACCCTGAATAGCCAAAGAAGTCTTGAGGGAAAAAAACGGAGCTGGAGAAATCAGACTCCCTGACTTCTGTACAAAGCTTACAGTAATCTGTAAGCTTACTGTACAAAGCTGTACAAAGCTTACTGTACAAAGCTGTACTGTACAAAACTTACTGTACAAAGTTTCAGTAATCAAGACAATAAAGTACAGGCACAAAAACAGAATTATAGATCAATGGAACAGAATAGAAAGCCCAGAGATAAACCCATGCACCTATGGTCAACTATTCTATGACAAAGGAGGCAAGGATATACAATGGAGAAAAGACAGTCTCTTCAACAAGTGGTGCTGGGAAAACTGGACAGCTACATTTAAAAGAATGAAATTAGAACACTCCCTAACACCATACACAAAAATAAACTCAAAATGGATTAAAGACATAAATGTAAGGCCAGACACTATAAAACTCTTATATGAAAACATAGACAAAACACTCTATGACATAAATCACAGCAAGATCCTTTTTGACCCACCTCCTAGAGAAATGGAAATAAAAACAAATGGGGCCTAATTAAACTTAAGAGCTTTTGCACAGAAAAGGAAAGCATAAACAGGACAAAAAGACAACCCTCAGAATGAGAAAATATATTTGCAAATGAAGCAACTGACAAAGGATTAATCTCCAAAATTTACAAACAGCCATGTAGCTCAATATCAAAATAACAAACAACCCAATCCAAAACTGGGCAGAAGACCTAAATAGACATTTCTCCAAAGAAGATATGCAGATTGCCAACAAACACATGATAGGATGTTCAACATCACTAATCATTAGAGAAATGCAAATCAAAACTACAGTGAGGTATCACCACAATCCAATCATAATGGCCATCATACAAAAATCTACAAACAATAAATGCTGGGGGGGGGGGAGAAAAGGGAACCCTCTTGCCCTATTGGTGGGAATGTAATTTGATACAGCCGCTATGGAGAACAGTATGGAGGTTCCTTAAAAAACTAAAAATAGAACTACCATATGACCCAGCAATCCCACTACTGGGCATATACCCTGAGAAAACCATAATTCAAAAAGGGTCATGTACCACAACGTTCAGTGCAGCTCTATTTACAATTGCCAGGACATGGAAGCAACCTAAGTGTCCATCGATGGATGAATGGATAAAGAAGATGTGGCCCATATATACAATGGAATATTACTCAGCCATAAAAAGAAACAAAATTGAGTTATTTGTAGTGAGGTGGATGGACCTAGAGTCTTTCATACAGAGTGAAGTAAGTCAGAAAGAGAAAAACAAATACCTATGCTAACACATATATATGGGACAGGACATAAAAAAAAAATTGTTCTGAAGAACCTAGGGGCAGGACAGAAATAAAGACACAGATGTAGAGAATGGACTTGAGGACACGGGGAGAGGGAAGGAAAGCTGGGACGAAGTGAGAGAGTGGCATGGACATATATACACTACCAGATGTAAAATAGGTAGTGGGAAGCAGCCACATAGCACAGGGAGATCAGCTCTGTGCTTTGTGTTCACCTAGAGGGGTGGGATAGGGAGGGTGGGAGGGATACGCAAGAGGAAGGGGATATGAGGATGTATGTATACCTCTAGCTGATTCATTTTGTTAAACAGCAGAAACTAACACAACAATGTAAAGCAATTATGCTCCAATAAAGATGTTTTAAAAAAAGAAAAGAAGAAAGAAAGAAAGAAAGAAAGAAAGAAAGAGAAAGAAAGAAAGAAAGAAAAAAAAGAAAGAAAGAAAGAAGGAAAGAAAGAAGGAAAGAAAGAAGGAAGGAAGGAAGGAAGGGGGAAATAAAAATGTCTTTGGCAGATGACATGATTGTCTATGTAGAAAATACTTATGTATCTACAAAAAAAGGGAAAATAGCTCCTAAAATTAAGTAAGTTCATCAGGGTCACAGAATGCAAAATCAACACGCACATATCAATCATATGTCTATATGCAAGCAACAAATTTGTGGAGACCAAAATTTAAAATATAATGCCATTTACAATAATTCCCCCAAATGAAATTCTTAAGTAAAGCCTAAAAACAAGAAAAATGTACCAGATCTGCAGGCTGAAAATTATAATATACTGATGCAAGAAATCAAAGATGATCTAAATAAATGGACATATTGTGTTCATAGGTTGGAAGATGTAAATTCTCCCCAAATTGATATATAGGTTTAATGCAAATTCTATAAAATCCCAAGATCTTTGCATGTATAAAAAAAATTACTATAAAATTTATATGGAAAGGCAAAGGGACTAGAATAACTAAAACACTTTTGAAAAAGAATGAAGTTGGTGAAATCATTCTACCAGATGACTGACTTACATAGCTACAGTAGCCAAGACAGTGTGAAGAGGTGTAGATCAATGGAACAGAGCAGAAAACCCAGAAATAGACCCACACAAATATACCTAATTGAATTTGGACACAACTTCAAGTAAATTCAGTGTAGGAAGGATACACCTTTTAGCAAATGGATGTGTAAAAAGAACTATGTTAGGAATGACTGAGACATGACCTGAGGACCTCCATGTTATGCTGCCCATACTGGACTTTTGCTGGACATTCTAAATTAAAACTGCAATTTAACAGTTGCTGAGTTGCTAAAAAGAAAGAACAAGGTTGACAACTGGAATTTTTCTGGACTAAAGAAAACATACCTTTCCCTAGCAGTAAATGAGATGTGTTCCATAAGCCAATCATATGGATAGAATAATTTTACCCTCCAATCCAATTCTTGGTAAACACTTGGTATAAGCCTGCATTAACTCCTCACTTTTTCCTATAAAAACCCCTGCCCATTTTCCTCCAGTGGAATACTATTCTGGGTTCCTCCAGAATCTGTGATCTTCGAATTGCAATTCAAAGATGAAATACACTGCCTATTTTCCTCTTTACAGTTAGTGGTCCTTTTGGTTGACAGATGTTAAGAGGATGAGAAGATAAGCTACAGACTAGAAGAAAACATTTGCAATCCACATATCTGACAAAAAAAAAAAAAAAAACCCCTTGTGTCTAGATTACATAAATGACTCTTAAAACTCAACATCAAAAAGATTTTTCAATTAGAAAAATGGGCAAAAGACATGAACAGACATTTCATCAAAAATGACAAGACGAATGGCAAATAAGCATGCAAAAAGATGTTCATCATCATTAGCCATTAGGAAAATGCAAAAATTAAAACCATAGTGAGAAATGACTATACACAAATTAGGATGACTGAAATAAATGGTGGGGGTGGAGTGACATCAACAAGATGGAATTATAGGGATTTCTAGTGTGCATCTCCTCGCAGAAACATCAGTTTGAACAACTATCCACTCACAAAAATAACTTTATAAGAGCTAAGAATTTCAGCTGAAGGATTAGAACACCAGGGTGAAGCATAGAAGTAAGAAAAGACGCATTGAAGACGGTAGGAAAGGCAATTGCACAGTACTCCCCTGTCACTCCTCTCCCAACACCAGGCAGCCCACAGAAACCCTCCCTGTGGAAGGAAGGAAAGTGAAGGGAGTACCAACCTTCATCAGGGACCCAGCACCAGGCCCACACCAGCCCTGACTGTCTCCCCCAGGGAGCCATTCCTGTGGTCCCAAGCTCAGGGCAGCTCCCACGAACCCAGGGTCCCCATCCCAGTATCACCAGGCTCCAGGCAGGCTCCCAAGGACCCAGGCTCCCGCCCCACCCCAGTGCCAGGTGGTCCCTGCAGCCTCAGCCTCCAGGCCCATCTCAGTAGTCCCTGGCGACTGGCTAACTCCTGCTGACCCAGGATTCAGGCTTGCCACGCCCACCATTCGGATTTCAGGTGAATGTCCCACCTAACGATTTATTGTTATGCTGACTTCCTTTGCCAAGTATTTCTCTCAGAGACCTGGTGAGGTGGCATCACTATATCCTGGGAAGAATTCATATACTTTGGGCTTCCCTGGTCATAACACCACCATAATAGCATTTTTATTTCAATGTTAACACAATCATGTGTCTTGTTTAAACCAATCTATTGTGAATTGTTCAAAACAGCAGTTTGGGGGTGGAACTTTCCCCTGAAATCCAAGAGAAGAGAACTCTGGCAAACTGGGCTGGGTACAGGCAGCAGCCAGTTTTCCTAAGTCATCTGGGTTCTATTTCAGGGATTCCATCTTCTATATGACTCTCAAACTAGTATCTCTCCTCCTTGGAAAGAGCAATGAAAATAACAGAAGGAGGAGCTTGATAGTATTTTTGCACTCAAGAAACTACAGAATTTTCTATTTGAGATTTTATTTTAAAAAGAGAGGAAAGTACTTACTTGAGTAGAATTAAGCTGCATTATGGATTGAACTGTCTTCATTTATTCTCTGTTCATCCATTGTAACTAGTCACCATCCACTACTGAATCTGAGCCTATTTGTATTCTGGTTCCTTCTCACCACTCTTGTTCTGAGTCATTGTTTTGATCTGCTTTCCAGTCCTGTGCTGATCTATGTCCCAAGCTGACCCATGCTGGGTCCATTTAAGTGAATCAGAGCTGCTGTGCTTACTGCAAACACTTCTTGTTTCTTCTTCCCCAGTTGCTCAGCATGCAATCCTTAAATTGTCATGTCTTGATCTTCATTATTCTGGCTATATTTGTTAGGATCTATGCAATGCTGAATTGATAGAGGTACATCTGCATCACTTCATGTCCCCCTCTGGTAATGTCTACTACAAAATGCTATATAAGGGCGGGGTGGGGAGATTAAAGATTGCTAAGAGTAAGCGTATTTTGTGTGGAATTAAGAGGTCAGTCTTGTTAAATATGAGAATTCTTCTTGATGAAAATGAAGGGGCTGGAAGATGGGTGGAGGTAGAACTCCATGAATAGAGAGGTTACCATGAATTTAGAAGAAGGAGAGCCAAAAGATGAGGCTCCTGATTTTCTCAGTAAGGGGCAGGCAGGGCTGTATTTAGAGGTTTCTGGGTGTTGAGAACACCTGGAACATACATACCAGAACAGTTCCCTCCAATGAACTTTCTGCAAGGATGGAAATTTTCTGTATCTGAAAAGTACAATTTGGTAGCCACTAGTCACGTGTGGCTGTTGAACACTTAAAGTGTTTTGTGTGACTGGGGTATTGAATTTTTAATTTAATTTTAATTAGTGGAAAGAGCCACATGTGACCAGTGGCAACCATATCCAATTGCACAGTTCTAGAGAATATAAACATTGTATGATTAATTGGGGCACTAGAAATTGCAGTTTATTTGATTTATATAGGCACCCAAGCCAGAGATTAAGACAGAATATTTACTTCTGTGGCTGGGAATTTTGTTTGGCAGGTAGTATGGTAAAAATATGTCTTCTAAAGCAGTTAATTTAAATACATTTCACTTCTTTTATCAGTACAATCCTGTCATCATTAAGAACACAAAAGACTACCTTCTCTGCATTATTTTATGAAAGTTGTTCTGTGGTATCAGTTCTATTGATATTTAAAATACCACCTACTCAGTAAAACACAAAGTTCTGTGTGGGCAGGAAAAAAAAGTGCTATATATACTGCTGGAGGGAAGAGTGGGGGATGGTTATGAGTTTCTAGATACGGGGAAAGTAAAATTACTTTGGATTCTACTTAGAAAACTTTCCATGGTCTTTGGAGGCAACTCCTTCCTTCCACTGACCCATTCTCCAGGTAGAAGCAAGGGAACAAAATTAACCAAAATAACTGGTACCCATTTTTTTTTATTTGAGACCGTCTTAGTTCTGTGTACTCCTTATGGTGTTAAGGACTGACTTCACCTTTTCTCATTTTCACCTTAGAAACTCTGGAGAAATATGAGCTGCTCTTAAGGCATCAGGTAACTGCACACATCCTCTGTTTACTCTGGCCCTGTGGTTGGCTAATGGTTGAAATTTACTAATAAGCTAAAGATATTATTAGTGATATTGAGAAAAAACTGAGATCCTGAATTTAACAAGGATAGAGGTCAAGTGAAAGGCAAAGACACTGCATACAAGACAGAGATGAATGACAACTATAGTCTTAATAAGAGTTTCAGAAAAGATTTTGTGTGACTTCTGACTCAGTCAACAGGAAATATGACAGTTTGCATTTCATATCTGAGACAGAACAATCTGTCACTTGGAAATATTTGGGTCAATAATATTAGCTGAGAATAAAATCATGATGTGAACGTGAGAGTGATTCTAAATAAACTAGATAAACAGAAAGATTCCAAGGGCAGAAATTTTCCTTCTTTTTCTTCAAATTTATGTATAAATATGCTGCCACAATGAGACTGCTAGATAATATGTGGTTTATGAATTTCATCTGGATTAGAAAATCATTAGATTCTCTGCATCGTTACAATGTGATGACTTTTACTTTCAAACATTTAGAGCTGTTAGCAGGAACAAAAAAATGATCTCTTAAGGAAGCATATTGTGAGATGGAAAAAAGATGATTTGGGCATATACTGGTATAAAGAAAAAGAGAATAAACTGAAATATTTAATTTTTCAACAAAATGACTAAGGACTTAGATTCAAGCAATTTTCTATTTAAACTTATCTTTTAAAAAATAACATACTTTATAGATCTTTGGGCTCAGAAACAAAGGTTGTGGCTATGTACAAATATTCTGCGATAAAATAATTAAAGTCACATACGTGTAAATATTTAAGGCAGAGTTGTCTCTGTTTACCATAAATCTTGGACCAAATTCATTTGTTCTAAAACGGATGTCACATTTCAATTTATTGTATACTCACAGTGTGGCTGACAGAGGTTTTTGCCCACGCCCAAAACTCTGCTGCACTGTCTAGGCAATGCTTTATTGTATCTTAAAGGGTTCCTTCTGCAGAAAAAAAACTGAGCTGCCTCGTTCTGGTTCCTCCTGCAACCGTTCAGCTATCCTGCAGTTTTCTATTTGCACTCTCCAGCCTGGGAGGTTGCAATGCAGCAAACAGTGCTACCCTGCTCAGAGATCTGCTATGTTTAAAGCTCCTTGCTCTGGATTTCCTGTTTAAAGATTAAGAGATTTGATAAAGATATATTAGTCAAGCTTTCATTTTAAATCTGTCCAAGGTCCTTGACAGAGTGGCCATTTTACTAACAGCACTCCATTTGTCTTAGGATAACATATGTTAGATTTCCAGTGTTATTCAATGATTATCCAGTCCAGCACCCGCAGTTTACAGATGAAGAAATTGACGCTCAGAGAGCTGAAATGAAATGTTTAATTTCTGGGAAAATAAATTTCTTATATTCCTGAGAACCCAAACTCCAAGTATAAATTCTGCTGTCAAAAAAATCATCAGGGAGAGTGAGTTGCTGAGAGCGTGTCGCCATTGGATAAAGGACTCTCTTGGGAATAAAAGTTCTTCTAAATAATCCTTCCTTTTTTTCTTGGTCTCAGATCAAGGAATGGATGAATGTTGGGGAAAAAATGCACATAACACATATGTATTTAAATTCAGAGTACCAAGTTTCTCTGAAGTTCACTGATAAATACTCTAGGTTAAGAATCCCTATTCTAAACTGTCTAGATGAATGTCAAGAACATTCATTATATTCTGAACTAATTATTGCTTTTTTCCTATTGATATTCATTGAGTTCTTACTATGTTCTAGGAGCTTTACATATATTTAGGTATTCAATCCTCTTAAAAATTCCACAGACCATTACTATTATAATACTCATTTTACAGATGATGACATTGAAACACAGAGACATTAAGTAACTTGACTAAGACCACAGAGCCAATAAGTGGTAGTATCAACATATCAATTTGCTAATTTACGTTGTCTGGCTCCATAATTGAAACATGCTTTTAACCACTAGGTAATATGATTTATGGAGTATAACATGTCAATCACTTTTGCTAACTATTTTAAGTTTTCCAAACCCTCTGAGGAGGTTGTCATTATTATTTCCATTTTTTAGATCAGGATATTGAGGTTTATAGATATGAAGTCCAATGTTGATAAATCTAGTAAGTTATAGAACAGAGAACTGGGCACAGATCTTCTACCATATAGTGCAGTGCTATTTTCTCTATAGCAATCCTGTCCAGTAGAACTTTCCACATTGATGGAAATGTCCAGTATGATAGACACTACTCACATGTGGCTATTGAGCACTTGCACTGTAACTAATGTCAACTGAAGAATTTATTTTAAATTGTATTTAATTTTAGTTTAAGTAGTCATACCTGGCTAAGGGCTGCCATACTGAACATCGGGGCTCCAGAGCCTTACTCCTCAGTGTGGTCCATGGGCCGGGACCACCAGCACCACCTGAGTGTTGTTAGAGATGCAGACTGCAAGCTTCATCCCAGACTTATGGAATCAGAGTCTGAATTTTAATAAGACTTCCAGGTATTTTATACACACTTTAACATTTAAAAATCGTGGTTCTAGATCACTCCACCACTCATATTATTTGTCAAGACCAAGAAAATAAACTATTTCATCTCAAGAGTCTTTTGCTCTCCAATTACTTTCCAAATTAAGGGTTTGTCACCTCTCTCCGCTGCAATATGAATAAAAGCTTTAAAAGGAAAAAGAACATAGCAGATTAGGAGACTTCAGGCAAATTCATACCACCAAAGAGAAATCATAACAAGGAAATTAGTAATATTTGTAGCTGGAGATGTAGGTAAAAGTCAGATCACAAGAAGTCAAAAGTCAGATCATGAAGAGATGTATCATGTAGGAAAGTTGGACATTATCCTATTGGTAATGATCCCCTTTAAGGAGCATTAAGCTGAAGAGCTACATGTTACATGTGGGTGATCCCAATGGCAGTGTGGAGAATAGATTGGTTTAAAGACCATCTCAAACCAGGTCAGAGGTGATGAGTGATAAGTGTTAAGAGTAATAAGAGATAAATAAGGTAGTGGTAGCTGGAATAGAGCATAGGGAACAAATTCAAGAAATATTTAGGAGAAAAAAATGGACAGGATTACATAATTGAATGTGAAAGATAAGAAAGAGAGAAGATAAAAACAAGGGTTTTAGCTTAGGTGACTACCTAGGTGATTGCCTCCAGGTGACATAGAGGATACAGAAGGTGGCCACAGATATAAGTTCAGTTCAGGAATACTGAAGTTTAAGTGACTTTTGGACAGGTAGGAGGATATATATACATGCAGCAATTAGATAGGCAAGTTTAAATTTCATTAGACATATTTGGGGTATAAGATATAAATTTGGCGATCAACAAAGTTTAGGAGGAAATTGCAATGGATTAGTCAGGAAGAATATGCAAAGTGGAAGGAGTCTCCACAACATTTCTGAGGGACTGTGGAGGAGGAAGAGAAGTCTGCAAAGAGTAGCTACATTATAAGGAGCACGTGGGATTTTACAAGCCAAGAGAGTAGTTTACAAGACAGTGTCAGTTGAAACAAAGATGCAGAGTAACAAAACACCAAAAATACCACTTTAGTTTGGTAATTACTTGGTCATTGGTGACCTTATGAGAACAGTTTCAATGGAGTGGCTGTGATGGAAACCAGATGCGAAAGAGTACAAAGTAAATGGGAGGTCAGGAAATCAGGGCAGTGAGTAGAGACTCTTCTTTGAAAACTTTTATGCAATTCTACACCAAGTATTACAGATCAAGGAGATTAAAGGAGACATGTAAAGAGTCTAATTAACCAACTTGTGTTATCTCCAAAGGGAAAACATTTTATTTGCCTGTGAATGGCCCTTGTACTGGCACTGCATAGAAAGGGAGATCAAAATGAAACCAAACCAAAAGCAGCATGTTTTGAACAATGAAAAACAAAACTCTGTTCTGAGCGATGGATATAAAGAGATGCAAGATGCACTTTGTGGTCCCCGAGGCTCATCATAATGTATAGGAATAACACCCCAAAAAATCAAGAATTAAGTGATCAGAGAGCAGCTGAGAGTCAGAGCTTAAACATGAATTAGGCACCAGTGAATGTTAACCACTTTGTTCATGCAACCTAACTATTCCCACTTATCTCTCTGTTGGAGGAGGTCATCAAGAGGGTGTGACACCGGTTGAACCTCGAACTGGACCTGAACGATCAAAGGCTCCTTACTCCTTCCCCTGTACTTAGAATGTACGACTGGCCCACTGTCCCCCTGTTAGGAGCCACTTAAGGACGCAGCCTTGAGAGAATGATATGTTGAGGCCACCTGAATTGGACAGTGACTGAACCCTGTTAATGGTCTCCATATAAACTATTACAGTTCTGGTGGGTAGGTGCAGAGATCTACTCACCTCATGATTGTCCCAGACAAGCCTCGAACTTCAGTTCCCTTGCTTATTAAAACTACCTCCTACCCATCTGGAGTGGCTTACCTCTTTCTTCAGTCTCTCTTGCCCTCCGTTAGGGAGCCAGTGTCGGATTTCACCCAGGGAGCTCAGGTAGTGAGCCAACACTCTCCCTGTGAAAACCTGCCCCTCAACAACTAAACCTCCAGACACATTCCCTTTCAGTCCCTAAACTACCAGGTAGAGTCTATACCATAACCCCTGGCTCCAGGGCTTTGAAGTCTCCCAGCTAAAGCCACTTAGCACTCCTCCAAGACCAGTTCATTCCCACTGCTGGGAACGTAAAGAACCTGAGGGCAATAGGATGGCACGTAGGTGATGAGGCTGCTCACCTGCTCTGACCTTATGCTCACATTTCACTATGTTGATTTCTATCTCCAGTAAATTATTTTTATTAAAAGTAAACTTCTGGTGGCCTATATGGGAAAAAAATCTTAAAAAGAGTGGATATATGTATATGTATGGCTGATTCACTTTGCTGTACACCTGAAACTAACACATTATAAATCAACTATACCCCAATAAAAATTAATTTAAAAAAATAAACTTTTATTATGTAGCAAGTATCTGTATGCAGAGTAGAAAGTTAAAGATAACAGATACCACAGTAAGAAGATCAGATGACTTTATTCCTACAGTCAGGGATAACCACTAATACCTTATTGTAAGTTCTTCCACATTTTTTTAATTCACAAATATAAATATATGCATGTTTACTGAGACAAGATCAAGCTGTAATGTTATTTTTCCCATAGATGATTAACTCTTTAAGAGACCAAATTTTACAATTCTATCGCGGGACTGTCTGGCTTGGTATCTGACTTAGAATAAGACCCACATGAAAGAAATTTAAAAGTGGGTTCTGTTTCTTGAAATTTACTGAAAAGATTTGCACCTCAAGAGCCATCTACGAGGTCCAAGACTCATGGGTCCCTCTTTACTAAAGAATTAATGCTCACTATGCAGACCTGTATCAAGATAATGTGATTGAGTTCAAACAAAACAGAGAGATGGGTGATGGTCGAAGTTGGGACCAGGAGTTGGAGTAGCCATGAGTGTGCTCTTGCATCCTTTCCTGTAGATAAAATGACCACACCAAGAATGTCCACAAGCATGGGGGCATGGGTGATATGGCCTAGCTGACCTTGAAGCCGATACCTAGCTTCAAGACCTTGCATATGTCAGAGATTCAAATTCTCTTCTGCTTCATGAAGAATATGGAATTATATCTCTTTCCATAAATCAAAACAATATGCATTGTAATCGTTCCATAAATCAAGAGATCAGTAGTGTGCATCCTTACTTTCCTAATGCTCAGTGATCCTTATCCTTTCTGCAGAGATATCTGTGCCTAAAAAGGTCTTCAGAAGAAGAATCTATACATTATGGAAAAGTAAAAGTACAAGAAAGTTTTAGATTCTATTACTGCTCAACATCACTAATTATTAAAGAAATGCAAATCAAAACTACAATGAGGGCTTCCCTGGTGGCGCAGTGGTTGAGAGTCTGCCTGCCGATGCAGGGGACACGGGTTTGTGCCCTGGTCTGGGAAGATCCCACATGCCGCGGAGCGGCTGGGCCCGTGAGCCATGGCCGCTGAGCCTGCACGTCCGGAGCCTGTGCTCTGCAATGGGAGAGGTCACAACAGTGAGAGGCCCACGTACCAAAAAAAAAAAAAAACTACAATGAGATATCATCTCACACCAGTCACAATGGCCATCATCAAAAAGTTTGCAAATAATAAATACTAGAGAGGGTGTGGAGAAAAGGGAACTCTCCTACACCATTGGTGGGAATGTAAATTGGTGCAGCCACTATGGAGAACAGTATGGAGGGTCCTTAAAAAGCTAAAAATAGATTTATCATATGATCCAGCAATCCCACTCCTGGGCATATATCCAGAAAAAATGGAAACTCTAACTTGAAAAGATACATGCACCCCAATGTTCACAGCAGCACAATTTACATAAATCCATTGTGGTCACAATGTTTCCATAATAAGGAAAACTCTCTTTAAATTAAGAAACTATCATAGCAACACTGTTTCCAATAGCCAAGACATGGAAGCAACCTAAATGTTTATTGACATATGAATGGATAAAGAAGATGTGGTATATATATACAATGGACTATTACTCAGCCATTAAAAATAATAATAATGCCATTTGCAGCAACATGGGTGGACCTAGAGATTATCACAGTAAGTGAAGTAAGTCAGACAGAGAAAGACAAATATCATATATCACTTATATGAGGTATCTTAAAAAATGATACAAATGAGTTTATTTACAAAACAGAAATAGACTTGCAGACATTGAAAACAAACTTATGGTTACCAAAGGGGAAAGGAGGGGAGAGGGATAAATTAGGAGTTTGGGATTAACAAATACACACTACTATATATAAAAGATAGATAATCAACAAGGACTTACTGTATAGCACAAGGAACTGTGTTCAATATCTTGTAATAACCTATAATGGAAAAGAATCTGAAAAAGAATATATAAATATATGTATAACTGAAAAAATGATAATATATTATTTAACTTCTCTGTGCCTCAGGTTTTTACCTAAAAAGCAGAAATAATAAAAGCATCTACCTCATAGAGTTGTGGTAAAAATTAGTTGAGCATATGAAATACTGAAATATGTTTCATGCACAAAGATATTTTTCTGAAGAAGATATACAAATGCCATCAAGCATATGAAAATATTCTCAACATCACTAATCATCAGAAAAATGCAAATCAAAATCACAATGAGATATCAGCTCATACCTGTCAGGATGACTATTATGAAAAAAGAAGGATTATAAATGGTGGCAATAATGTGGAGAAACTGGAACCCTTGTTCACTGTTGGTGGGAATGTCAAATGGTGCAGCCATTATGGAAAGTAATATGGAGGGTCCTAAAAAAATTAAAAATAGAATTACTGTATGATTCATCAATTTCACTTTGAGGTACATATCCAAAAGAATTGAAAACAGGATCTCAGAGATGTTTGCACACATACGGTTATTAAAGCATTATTCACAAAAAGCAAAATGTAGAAGAACCTAAATGTCCATCAATGGATGAATGAAGAAAACATAGTGTATGCCTGCAATGGGTTATTATTCAACCTTAAAAAAGAAGGAAATCCTGTCATACGCTATGTGGACAAACCTGGAGGACATTATGCTAAGTGAAATAAGCCAGTCACAGAAGGACAAATACTGCATGATTCCACTTACATGAGGTATTTAAAGTAATCAAACTTGTAGAAACAGAAAGCAGAAGGTGTACCAGGGACTGGGGGGAGGGGGCAGATAAGGAGTAGCTGTGTGGTGGGTGTAGAGTTTCAGTCATGCAGGATGGTGGGCAGGGTGGCGCCCAGGGCTCTGTTACACAACAATGTGCATATGGTTGACAGTATTGATCTGTACTCTTGGAAATTGTTGGAAAGGTGGATTTTATGCTTTTTTCAGCCACACTAAAAATAAATGGAAGAAACAAACTCTGTGGCAGATTGACACTTGATTATATCTAAATCCCCAGAGCCTAGCCTGAGATTTGGCAAAGAGTAAGGGTTTAAAAAATTGTTTCTCAGAGGAGGAAAGCCTGAATGAATGCAAGAGTGAACTTGAGATTAAATTTTTAAAGGCATTCAGCTACTGAATATTCACTGGGGACCCTTGCCTCTCTCACCCTTGGGCTTGGTGTCTGTAGTGGTGATTGGAAGATTAATGGTCACCAGGGAATATCCTTGAGATGGTCAAAAAGATTCAAAAGTGTCATTTTCACATAAGGAGCTCTTTGAGAAAAGTAGAAAATTCCAGGGTCACTGAATGCCCTTTTCTTCTAAGAAACTTTCTCTAAATTGTCCTACTTTCTGAGCCGTTATTGTCAGCAACTTTGCTTCTTCAATTCTTCATTTTTATTATCTTGGACTTCTGAAAAGTGATGTTTCCCTACACTAGGACAAGTTCCCCTCCTATTACATATTTAAGCTTAATTCTTAAGTTAAGAATTATAGGATTGGGAGATTGGGGTTGACATATATACACCAAATATGCATAAAATAGATAACTAATAAGAACCTGCTATATAAAAATAAAATAAAATTTTATAAAATATTTTTTTAAAAGAATTATAAAGTCTGCATATAGGTCACGCCTCTCATGTACTGCAGAAGCTAGAAGGATCTGAAGCAAAGGTGATCAGACGCTGAGTCATGCAAAGCTGGCCTCCTCGATGCAGGAAAACCTCCCCAGCAAGTTCACCCAGTGTTCCTGGACCAAGGGCTCAGGGGGCTGCCCTCTTTTAAACCCATTCTAAGGAGAGCAAAAGGCAAAATATATTCATTCATTCAAAGACCTCGGCATTAGGCACTCGAGTGCTAGGACAGGATTCTCGCCCTAAATCAATCTAAGGTCTGGTCAGAGAGACAGACAAGAAAATCAGTGATTAATCCCAGAGGGATAAGTACAGGAGGGTAGATACAGGCTCTGAGATAACAGGAGAATTACCACTGTCTTAGCTAAAGATGGCTGAGGATAGCTCAGTTAATGCTCTCAATAACAGAACTAATTTTTAAAAGATTAACAGGGTTAGCCACTGACAGGGCTGGAGGTTGATTGGGGACCAGGAAAGGAAGCAAGTATACTATAGAGGGAGGCAGCAGCTTGCTTATATCATTTATGCTCTAGGAGGATTGATACGGCTAGAGACAAGTGTCAAGATGGAGAGTGGCGGGAGATAGAAAGCAAGGGACTAATGCAAAACTCAGGTGCTCAAGTGCTTTCTGATATATTTGAACTTTATCTCGAAGATTAGTGGAAATGGAGTCGTGAAGAGATGGGCTCTTCAGAAAGACAACTTAGTAAGAGTGTGCAGCATGGATTAGAGAGAAGGAGATAGAAATGGGGAGCCTAGTTACATGGCTATTGTTACTCTTCAGGAGAGACGTTATTAAATTCTGAACTCTGGAGGAGGTGGTAGGAATGAAAAAGATAGAAAAGATTCAGAAGTCTTTCATCAAGGAGATTGTAAAAGGCATCATTTAAGATTATCCTGGTGAGATATTATCCTGTTAATATCTGGTGCAGAATTTTTATCATAATGGTTTATAGAAAAGTCAAGTCCCTGATATTATACATAAACTTGTGGATGTATTTAGGTAAATTTTTTGCTATGAAAAGTCTCTTTAATTTTCATCAGACTCTCAAACAGCCAATAGGTTAAAAGTTAAATTATTAAGCTAAGTATTGACAGTGGCCCACTGTACTACTAGGAAGAACCAAAGCTCTTAATTTCACAGCATATGTTGACAAGACATAGCCCACAAGGCCAGGCTAGAAAAGCAAGTTGGTTTTTTAATGACGTTTATCACCTTGGATTTTATGCAAGGCTACTCTTGCACTTCAGAATTCTTTATTGCTCTGAACTACACAGAATTTTGTCAGGTAACAGGGAAACAATCTCTTATATTCTCAAAAATCTTTTTTAAAAGTAAAATCCACGACTTTCCTGCAAAACTTGAGTGAAACTTAGTCCATCTAAGGAGCCCAGAAGGGGCAGCTCAGTTACATATGGCCGTACACCCACCTAGAGAATATTTGGGGCACCTTTTCTATAAGCATTCATACCTTTATCTATGTATCCTTGTAGTTTAAGAAATGGAAGCAAAGATGAATAAGATATAGTCTTTGTTACAAAATTATCAGTCACTTAATTTAATAAATGGACTCCATAATAGTCATCCAAAGCAGGCAGTAATAAACTTTGTTATGAGATCAAGGAGTGGGAATATGGCCAAAGAGAGATGCCAAAGCAGCATCTCAAATACAGTGTAGGAGTTTGCCAGGCTGCAGGAGCATACGAGGCCAACTGCAGGAGCGCTATCCCAAACTTAACGTGTTACCTTTGGCTTTATTTTGACCACGTCATATAAGTTTGTGTCTTTTTAACTGTAGGTCATGAAATCACTTTAGGGGGAAATATGTGGATATGCCACAGTATGTTTATCCCTTCACATATTGGCGGACATTAGGATGGTGTCCACTTTTTGTCTATTACAAATAAAGCTGCTATGAATAGTTAGGTACAAGTTTTGAATGGTTGTATGAATTTCTCTCAGGTAAATACATAGGTATAGAATGGCTGAGTGTATGTTTACTTTTAAAAAAACTGCCAACCTGTTTTCCAAAACAGTTGTATCATTTTGTATTCCCACCAACATTGTATGAGAGTTCAAGTTGTTCCATATCCACCTCAACACTTGGTATTGTCAATCTTTTTAATTTTTAGATATTTTAATCAAAGTGTACTTGTAATTCCTTATGGTTTTAATCTGCATTTCCCTAATGAGTAAAGTTGAGCATTTTTAAGTGTTTATTATTATTTTTTATATATATATATACATCTCAGAGAATTTATATATATTTATTTATTTATATATATATTTATATATAATATATATAAATATATATTTATAAATTTATATATATATAAATACATATATTTATAATTTATTTATATATATATACTACAGAATAGATGTATATATTTATCATATATATAACATGTACACATATTCTATAGCAAAATGTTCAAATCTTTTTCTTTTTGTTTATCAAATCCTTCTGTTTATCAGGATGTTGATACTCATTAATAAGCAGTTATGTGTTCTTTGTATATTCTAAATAAGAGTCTTTGTTCCATTCTGTGGTTTACCTTTTTATTTTCTTAACAGTGTCTTTTGAGAAGAAAACGTTTTAAATGTTGATGAAATCTAATTTGTGTGTGTGTGTGTGCGCACGCGCGTGTGTGTGTGAGCGTATGTGTATGTAAGTGTGTGGGTTCTTTAGAGGTGAGTGGGAATGAGGCAAGTTAGATAATCCCTTCCCCAACTCAGGAGAGAAAGTTGCGAAATAGAAGGTAATAATGTATGATTCCATATAAGTATAAGGAAGAGAACTAAAAATCATGAATTGTCCCTGTGCAATAGTGTAATAGGATATGAAATTGTGCTGCTATATAGGGGAGAGGGATGTGGGACAAAATTATAGCTATCTTAAGAATAGTGATAACTGGCATTTATGTACATTTATATGTATATATATACATATATATTCCCTTGAAACTACTCTTCTGAGAAAATCAATCATTTTCAACAAATTATGTCTTTATAAGTTGGCAAGTAAAAATACTACCAAAAGTGCAAATCAAGGAACCAGAAAAGTCTAGGTTAAAAATCTAGGCCTCCCTGTGACCTTGAGAATTTTATTTCATATCTGATTGATTACAAAATGGTGAACTGAGCAATTGAAATGGAGTCTATAACAAAAAGTATTTCTTAAAAGTTTTTTGTTTTATTGAGGTATAACTGACATATGACATTATATTAGTTTCAGGTGTACAATATAATGATCCGATGTTTGTATATATTGTGAAATAATCACCACAATAAGTCTAGTTAATATCTGTCACCATACATTAGGGCTTTTTTAAAAACATCTATGGATGCATACTTCCCCAGTCAAAATTCTGCAACGATTTTTTTTAGAAATTGAAAAGTTGATTCTAAAATTTACATAAAAATGCAAAAGACTCGAAAAGCCAAACAACCTTAAAAAAAATTTTGAGGGCTTCCCTGGTGGTGCAGTGGTTGAGAATCTGCCTATTAATGCAGGGGACACGGGTTCGAGCCCTGGTCTGGGAACATCCCACATGCCGCAGAGCAACTACTGAGCCTGCACGTCTGGAGCCTGTGCTCCGCAACAAGAGAGGCCACGACAGTGAGAGGCCCGCGCACCGCGACAAAGAGTGGCCCCCGCTTGCCACAACTAGAGAAAGCCCTTGCACAGAAACGAAGACCCAACACAGCCAAAAATAAAAATAAATAAATTAAAAGAAGGCTCAACATTAAAAAAAAAAATTTTGATGAACTTAATACTACTAGATTCTAAGACATAGATATAAACCTACAGTAATCAAGTCAACGTTATATTTGAGTATAAAGACAGACAAATAAATCAATGGAACAGAATAGAGGGTTTAGAAATAGATTGATATGTAGAGAGTCAATTGTTTTTGGTAATGCAATTCAATGATAGTAGAACATTGAGTAAACAAATGAAGAGAAAAATGATTTTCTGCCACTATCTCAAATAATGAAATTAACAATATAATAATTTGAGATGAATTGTAGATATAAATATAAAAGTTAAAACTTTAAAGCTTTAGGGACTTCCCTGGTGGTCCAGTGGTTAAGACTCTGCACTTCCAATGCAGGGGGGTACAGGTTCGGTCCCTGGTCAGGGAACTAAGATCCCACATGCCACATGGTGCTATTGTACAATACAATAGCCATTAACCACATGTGACCATATATAATTAAATTCAACTGCTTAAGATTAAGTGAAATTTAAAGTTTGATTTCTCAACCACAGCAGCCATATTTCAAATGCTTAACAACCAAGGTAGCTAAAGGTTATGATATTGAAAAAGGCAAATAGAAGTTCTAATGGAAAGTGTTATTCTAGAAGACAATATAGGAGAATGTCTTCACAAGCAGGAAAAGATTTCTTAAATAGGGCACAGAAGTTGCCAACAAAAAAACGTAAACGTCGATAAATTGGACTTTCTCAAAACTTAATCACACATTCATTAAAAGACACTGTCAAGAAAATGAGTAGACAAAACACAGACTGGAAGAAAGTATTCACAACATATATATATGAAAAAGTGTTCTGTGGCTTCCCTGGTGGCGCAGTGGTTGAGAGTCCTCCTGTCAATGCAGGGGACACGGGTTCGTGCCCCAGTCCGGGAAGATCCCACATGCCGCGGAGCGGCTGGGCCCGTGAGCCATGGCCGCTGAGCCTGCGCGTCCGGAGCCTGTGCTCCGCCACGGGAGAGGCCACAACAGTGACAGGCCCGTGTACCGCAAAAAAAAAAAAAAAAAAAAAAAAGTGTTCTGTATGCAGGATACGTAAAGAACCCCTACAATTTTATTTTTAAAAGAGCAAACAAAAAGCCAATTAAATGGAGCAAAAAATTGAACAAAAATTGTAAATCAACAGATGATTCACAAAGGAAAGCATGCAGATGACCAATAAGTACTCAAAAAAGTACTCAATATCATTGGTCATCAGAAAAATGCAAATGAAAACCACAAAGACATCACTAGACACCTGTAATTGCGGCTAAATTTAAAAGGAATGACACACTTGATATTGACGAGGATGTGAAGCATTCAGAAGCCTCAAATATTGCCATTGAGAATGTAACATAGTACAGTCATTTTGGAAAACTGTTTGGCAGTATCTTATGAAGTTAAACATGTAGTATAACATTTCTATGGCTTGGCAACTGCACTTGGGTGAAGGAGAAACCAAAGCACATTTCCACACAAATATCAGCACACAAATGCCACTTAGCAACCTTATTAATGTTAACCTCGAACTTGAAACAACCCAAATGTCCTTCATCAGAAGAGTAAGTCATCAAATTTTGGTAGATCCATACAATGAAATACTACTCAGCAATTAAATGGGGCAAACTGCTCACACACAGAACAGCATAGATGAAACTCAAAACTTTTTGCTAAGATTAAAAAAAGGACTTCTAAAAAATAAACACTATATGAGTTCACTTAGATGGAGTTCTAGAAGAGGTAAAACTAATCTATGCCTCTGGAAGGAGGTCATTTACTGGAAAGGAGCATGAGCGAATTTTCTGGAACAAGGGAAAAGTTCTATATCTTGTTTGAGGTGATGAGTTCATGGGTAGAGGCATTTGTCAAAAATCCCCGAACTACACTTATCACATGTGCCTATCACTGTATGTATATTATCCCTTGATTAAAAATAAAAAGCTCTGGAGGGATTAAAGGAATTCTTGTATCAATGTGTAAATGTGTGTAGATGTGTATAAAGGTATATTCTAAATGGGCCTTTCCTCTCAGTATCTGCAGTGACTCCAGCTCTAGGTACGAGTGCCCTCTGCTCACCCAAACCAAAGTGCCCTCCGAAGATCTTCCTTATGGAATACCCCATTATCAAGTACCAGTGCAGAAATAGAGACTTTACCTCTTGTGGTCTCCAAAGCCTCAGGTAACAGAGCTCAGCCTCGTTCTTCATCCCTCTGCCTTTTGGTTTATTGATCATAACTCATCACAAAGAGTCTGACAAACTCAATATGTCATGGACAACTAGAGCTTTTCTTATTCCATCAGCAGCTGACTCAACTATTAGTCATCTCCGAGATCAAAAATCTATTTTCTCATTCTAGGCTTGTAAACCTGAGCCCAGACCTCTGCAGACATCTTAAAGCCTGCTGTCAATTGATTATTTTTCTTTTATATTCTGTAAATCTAACAATAAATAAATAATAATGTTCAAACATCCACTTTGCATTTGCTTTATTTATCACATTTTTAGGCACATCTTTTGGTTTTCAAGTGACCTGAATATGCTCAAACATATATTGACATCAAGTAGGTTGCCATGGGAACTGAATGCAGCTGCACAAAGAGGTTTACGGGCAGGTAATTTAAAAAGCCCTGGAGCAAAGAATGAGTGCTTGATAGTGTCCTAGAACACCCCAGGGCATATCAAAATTAAATAAAGCACTAAGTCTTGAAGTAAGGGGTGGTTATTATACAGTAAACAGTAGCTGAAAGAAAAAAAGCATTTTCCCCTAAATATCTGGTTTTCAGAATATGCATTATGATATTAACTTATTTGATGGGAAAAATCAGGTCTGGGTTCTCTATATTTACTCACTAGATAAAAAAACATAATAGTTTGAAAATCTTTGAATATATGCTTTATTGATAATATTAGTGTCCTCAAAAATGGATCAATAGTGAACATAGAGAGAGAGAACCACAGACTCAGAATTAAAAGAATTCTTAAAAGCAACTCACAATTTAGGCTCCAGTGACCTCTTAATTCTGCGGAAGGGCCAAATCATGTATATTGTTAAGAGCCCCAGTTTGGAGACCACTGATATTGTCATTCACCCTAAACAGCACAAGGCATCCATACCAAATCATGAAAAAGTGGTTTTCTGACCTCTTTATAAACACATGCCATTGGCGGCATGAAGTTCACAGCCTCAAAAAGAATAGTTGTAAACTGTGACTTTTGTAAGAGACCTAAACATTGAGAGATTTGATCATCATTGTCATCTCTTCTGCAGATGAACAAAACTGAGGGAAAGTTGAATTTTATCCTCTCAACCTTCCTACCTACTTATCAGCATGGCCATTTTCATAGTATTAGCTTAAAACACCCTCATTGTCAAAGTCAAAATTCTTTATGACGGTGTAGCTTCTCATACTCTATGAAACGCTTCCTATAAGTTGTCCGATTTTCAAGCAAAATAGTGTTCAATTTTAAAATGTTCCATTAGAACCCTGGTTCTATGAAAAATTTAATACCTTCTACAAGTAAATCCATAATTGCATAGTATCTCAGAAAGAACACAGGATTTAGAGTAAAAAGAACTCACCTTTACTACTGAGTTCATTACATACCAACTGTGTGATATTAGACAAGACATTTAATTTCTCTAACTCTAAATTTCTTTCTTTGTAAAGTGATGATGATAATCATGCCGAGCTCCCAGAGTTGTTGGTTAGATTTTAAATGATAATGTGTGTAAAAACATTTTAAAATCATAAAATAATAGACAATTACAATGTTCAATAATTTAAAGCTGAAAATTTGTCACATGTTCCCCCTCTTTCTTCACTAACAATGGACAGTTATTTTGGATAACATAACAGTTAGGTGGGATTATAGAAATAAGGATGGCTATTCAGTGATGAGAGAACGTTGCACAGTTAACACAGCTCAAATGATAATAATGGCTATCATTTATTGAGTGCCAATCAAATGCCAAGAAATCAACATAGTATCATTTATCAACACTATGAGGTAGAATTTAGCTCCGTTTTGGAGATATTAAAACCAGGTGTCGTGAGCATATTGTTTTTATTCTAAAGCATCACGTCCTTACAGGAACAACCAGTCCCCATTTCATGATACCTTAGTGAAACCTTCCATCACAGTTTCCTGACTTCCTCTGGCCATAGGAGTGAAAATATGCAAAATTGGACCAATAAGACATCTTTTTATGGACTTCCACATGAACTTGGGGAAGAAATCCCTTTCTGAGTTGCTAAGAAAAGACTAGAGTCTGAAGCTGCTGGCGGTCACCTCGCCTACTCTGCGTGACCAACCTCCGCGCAGAATAAAGTGGAGCAGAAAGGACAGGTACTAGGTGAGATGAAACCCCAGTAACATCATTGGAACCTGATCCAATCAAACCCAAGCCTGGATGGACCATTCTCTCACACCCAAGTTATAAGAGCAACGAATTCCTTTTTGATTACACTTATTTGAATTACTGTGAAAGGGTCACAGAAGGAAGTAGAATTTCCTGTGACAGATTAACAGAGTTACTCATGCCTGAAGTTCTGCACAACTGATGAAGTAGCCACTGATCTCTGCTATCTAATACTTTACTGGCCTTTGCGATGTTCTATCATTCTGACGTCACCTTTGAAATGACACCAGGCAGCTAATTGCTGTAGTGAGTCAGTCTCCTGACAACACTTGATACAAGTGACAATTATATCATTCAATTTCACATTCCTTTGAGAGTGAAATGAAGGACCACTAAGTCCCCAAGTAGCTTGACATCTTTTGGGGACAAAAAGAGGAATGTATATGCAATGTGGGCTGAAGAAACCTTTAAAGAGCTCATTGAATATCAGAATAAGATGGGAAATACAATTATTAGAGGCTCAAACTGAATCATGTGGCTGTTAAAATACATTTGAGTTTAAGATTGCTGGTGTAGAGCTTTAAAGTAAAGGATGCCTATTTTTGAGCTGAAGCATTACAATGTCAACTTACAGGCAGGTGTAGGCTCTGTGGCTTCAGAGAAATAAAGTATGGTCATAGTCATTCGTTTAATTCATACAACAAATATTTATTGAGCAAACATTATGTGCTAGGCTCTGTTCCAGGCAAATCTCAGACTTCATGAAGTTTACATTCTAGTGGGGAAGGCAGAACATAAACAAGATAAAGGTGCAAACTATATAGTATGTTAGATGCTGATACATGCTAAGGAGAAAATTAAAGCAAGGAGAAAATAATTAAAGAAAATTAAAGCAAGGGAAGAGGTGGGAAAATCACCTCAATTTTAGAAACAATGACCAAGGAAGGTGTCACTAAAATGGTGACATTTAAACGAGATGTAGGTGAGAGAGTAAATTATGTGAATATTAGCAGGGAAAACACTTCAAACAAAGCAACAATTGCAAACATTCAGAGCCAAGAAAAGATCCTTTCAGGCAACTTTTAGAAAAATCTTATGACTAAGTATATCCACAAAGTAGCAAATAATCTCACACAATTTTATACCGATACACACAGAATTCTGTATGTAATTTATTTGGAGAGGCTAAACAGTATTAATACCACCACCACCACCACCACCACACACACACACACACACACACACACACACATAAATACTACTTGGAAATTGCACAAATGTATTTGGTTTTCATCCAGTAGGCAAGAAAAGCTCTATACGTATCAAATGGTAAAATTCATGGGTAAAAGGAGACCAAAGATTAATATATGACATGTGCTTCTGTCCTCATTATGGCACTTTGCAATTCAAAACAGTATAAACTAAGATACATCTTCTGAGGATTTGTGAGTCTTCATTCAAACCCTGTACAGACATCCACATGGGAATTCCATTTTCAGCAAGATGTCCTAGATGCACAGAGTGACAATAGTATAGAACACCAAAAAGTGCTGGATAACATGCTTTTTAAAAAAATCTTTAAATCACAGTTGAGCTAGTAGTTGAGAAAAAAATTTGGGTTTAGAATGAGAAAGCAATTCTATAAGTATAAGCTAGTCCTGGAAACTGCGTTTGCCCTGGGGACATTGGATAACTGGAGAAAGAAAAACAGAGCTGGAGGAATCAGGCTTCCAGACTTCAGACACTACAAAGTTACAGTAATCAAGACAGTATGGTACTGGCACAGAAACAGAAATATAGATCAGTGGAACAGGAGAGAAAGCCCAGAGATAAACCCACACACACATGGTCACCTTAACTTTGATAAAGGAGGCAAGAATATACAGTGGAGAAAAGACAGCCTCTTCAATAAGTGGTGCTGGGAAAACTGGACAGCTACATATAAAAGAATGAAATTAGAACATTTCCTAACACCATACACAAAAATAAACTCAAAATGGATTAAAGACCTAAATGTAAGGCCAGACACCATCAAACTCTTAGAGGAAAACATAGGCAGAACACCCTATGACATAAATCACAGCAAGATCCTTTTTGACCCACTTCCTAGAGAAATGGAAATAAAAACAAAAATAAACAAATGGGACCTAATGAAACTTAAAAGCTTTTGCACAGCAAAGGAAACCATAAACAAGACCAAAAGACAACCCTCAGAAGGGTAGAAAATATTTGCAAATGAAGCAACTGACAAAGGATTAATCTCCAAAATTTACAAGCAGCTCATGCAGCTCAATATCAAAAAAAGGCAAACAACCCAATCCAAAAATGGGCAGAAGACCTAAATAGACATTTCTCCAAAGAAGATATACAGATTGCCAACACACACATTAAAGAATGCTCAACATCATTAATCATTAGAGAAATGCAAATCAAAACTACAATGAGATATCATCTCACACGGGTCAGAATGGCCATCATCAAAAAATCTAGAAACAATAAATGCTGGAGAGGGTGTGGAGAAAAGGGAACACTCTTGCACTGTTGGTGGGAATGTAAATTGATATAGCCACTATGGAGAACAGTATGGAGGTTCCTTAAAAAACTAAAAATCGAACTGCCATATGACCAAACAATCCCACTACTGGGCATATACCCTGAGAAAACCATAATTCAAAAAGAGTCATGTACCACAATGTTCATTGCAGCTCTATTTACAATAGCCAGGACATGGAAGCAACCTAAGTGTCCATCGACAGATGAATGGATAATGATGTGGCACATATATACAATGGAATATTACTCAGCCATAAAAAGAAATGAAACTGAGTCATTTGTACTGAGGTGGATGGACCTAGAGTCTGTCATACAGAGTGAACTAAGTCAGAAAGAGAAAAACAAATACCGTATGCTAACACATATATATGGAATCTAAAAAACAAACAAAAATATGGTCTTGAAGAACCTAGGGGCAAGACGGGAAAAAGACATAGACCTACTAGAGAATGGACTTGAGGATACGGGGCGGGGGAAGGGTAAGCTGTTATAAAGTGAGAGAGTGGCATGGACATATATACACTACCAAATGTAAAATAGATAGCTAGTGGGAAGCAGCCGCATAGCACAGGGAGATCAGCTCGGTGCTTTGTGACCACCTAGAGGGGTGCGATAGGGAGGGTGGGAGGGAGGGAGACACAAGAGGGAAGAGATATGGGGATATATGTATATGTATAACTGATTCACTTTGTTATAAAGCAGAAACTAACACACCATTGTAAAGTAATTATCCTCCAATAAAGATGTTAAAAAGAAAAAAAGAAATGGAGTTTTAAAAATAGGAAATGTGGGACATAAAGTACAAAATATGATTTCTGACATTAATCCAAATATTTCAGTAATTCCATTAAATGAAAATAGATTAAATTTTCTCTTTCTAAAGATTATCAGGATTTTTAAACACAATCCAGTTATATGCCAATTAGAAGAGATATAGCTAAAACATAAGAATATAGAAAATTTGAAAGAAAAGGGATAGAAAAAAAATTGAAAATAAAGCTGGTTTAGCTATATAGCTAGTAGAAATGGACTCTTTCAAAGAAGATTAAGATGCCTAATTCACAGGGAATATATAAGAATATAAATCTGTAAGTTAACATCTAACCCTACAAAGCAAAAACTCAGAGAATGACAAGAAAGAAATAAATCCATCAAAATAGTGAAGATTTTAATCCAGCCCTGCCAGTATTTGATATACCATACAAACAAATAGCGGCAAAGATAATGAGGTTAAAAAACTGAAAAAAAGGGCTTCCCTGGTGGTGCAGTGGTTGAGAGTCCGCCTGCTGATGCAGGGGACACGGGTTCGTGCCCCGGTCTGGGAGGATCCCACATGCCGCGGAGCGGCTGGGCCTGTGAGCCATGGCCGCTGAGCCTGCGCGTCCGGAGCCTGTGCTCCGCAACGGGAGAGGCCGCAGCAGTGAGAGGCCCGCGTACCGCAAAAACTGAAAAAAAGTATGCTATATAAGCATACTTCATTTTATTGCACTTTACTTAATTGCACTTCGCAGGTAATGCAGTTTTTACAAGTTGAAGGTTTGTGGCAACCCTGTGTCAAAGAATTATATCAGTTTTTTTTCAATAGCATTCAATTTCAATTTTTTCAATTTTTTCAATAGCATTACTTTTAATTAAGAGGTGTACATTGTTTTTTTTTAAGTATAATGCTATTCTACACTTAATAGACTACAGTATAGTGTAAACATAACTTTAATATGCACTAGGAACCCAAAATGTTCATGTGACTAGCTTTATTGCAGTGGTCTGGAACCAAACCCACAATGTATCTGAGGTATGCCTATATAAAATAATAGATTGGGTCATAGATTGCATAATATTTATACAACAAAATAATATATAGCCATGAAAAATTAATCATAACAATAATCTAAAGAAGAAAAAAGTATAATACATAATTTAAAGAAAGCAAATTCCAGGAGAATAGACATATTATGATGCAATGTATATAAAGTGTAAAAATGGACAAACTTATTTAGAAACATAAATACATGTGGTAAAATAAAAGAGAAAATGAATAGCATGTTTAACACAACTTCAGGAGAATGGCTCATTCTGGATGGGACAGACATGTATTCAGAAGGGAAACTGAAGAGCCTCAAAGGAACTGGTAATTTCCTTTTTTAAAATAAATGTGTCCAAATATTCATTTTTTGTTATTATTGCTGTTGCTGTTTAAACTGTGGTTTCATGTTATATATGTTCTTATGTCTAATATACAGCACATTAAGATATTGAAAAATATGTACATATAGAGTCTAATGGAAAAACTTTACTGAAAAGCATTAAGTGACTTTCCAGAAGCTACAAGCAAGTCTGTAGGACAGTTCTCACATCCAAATCAATGATTTTCTTGACTGTGCACAAATCAGCCTTATCCTAGAGAAGATTACTCTTATCATGTCAGCCTTACATAAAATGAGGTCATTTTTGAAAGAGTTTGCTGATAAAATGAGAGAATCAAAAACTCTAACGACTTTAAATGACTTTAAATTATTTCTCAAGTTTGAGACAGGTCATATTTCATGAATTTTATAAGCAGTTCTTACAACAGGCCATGCTTTGTCCTTATGTGGCAACATGTACCTAGACAAAAAGACTAGAAATGGAAACCCCATTGGAAAACCAGATTATACAAATGTTGGCATCTTCAAGAATTCTAGAAAAGACTTTCTTAAAAAAGACAAATTGGGAGATGTTCAAAGAGCATTAGAACCATGGCTGATCTGAGTGACCAAGGGGAGAATCCATGAATAAACTTCAGAGCTTAAGCAGGAACTTGGTGGGGGAAGGGAGAGTAGGCAGTAATTATTAAAATACATAAGACTGTTCCAGTTTAAAAAACATTTTGATCCTCAAGTCTTCGCAAATCAGTATAAATTTAGCCTTATTTTACAGAAGAGAAAATTTGTATTGAAATATATTGAAAAATTCTTAAAGCTGCTTCAATGTTTATGTTCAATGTTTATGTTCAATGTTCCTTCAATGTTTATCAGCACTAACATGGATAAGAGTCACTGAACTACAAACAGCTAGGTTTCAAGCATTAAACATTTACTATCCTATTTTTATGCACACAATTTTTGCCCTAATTTCTAGGTATAGTTGAGAAATTCATTTTAATTATCTCTGTTCTCCTTTCTGTTGTTCTCAGCCCCATGCTCCTCTGCGGTGTGAAACTGATAATGAGCAGAAAGCTGATAAAACATGTGGGAGCAGAAGCTGAAGATGGTGAACTCAAGATGGTGAACTCTTTCTGCAGACAAAATAACAATATAAATTTTAGCAAATTTGGGTTTATTTTTAAGATTTTTTTAAAATAAATTTCTGTTCACGTTAGAACCAAAACACAGAACCATAATGAGATAACAGTCAAATCTGAACCAACAAGAGCTGCAGTTCAATGGGAGTCAATAAATACGGCATCTTGCTGGTCCTACCTGGTTACCATGGCAGGTTGTGCCTAAAATTGCCTGGAAAGATGTGCTGTCTTACACAAATTTGAAACAAAATCTTCTACACAACTTAACCCCCAAATATAAGCATCATCTTTACGTCAAGTTCACGATTTCTCTTGGGCACATTTTTTTTCAGTTTTTGTTTAAGCCCAGACCCTAGAAATTGACGAAACTAAGGGCTGGATTCCACCCCTGAGGCATATGATAAAAAGCTCTCCTGGAAGAGGAGAAAGGGTTAACATGAATTATTCTGGGGGTCCTCCAGAGTCTGCCACAGTTCAACAGTCCAGATATGTGTGTGGCAGGATCTTTTTTTTTTATATTAACATATCTTCCCAAGTATACTTCCCCTATTTGGCTTTCAAACTATCCCACACACTCCACACACTTCCGTATGACGGTCTTAGTCCGTCCAGGCTACTATAATAGAATACCGTAGACTGGGGGTGGCTTGTAAACAGCAGTCCAGTATTTCATAACTCTGGAGGCTGAGAAGTTCAAGATCAAGGCACCAGCAGATTTGGTGTCTTGGGAAGGCCTGCTTCCTGGCTTACAGGTGGTCATCTTCTCACTGTGTGCTCAAAGAGCAGAAGAGATGAGGGAACGCTTTGGGGTCCCTTTAATAAGGGCACTAATGCTATTCGTGACGCCTCCATCTTCATGAGCTAATCACCTCCTAACAGCCCCACCTCTTAATACCATCACACTGGGGATTAGGATTTCAACATATGAACTTTGGAGGGAGATAAACATTCAGTCCATTGTAATGATTGTCTCAGAAGCAAAGTATGTCAAGGCAGAAAGTCTGAGCAAGTCTTCCTGGTTTTGATTTCCAAAAGGAAAATGGAGAGAACTTGGGACTTAGGCCAAACTTTTGAGAAAAATTGAAGATTAGAGACAGTGAAACTTACCTTTAAGTCTCCACAATATTCACCCAGGCTGGGAAGGGAATTGGGAGAAAGCAACAGGAAGAGAGGTAATGGAACTAAATATATTAGAGAGACTGGAGGATGGAGAAATCACTAAAGCAAAGGAGTACTCAGAAAGGCATATTCAAGCAACCAGGAGTTGTGCAGGACAAGTAAGTCATCATATCCATACCTTCAGTTGCTACATGACTGAGTGTGAATGTAACAGATAACTGACCTTCTCATCGGCCTTCTGATGGGAAGTCCCTCTGGTAACAGCCAGTATTTCACCAGCAGGAGCAACACCATCCATGCCTTGAGAGTCGCCCAGTTTCTATCCAACTTATTCTACATGAACTAAACACTAAATATGTGCTTTGGTATAGACCAGAACAGAGTAACTCAGAGAGAGAGGAGGGTGGTGTCCTAGATACATAATGATCTGGTGAAGGGACTGTTATAGAAAATACCATTAGATACTTGTCTGGTAGGAACAGGGTCTAGAAAGAATAAGCTCCATTCTCCATAGACTAGGATCCCTGACAACACTACTTGTCCTCTCAAACCATTCCTATCCCCTCTCCCCTCCCTGCCTTTGCTTACCTGTTGTGCAAGAAAAAATGTTATAACAACCAACATTTATTATGCTTTACAGTATACAAAAGGCTGTCTCACATGTAACTTCATTCATCTTCAAACAATTCTGTGAGATTGGCAGGTCAATTCCCATTGTTATCCCCAATTTACTGATGAGTGAGATTGAGGCTCTGAGAGGTTATGTAAGTTACCCAAGAGCACACAGGAACTAGAAGGTGGCAATAGTCCCAGTCTGTTCATTATCTGTGGTTCTATTGTTCCTTCACTACCATTTTGGCCCTGCTCCGAGGTAGAGCAAGCTGCTCCCTACAGTTTAAGGGGCCCTGAAGCCCTTCCCTCATGAAATGTTTCTTCCCGGACCTTCTTAAGTTCCAGAATACCCTGCCTTAGAGACATTACTCTAAGTTTAGGCAAGGTCTCCAGGAGGCCGTTGGTAAAATGAGACATTCAACCTGGGCTCCCTTAACTGAGACGTCTATGGGCCAGAACTACTGTTTAAGAAACTTAAATGAAAGAACAGCCAAGTGACTATCATGGAGTAAAGGCTCAATAAATAGTGGGTTTCTTTTTTCTAGTTAAAAAAATTTTCGGGAACTTTTTAACACCCATGACATAATTCCTCTGCTTTCCAAGTAAACAAATAAATAACATAGCCATGAATAATATAACTTCATGTAATTCCAATGGTAAAATAAAATCTCAGAAAGTTTTTTTTTTAAATCTCAACGAATCTTTCTGAAAATAATGAGCCCCCAAAATCATCATCCCGAAGGAAAACAGTTTGCTTACCTTAACTCTACTCTGAGTCGTAAAATACTCAAAATTATTTTCACAAAAATTACTGAATTTATCAGTTCCCCTAGCTCTGTGGCATACGAGCATAAAGAATAATACACCCTGGGACTATGTAAAAGCCTAGATTAATATTGAATGAACAGCTAAGGATAAACAGGACTCTCTGCTCTGCTCTCACTGAAGACAAACACAAACAGTGAGCAGAGAATCAGGCACGGATCAAGCCCATGAACGCACGCATTGGTTACTGCAATACCAACAGGGCTTTTAAAATGTCAAAGGAAAAATATACTTTAATAAAAATACATGAAAACTGTGTTGAAAAATTAATGTAGCACACTGTGTGCGAATAAACCCCTACATGAATAGAAAGTTGAGATTATCTCCATGCATCAGTAAACCTCAGGTGAAAAATCACTGGTGACAATTTCTCCCCCCCTTTCAAATACGGTTAGGGGTCTTTGGGGGATTGTCGACGCATAACTGGGGTCAAAGATTTTAACTCAAACAACCTGGATATGCAGAGAAAATGTTTTGTTGTTGTTGTTTACGGTTTTCCACATGAGCCCCCATCCTCTGGTTAGAGCTAAAATTTTTAAATGAATATCTAACCCAGTTTAGACCTAGACTGATTTGACAGCTTAAATGGTCCTTTCAGGCAATATTCTCCCTAGGAGTGGGGAGGGAAGTCACTCAGATTTCTTCTGCCTCTCTCTACTCATCTCTGAAAGAAGGCAGTTGGGTGTATACGTGGGGAGAGAAGGAGAGGAGTGTGAAATGGGGAGATGAGTGACCTTGAGGGTGGTGTTCTGGTCTTCTAGTTGGTGTTGTCTTAATGCTGTCTTGGCATTCATGGCTGGAGTCTGTAACTGATCTCATTCTCCCAATTTGGTCATAACCCAGTTCATTCTCTGGCCAATTCGGTCTCACTTGGGCACCTCCTGGCTCCAAAACCCCGAGACTTCCTGCCAGCCTCCAAGGCCAACTCTGAGGTCAGCCCCCCATCTCCTTGGGAACTGATGGTGGTTCAGGAAAGCTAACCCTAGGAGGTTCTGGCTCCCCAACAACACCACACAACCAAAGGGATGGAGGTGTGTTCAGGGCTGGAAAAGTTAGAAAAGGTCTCTCTTCACAGAGCCCAAAAAGGGAGTCAGGGCCTATAGCCTTCTCCCTTCACCTCCTCGCAGCCCACACCCTGAATCTACCCTCACCGTCCGCCGAGGGGAAGCGGGGGCACACATCCAGTCAATGTGCTCCTTCCTTCTCTTCCTCTCTGGCCTCTCCCCATCCTCTTCCTCCAGAGTTGGGAATGAGGTGGGCTTTGCACTTTCTTCTACATTCTGTATCCATTAGGCACAGGGCTTTGCTATCATGGATGGAGGGGTACCTTCTCTGCGGGGGATCTTCCCGGTTTAGTACCTGATATGTTAGATATGTTAGACGGAAAAATAAAGAGATCTGGAAAAGGGTCTCTCAAGATCATAGTCTGGGTTATAATGCTTTTATTTCACTTTGTCCCTGTTTTTCATGTCAGAAGCTCTATATTATTCAATTTTCCTCTTCATCATTTTTACAGTAAATTCACTTCCCCTATCAGGCAGATGGTTGCTCAGATTGACTTGGGCAAAATCATGGACATTAGTAATTTCTAAAATCTTACCACTCACTCCCTTGTGCATATATATATGGTCCACTGTTCCTATACATTATATGTTTAAATCAGTGTAGATGAGTGTGCAAAGCTATCCCTTCACATAAACATTCTGTTACATGGCACTTATCAAAACACATTTATTTTTGTTATTTGTTTGTTTGTCTCTAACATAAAATATCTACTGGGGATTATTTCGATGACTATTATTTCTGTGGCATTACCACATAGAAAGATAAATTCCTAACTTTATGGCAAACGTGATAAATCCTGTGTTAACAAACATTTGTTTTACAGATAATTGGAGTAAATAGAATCATTTATCCTGATGTAGCAAACGTTGGGGCTGGAAGAATATGTATGAGGGAACAACATAGCTGCTGCCTTCAGATACATAGTGGTTTAGAAGTGGAAACCAAGTCTGATCCATGTGACTCCAAGGGGCAAAATTAAGATTATGGAAAGAGTTAATGGGAAAGGAAATTTGGTTTAGCTTTCTAATAATCAAAGCTGTCTAAATATGGAGTGGGTTGACACCTCGAGATTCAATGATTATTTCCTAACTGGGTTTATTCAAGCTGGGCCACGTGACCACTTAATAAGGATGTCATGTTGATTATTTAAAGGTGTTAAGCATGCTGAGTTTCTATATTTCTTAAAGTCTTTAAGCTGAAGGTTTCAGATATTCAAGTACCTGATAAAAGATAAAGAACCATAGTAACATAGTAGTGCTGGCAGGAAAATCGTCCATGGCCATTTTTTGATGTTAATCACTGAGCTATTAAATAGGAAAAATTCAAATTACCTATCTGTGGTATAATCAGAGTTGAAAGCACAGTTTATGACAAAACTGGTGAAAATAAGGCCATAGGAGGGAGACCAGAAAGTTCTGGCAAAGGATGCTTCAAAGAATTAGAGGGAAATAAAGACCACTCTGGTTTGGTTAAGTAAGAGAGAAAAGCATCATTACAGTGATTCTATAAATAGGGGAAAAAAAGATATAAGGTATAAATGCTGAACTGGTGGTGGTGGTGGTGTTAAACTTAAGATGATGACATTTTTGAAGATTTAAATTATTTAATGAGTCCCAAGCAACCTCAGATTACATCTTTATTGATTCTTTCCTTCCCTTCTTTAGCATTTTGCCAAGAGTGGTAACAGGAGACAGTATGGCTGGGTACTGATTAACTGTTAACAGGCAATTAATAACAGGTATAGGAAAGAAAGGAGGAAGCAGAGAACACTTAGAAGGATGCAGATAGGGGCTGCATCACTGGTCATCCTTGTCATAATGTCATGACCCACAAACCCATATTCATTAAGGAGATGGCAGGGAAAGTGATAGAGTCAAACTAGACAAAAGGGGGTCTGCAGTGCCTGGAAAGTCAGTGCAGGATGAAGCAGACATGTCTCTGGGAGTGGAAGTCAGAAGAAAGGAGGTATATAGGCATTAAATGTGTACTAGGTGCCAGCCACTGCCATACGCACTTCATATCCTGTTAACTCATTCATTCTTCACTTCTACCCTCATAGGAAAGTATTCATAATCTCTTTTCACATTTAATGAAAATGAAAATGAGACTCAAATAGATTGCATACCCCAGGTCACACAGCCAGTTACGGGTTGCTGGGATTTAAAATCCCAAAGCTTATGGTCTTTCCACTACATCACACTAGCAAAATGTGCTCAGGCATGAGCAGATAAAGATAAGTGACAAGTGATGCCAGAGACTGGAGCCAGGTGGCAAAAATAAATCAAGCAGGAATGGATACATCAAGCAGATGGGGGGAGGGGCTTGGGGAATGCATGGGGAAGGCTGGGGGTGTCTAAGATTCACAGCCAGACTGTCCATTTGAATAAGCCAGAAATCCAGGAGCTAGAAAGATATCAAACACAGAAGAGGACAAGGGCATTCTCAAGAAAACACCCCAGACAAAATACTCCAAAACTTTTGGGTACCCTTACTACAATCTTGTCTTTTATTCTTCTTTCTTCTTTATTAGGGTTTTCCATCCCCTGAACAGAGGGGAAGAGGGAACTTTTGCTTTCCTCATTTCATTCTTCATTCTTACTTCACCAATGCTGTAACCTGTGATTATGAGCCAGCCAAGGTAAAGCTGCGTCAAGAGGTAAAGACTGAACTGAAAAGACTCAAGAGAGATTTTAGAAAGAAGTCACCACTCTGTTTCTTGTTGTCAAATTTTGGGGGATTCATTTTTCCAAAGAATCCATGAATCTCCTTACCGTGTGTGATCCACGAGTCATCAGTATCATCAGAACAAGTATAAAGGGAGAAAGAAGACAAAGTGAGCAAGGGGAATAAGCCTGCCACTTTACAGACTGCAGCTTGCATGGTCAGATTTAGCAATTTTTAATCAACTGAAAGCCCATTTTGCATTTGGACAAAAGCCCTATTTTGTAATTTTCCAAGTGAAAGCATGAAAAAAAATGTCTTGCAACTAAACAAGTGAAAGGATATACTATGTAAGACACTCTCAAAGAATACAGTAATTACCACAAATATAATGTATAGAAATATAATTGTGTCTCAGAAATAGATCTATTCAAAGAAGGCTTTCATATGTGTGATTATGCATGAGAGCCTAATGAAGCAGACATTAGCAAGGTTTGTCAATATGCAAATACTATTTCTACCAGTCCATTCTGATATGGTTTATCAAATGGCATTAAATATCTCAAAAGAAATGGACTTCTCGGGGCTTCCCTAGTGGCGCAGTGGTTGAGAGTCCGCCTGCCGATGCAGGGAACATGGGTTCGTGCCCCGGTCTGGGAAGATCCCACATGCCACGGAGCGGCTGGGCCCATGAGCCATGGCTGCTGACCCTGCGCGTCCAGAGCCTGTGCTCCGCAACGGGAGAGGCCACAACAGTGAGAGGCCTGCATACCGAAAAAAAAAACCAGAAAGACACAGACATCTTTTATTTCCCTAACACATAGCAAACACCTCTTTTTCCATACATGTGAAGTAGTCTCTTCATCTATTGTAACACATTGCTCCCAATAATTAGACTTAATGTTCTTTGGATTCTGTTAAGGGTGAAATTTTTCACAGTTACTGTATGTTATTATAATCTAGGTAAAACTCATTTAAATGATTTGTGTTACTGAGAGAATAATAACACCCATTAGAAACTGTTTTGCTTGCCCAGGGAGTTAAAATACAATATAGTCTCAGACGTGCGATCAACATACTCCTTGCCTTTTTAAGGCCACATTAACTCCTGAAATGAAAACATCTAGGTAAATGTGTATGTGCAAATACACACATACATCCACACCCACACATTTTCTCTCTCAGGAAATCCAGAGCATCTTTTACTAGGTTTCATTATAACTGAATGGCATATGATTGAAATATAAAGTTACCATTGCAAAGACCTCTCACAGACATCCTTCTAAGCTCCAGGATAAGGGTCTTGTGGCATATTTGTGCAGATCTACTCTGCTGGCTTTTCACAAATGGCTCTGTCAAAGCATAACATGTGACTTCCATAATCGAATGTTATTTACATCAGAATGAAAACAGACTGAGTAACTATTAGTGTGAGGTTCATGATTTTGGCGCTACAGACTGGAGAAATATCTTCTGTTTCCAGGAAAATCGTTTCCTAATTTGTCCTACATTTGGTTAGTAATCTTACTCAGAGGCAGAGAGAGTCAGAGAGCCTTCGCTGCGCCCAGGCACGTTCAGCACTTAGCAAGCCCGGGAAGAAAAAAGACTGGGGCTTGGGCCTTGGCGACTTCAGCAACCCACTCTCAACACGGAGGGGCAGGGACCGCACTGAGAGAGCTCTCAAGGTGAGACCCCCTGCACAGGGCCAGGAATAGGAGAATAGGATCTTTGAAGTAGCATGGCGTCATATAGTGACTGCTTGTCAATGGGCACAAAAGAAAATTTCATCTGGAGCCTGTAGACTCCCACCTCCCAGATTTCCAGACTCAACTTGAGCACACAGGGCCAACACAAGAGGAAATCTCATTTAAAAAAAAAAAAAAAAGAAAGAAAACCAACCTGAAGAATCTTAAAGGAACAACTCCCTCAAGTTCACAGGGGACCTCAAGATCTTCTAGGGGGAGCTCAAGTTGCCCAGAATTTGGAATATTACTCAAAGACAGGAACTGCAGCTTCTTAGTAGTCGTTAGTATGCCGCAGCAAATTAGAAAGTGTGTGTTTGTTTCAGAACCTCCCTGGAGCATCCTCCTTTGCATTATCCACTATACCTCTCTCTGTCTGCCTCCCAGTTTAACTCAACAAGTGTTTGTGAAACACCTACTATGTTCATGTCTCTGTGCTTGTTATTACAAGAACATGCCAGATGAAAAAAAAAAAATCTAGTCTCTGGCTTCGAAGAGTAGGTGGCCTGGTAAGAGAGACAGTCCTGCAAAGAACCTGTCTATCCAGTCTAGTAAAGGAGAGAGAGATTGTACAACTACTTATAGTAGAATAAGAAGCAGCTTGATTGACAGGCAATAGACAATGGAAATAGACCTCAGATTCCTGGCTCCATCACTGATGTGTTATTAGGGAAAATCACTAATATTTCTGGATTGTTTCTTTTTCTCTGAAATAGGAATGATCACACCTACCTTCCCCTTCCCAGTGTTGCCTTTGGAATCAAATGAAATGTATGGACAGAGTCTTTAGAGACTGGATGGTGATTCGTAGGTCTAACAGCTAGTAAGAGCTAATATTAATTAAATAGTCTGTGCCAAGCACTGTGTTAAGTCATGTAAATATTTTCTTTTTTAATCCTCATAACAACCCTGGAAGGTTAGGGGACATGCCTGAGATCACAGACTGACTCCTCACTACACTGTCATACTGTTAATTCTCTGCCACTTACAAGCTCAGTGACTTTGGACAAGTCCTTTAATCCCTTTTGATCCTCC